>NC_137078.1:80162466-80722768 GCF_951640355.1 Cnephaeus nilssonii
GACCAGGTCCTAGACAGAGCCCAAGGGCGTGAGGGGATCCCCTGGGAGCCCGTGGGGCAGAGAAGCCACGTGTGCCAAGACGGGCTAAGCCAGGCCCCACACCATCAGCCAGGGAGAACCTGCCTCCAGGGCCCCCGAGCCCCCAGCCCCAAACAGTGATATATATTTTCAATTTTCTCAAAAACTATGTATTTTTTTTCCTCTAGACGTTCATCTCGTGCTTTTTGACCAGGATAAACGGAAAAATAATAGAATCCAGATGGGAAAGAGATAGTCATTTGTCCTGCATAGATTGCGATGCTGGCACAAGACCCCCCAACTCTTGGCCGGGGGGTGAGGGGTTGGTGGGGAAGGAGAGGCCAGACCTGAGCAGGATGGGGACTTGCGGCCCCTCCTGGCTCCTCACAGCCTGGTGGTGGGGAAAGAGCTGGAGTTTGGAGCCGGGACAATAGAGTCTTATCTCACCATGTGACCTTAATTCTCTCGGAGACTCATTTTCCTCACCTGCAAAATGGAGGTAATAAGCACTCAGTTGTCTACCCAAAGAGTGGATGGGAGGTTTAAACGAGCTGCACGTGGGAGGGCTTTGTGAGATGCGGCCCCACCACACAGGTAGCATCTGTATGCTGAAGGGCCCTGGCTCCCCGCACCCACACTCCGGCGCTGGGCTCAGGGATGGGCCTAATGAGGGGGCCTCCTGTGTCTGCTGCATTTGCCCCGTCAATTCTCCCTGACTCTGGTACATCCTAATCCCTGATCTCAAAGTCCACTGCATGGATTTCCATAGCTCCAGCACCCTATCTAGCAGTGAAACACTGCCAAGATGGTCCCTTTTGTTCTGCAAGATCAACAAAGAAGGCAATTCATTCGTTAGCGCCCACGAAGTCCTTCCCAGCATCTAACTCAAATCCACTAAGGAATGCATCTGCTTATTCTTATTGCGGTCCCAATAGGATCAAAGCCTGGTTGACCAAGGTGTTTCATTTTCTGCCAAAAAAGAAAATAATATTTCTTTCCCAATGCTCCTTTCATTGAGATAAGGATGACTAATAAATTTAAAAGACATTAGAGTTGCTCTAACCTGTTTGGCTCAGTGGATAGAGCCTTGGCCCACGGACTGAAGGGTTCCAGGTTCGATTCCAGTCAAGGGCATGTTCCTCGGTTGTAGGCTCCATCCCGGCCCTGGTCCGGTGAGTGCTGGAGGCAACCAACCGATGTCTCTCTCTCTCTCACATCGATGTTTCTCTCTCTCTGTCTCTCCCCTCCACTCTCTCTAAAAGTCAATGGGAAAAATGTCCTCAGGTGAGAATTAACAAAACAACAACAACAAAGACATCAGCGTTTGGAGTGTAAGCACCAGCTCCGACACTTGGCTGTGTGACCTTGGACAAGTTACTTAACTTCTCTGAGCGCCCATCTCCATAGGGCTCAGAATCCTACCTTGCTTGCTTCCAGAGCCGCTGGAAGGCCAGAAGGCCTGCGTAAACTAAGGTGATCCCTGCAGACTTGAAGGATGCCTGGCTTCCTGGCTCGGGAGCTGGCCTCTCCTCTCACATCCCCCAGCTCAGGAGCTGGCCTCTCCTCTCACATCCCCCAGCACCAGCCTCCCTGCCAAAGGTGAGACTTTATCTCCCCAGAGCAGAAGGGGGTGGGGAGGAGGGGGTGACTCGAAGGAGAAAGAGGAGCTGCTCGCTCTCTGCCCGGAGTAATTGGTGGTAATCCCACAGCCAAGCCTATCGCCTCCCTCCCAGCTGTGGCAAAGCTGCGGCCTCATCATCCGTCATTAGCCGGGCTCATCTCTCAGCTCAATTGTAGAACATGATTTTAATAACCCTGGCAGGAGGGATCATTTTTCTTTTGTCACTTAACTCCGATTCTGTTGGAGAGACAGAGACAGGGAGAGAGAGAAAGAGAAGCTGACAGGGTGGCAGAGACAGAGTAAAAGGGAGAACGAGGGGCAGAGAGTCAGGAAGAAGAGGCACCTGGATAGCTGAGGATGGGCAACGTGGTGGGGAAGAGGAAGAGGGAGGAGCAGAATGGAGCAGAGCCCTTTCTGCTCTGTGGTTCCCACTGTTGCTTCCCGTCCTCACCCCCACCCTCTGCACTGGCCAGGATAAGACACCCCCTGACCAGGCAGGCCCAGGCTGTTCTCTGGGCTGACCCCTCTGGCTCAGCTGAGGGCCTTGCGTGGCTGGTCAAAGTGCTCCAGGACTGGGGTGGATGGAGGAGGATGAAAGGAGGGTCCCGGATTTGGGGCCCTTTGCCTAAGAGCAGCAGTTCCTCCAGGACACAGCTACAGTCCAGTGCAGAGGGTAAGACCACAGGTCTGAGTCACACAGATGCCAGGCTGCGGCCCGACTCTGCCACACGCAGGCTGAGTGGCCTTGCTGGCCTTCCTGACCTTGGTGTGCTCATCTGTTCAGTGGGTGCCTACTTCACATAGTTGTATATGAATATGTGAGCTGATGTGTGTGCCACATGCAATGCAGTGCATGGCAGATAGAAATAGGTGGGAAATGACACACCCAGGACACAGAAAACAGCCTGGGCAGCTGAGAGGCCTCCAAGGATGGCAAGGAGCATGCCCTGAACTGTGCTCAAACATCACACCCCACCAGAAACTACCAGCACTGCAAGGGAAAAAGCCACAAAGGGGCCTTGGCTCGGTTCCTGGGACCCTATAGGGTGGCAACCACCAGGATGGGAAGAGCCAAATTGCACGGACAATACCTGTGGTCGGCAAAGCTGAGGACACAGCGCCACCTGTTGCCCGTTGGGAAAACATACAAGAGCTCTGCATGAGAAGAGAGGTGCTGGAAGAGGAGGGGTGCTTCTCAGCCCGCAGGGAGGACCAGGTTTGGGGAGGCCTAGCCCAGGAAGGCACCAGACTGAGTCCCTGAGTCCTTCTCCCTGCCTCAGGGCCCGCACAGATCTCCTGGGCAGGCCCAGGAGAAGGTGGTGACCAGGCTGATGGGGCAGATCCCAGCTCTCCAAGTTGAGGACTACAAAGGCAGCTCCATTTTCTAAATGGCATGTTTTCTGCCCAGCCAGTGTGGCTCAGTGGTTGAGCTCCAACCTATGAACCAGGTCACGGTTCCATTCCAGGTCAGGGCTCATGCCCAGATTGCGGGCTCCATCTCCAGTGGAGGGTATGCAAGAGGAAACCGGTCAATGATTCTCACTTGTTATTAATGTTTCTCTCTCTCCCTCTCCCTTCCTCTCTGAAATATATGACATGTTTTCTCACAAGCCCCGGGGTCTGCCCCTCCCCCACAAAAAGAAAATCTTCAACTCAAGTCTGCAAGACTGTGCTGTGGACTGGGGGGTCTCAGAGAAGGGGGTCCCATTTCCTGGCCTGGGGAGCTCAGTCTGGTTGGGATGAGGGAGCTGAAAGCAGCCCCTGCAGTGGGGTGGAGGTGTGAGGCATGCCGGCCAAGGCCCGCAGATGAGAAAGAGCTGGGCTTTAGGGGGCAGGGGGCCGCTGGGGGCGCTAGAAGTCAGAGGAACCTCATCGTGGCTGTCATTAACTCGGTGAGACTGTTTTTCGAGGGCCAGGCCTGTGGATGGGGATATTCCCAGCTCTATTCAGTGACGGTAAATGCCTTCCCCTCTCTGGGCCTCTGTGTTTCCCCGTCTGTGAAATGGCCCGTGGAAGATGGAGCTAGGTCTGTGTCCTGGGCCCAGGCTCATCACCCAACGGTGCCACCTCTCATTTCTGCTTTCTCACGTCCAGGAGGAAGCCCTGCTGCCTGAGACCTGCTGCTAATTCCTCTTTCCCAGGAATGGCAGCGAGCCTGGCCGTGAGCGCAGAACCTGGGCAGGAAGATGAGCGCTGATGTCCAGGTGGGGTT
Source organism: Cnephaeus nilssonii (assembly GCF_951640355.1). Lineage (NCBI taxonomy): Eukaryota > Metazoa > Chordata > Mammalia > Chiroptera > Vespertilionidae > Cnephaeus > Cnephaeus nilssonii. Next base: position 80,166,318 of record NC_137078.1, read on the forward strand.
AGAGCAGGGGCGGAGGAACTGACCAGCGCATCCTCAGGCAGGGAAGCAAAAGCTCACGCCTTGGAGAGTTTTGGGGGTCCACCTGAAAGACAAGCTCATGGCCAGCTGAGGCCTTTGTCCTCAGGCACAGACTCGAGGGAGGCCTTGCCCTTATCAGAGCATCTAGAACACCCCCCACCCTTCTACTCTGGACACCCCCACTGCGCTCTGACTGCAGGGTCTGGCAGCCTGGACAAGGGCAGGAGGCAGCCTCCACAGCCCCCCCCCCCAAGCAGCCTGCTCACTGCTTGCCTCTCCCGGAAGCCTTCTCTGGACCAGGGCATGGATTGCAATGCAGGGACTTGCCCTCGGAAAGCCCCCATGTGTGGCCACCACATCACACTTGGGATCATCATTATTTCCTCCTCCCACTGGAGAGAAAATGTGTCTCTTGTGTGTGTATTGTGCCCCTGGTCACATCCAAGTCCTCCTGATTGTCCCTCTTAGAAAATTCTCGAGTCCAGGGCCTGGGCCACCTAAAATAGCCTCTGCATGGCGTCCCCTGCCTCATCCACACCCCTACAGCGAGCAGTACCATCCAATCCACGCGCCCCTCTCTAACCACAAAGGGCGGCTCCAGGAGCTCCTCTACCCCCTGGAAGGAGGCCAACCTGGAGGACGCAGGGGCAGTAGGGTGACCGTCCCCTTCCCCGGGAGCAGAGCACCAACAAGGTGCCCCAGATACTGTGCTGGGCTCGGTTCTAAGGTCCAGACATTGGCAGGACGCCCCAGCAGCCCGAGAGCAATGCACAGCTAGCAAACCACTATCAGGAGTCGGGCAGATCCCAGCCCCGGGGTCCAGCCCAACCCCAGTTCTCCCTGTGCTGGTCCCACTCCTGTTTGCCTTCAGAGCCCTTCCTTGCTGCTTGCACCCAGGGCTGGCCCCGTGGGCTGTGTTCCAGATCCTGCAAGAGGCGTTGGTGGGAGACTAGAGGGTGGGAGGAAGGTTCATTTCTGAGCCTGTTTTGACACGTTTGAAAGCCCAGAAGTTACTGGACTCAGAACTGGCCCCTGTCCCGGGCTGCCCGTCATGTGTGTGGTCCATCACCATGCTGTTTTGATACCTCACCCACCTGTCATTACCCTTCACCTGAATGGAATTCACACTCCCCTCATTTGTCACATCCCTGCTTCTTAGCTATTTGGCCTCCCTAGAGGACACCCCTGTGGTCCCCGCTGGGCACTCATACCCCTGAGGGCAGCAGTAACCACTTAGCAGGGTGGTTATGGGGGAGTTGCCCTAGATCCTAGACTAGGGCTGTTCGCGCACCTGCGCCAGGTGATAAGCTGGTTGCCTGCTACCTGGACCCGTGGTCGGCAAACTGCGGCTCACGAGCCACATGCGGCTCTTTGGTCCCTTGAGTGTGGCTCTTCCACAAAATACCACGGCCTGCGCGAGTCTATTTTGAAGAAGTGGCGTTAGAAGAAGTTTAAGTTTAAAAAATTTGGCTCTCAAAAGAAATTTCCATTGTTGTACTGTTGATATTTGGCTCTGTTGACTAATGAGTTTGCCGACCACTGACCTGACTCATCCAAACGACCATGAGCATGCAGGTCTTGCTGCAACCCCTTTTCCTGTGTCAGCATCCCCAACAGAGACCCAGCCACAGCTCTCCCACCCCCTCGCCTCCCGCAGGCTAGAAGGCTGGGGCAGAGAGCAGGGCTGCCACGCTCCTGCTGGGTGGTGGCAGGGAATTGGCTGGTCAGGATCCGCACTGGGAAAGGTAGAGATGGCTCAAAACCTCAGCTAGCACCGGGGGAGCTGTGCAGTGAGTGGCATGGGGCTCCGTGTGAGATGTGTCGGAACCTGAGCCGAGCCTGTTTAACGAGAAGCCATGAAGAGTGAACTACAAGCTCTCTCCATCACCAGGGGGATCTCATTTCCGGCTGAGAGAGTTTTGTCAGATTAATGCAGAGTCTGCCCAGTGGGTAGACCTGAGCACCAACATCCACCCTCCACCCGGTCCTCCTCCTTTCCCTTCCAATCCTGAGCCGCTTTGGGGGAAGTTGAGAGTCCTTTTTTTCTCCCTTTAAATCTCAGTCTGTTGCTTATCTTTTGGCTTTGTTTATGGTGTCATTTGTCTTACAGGAGATTTTTATTTTTACGAGCTCAAACCTGACAGTGTTTTCCTTTATTGCTCTGAGTTGTGGGCCTCACTTAGAAAGGCTTTCCCACTCCCAAGGAGACATTTTTCAAGACTTGTCACTCCAAGTCCAAAGGAGGCACTTGAACCGTTTGCTAGTGCAAGACAGGTGCTTCAGGGCCTGCCCCGGGGCCTGACGGGAGGCCTCGGGGCCCACAGCAATGATGCTTTAGTGACGGCAGCAAAATGGCTGTGTGCTTCTTTTCAAAAAGCTGTTTCTTATGGAAAATTTCAAACAGAAGGGTAGCAGAGAGCTCTGAGCTCTTATGTGATCCCCGCCTCCACATTTCTCTGGGCAGGTCCTGGGGCTGAAGTCACCCTCTTGTTACACCCACGCCCTTCCCCACACCCACTTTCATTCCCTGTCTGCAGTGTAGTGGCTGATCCTGGCCTTCCTGCTCAGGTCCACTCTGACACCCAGCTCTTGTTCTTCTCCCCTTGTGTCTGGCCCTGGAGCGCCCAGTCTCTGCCCCATCGAGGACCTCTCTGGTTGCTTTGTTTCCCACATGTCACCTGTTGGAGAACTCTGCCTCCTGAGCACCAGGGCTGGGCCCACCCCCGACCCTGTGCTGGATTCCTCAAGGCGCCAGTGCTGCCAGTCTCAGCGGTGCTGGCACTGGTTTTCCGGGAGCCCATCTAGCCATCAGACCATGAAAAGCTTTGCAGCAATGGAGAGCCATTGAAGGTCTGGGCGTGGTAGTAAACACTTGGTGGTCCCAGTGCTGCTAGGACCTTGGCTGGGGGCTGTCAAAGCAGAGCCAGAGCCCGGCTGGTGTGGCTCAGTGGTTGAGCATCAACATATGACCAGGAGGTCATGGTTCGATTCCAAGTCAGGGCACATGCCCAGGTTGCAGGCTCCATCCCCAGTAGGAGGCGTGCAGGAGGCAGCCGATCAATGATTCTCATCGTTGATGTTTCTATCTCTCTCTCCCTTCCTCTCTGAAATAAATTTAAATTTTTAAAAAAAATTTTAAAGCAGAGACAGAAAGATGTGGGCCCGACCCTCTCTATCAGCCCTCAACTCCTCCTCCCAAGTGCCAGTAACACTTCCAAATAAGCCCATACCTGGGGTTCCCCACCCTTCATCTCAGCACTGAGCCTGGTTTGCAGGGACCTCTCAGTGGGACAACGTGACCCTCCTGCCCCTCCAAATCCTCTCTTCCCTTGCCCTGGGCCAGTCCCCACTCCATCAGGTTTCCGCTACCTCCCGGCTGCTCCTCCCCTGCCTTTCCCACAACTTCTCCCTTCTCTAATTAGGGGTCTCGCCAAGGATCATGGATTCACCCTCCACTCTTCTCTCCCTCAAAGATTTCATCCACTTTCTCTCCTCCAGCCCCACTTCTGGGCAACGTGCCCCAAAGACCGTCTCCAGCCCTTTCCTCTCCCTGACCTTGGGACCTTCCCAAGGTCATCTGTTCCTAACCTTGGGATTGTCAGTAGTAACCAACTCCAGCCTGAGCTCAGTCCTCCCCTGGAGCACAGACACACCTGAGGGCACCTGAGCGGGGAGGGAGGGCAGGCAAGATGCCACCATGAGAGGCAGGCATGGAGCAGAAGGAATCTGTGCTGCCAGAGAGAGGGGCCCTCAGGAGGGTCGTGCTGAGGCTGCTGGTCCCCAGGTCCATCCTCGGACTCCCATCAGAGCTAAGAGGGGCCACACGGGTCACTAACAGAGCAACTTCCACCAGGATTTCCGTATGACACTGGGACAGAAGCAGTTTAGCTTCAGTGCCCATGCAATGAAGTGCGTCCCAGACTGGAAGTCAGGGCCAGCCCCCACTTCTCCAGGGAACTCAGTGGAACTGGGATGCCACTCAGGCTCTTGGGAGGGTCCGGAGGAAGCACCAATGGCACGAGGGACCCAGGTGCCACATGGAGGGCCCTGGCAGCTGTGATGTGGTGAGGAGCTCAGCAACCACACAGACGGTGGACATCAAGGGGGCGGGAGCCAGAGAACAGAGTGGATGCCACGCGGTAACTCAAGCTGGGTGGCTCTTTCATAAACACCAGTCAAAACTCCCCGGAGGCTTCCAGAAATAACTGGACGAGACCTGCAGGCTTCGGAAAGTGCCGGTGAACAGATGGGGATAGAAGCCAGCCAAGGACGGGTCGTGACTGTCAATGTGACCTCATTGGTACCTTTCCCAGGCTGGTGAGGTCTTGGGGGAAATTAGACAAAGTGCTTGTGCCCAGCCTCTGCCAACATCACAATTCCCTCAAACCATAATTCTTCTTCCGAGGAGGCTCGGTCCAGCCCCCCAGACGCCAATGCTCAGTGCGTCTTCAGACCAGTCCGCGTGTATTGAACACTTACTCAGTCGTTTACAGGAATTACGTTCATTTATCCCCAGGGTGACCTTTTAAAAGTAGATACAATGAGAACCCCTATTTATAGCTGAGAAAACTCAAAAATTTTTTATAATTTACACAAGAGCCCTGAGCAAGTGACAGTCAGAGCTAGGGCATGCATAGAGGCAGTCTGACACCAAAGCCCCAGCTCTTCACAAGCATCTTCCCTTGCTCCCCCTACATCCTCTTGTTGTTGCTATTGTTGTTGTTGTTGTTGTTGTTGTTGTTGTTCCTGCTGCTACTGTCATAATTTAGAAACTCATGGGTGCTTCATCTTTTTCCCAAGAGGACATGAGAAAGCTTTACAACAGGCAAGATTAATTCACTCAACAGATTCATATTGCTCAAGAAAAAAAATAACAATCTTAAAGGTTGCCGTGGTTGCTGTGATTGATCCTGAAATTTGGTATTGAGCTTCCTGGCAGCCAGGGCAAAAAGTGAAACACTAAGTTCCGACCCTCTTACTATCAGAAAGGAGGAAGCAGATCATTTCCCACCACAGGGACAAATATTTCCAGGAACTAATTTTGAAATGGGCTTCTCCTCTGGGGCCTCATGTCACAGACATGGTATGACATCATAAAAAAGCAATCTTCTATATGATTTGATGTCAAAACCAGGTAAAGGACTTTCTGTATAAACGAAGGGGGCAGCATGCAGTCTTGGACACAAGAGACTCATGTGGATTGCCTGTAAGTTAGAGCTCCGTAGAGCTAGAATTTTCGCCATGTGTCTCAGCTCTTACTGGGTTTTCTGTCAGGTGCCAAAGTACTGTGAAGTGGTGGGGCGGGGCAGAGCCCCAGGATATGGAAACTAAAGATGTCCCATGAAGTGTAGTTCTGTTCTAAAAGTTGAGTGCACATTCATTTATCAGATATTTATTGTGTCTTTTTTTGTGCCAGATTTTGCACTAGGTGGAGTGAAAAACCAATTAAATAAATAGCACAGGGTCCGTGACCTCAAGGAATTCAATCATTAACAGAAAAAATAACTTACTTTTTTTTTTAAGCACCTACTATGTGTCAAGCACTAGCTGGGGCTTTGCATTTAGCATCTCATTTAATATTTATAATAAACCTAAACAATAAATATTATTATTGCTGACAACAGCACAGGACTAGAAAGAAGCTGAACCCCACAATGGCACATACCCAACAAGAAGGCCAGAGACCCATCAGCCTCTGTGTATCCATCCAATAGCTTCGTCTGGTTGAAGGAGTTTTTGTATCCCTAGTCCTGGTGTGAACCCCACATCAACAACATGAAATGATGTCCTAGTACATAAAAATTCTACTAATCAACAAATAATTTCAGGCAAGAGAAACTTCAGGGTGGGAAAAGGGGCTTCTGTTCAACAAATGTCTATGGAGCAATTTCTCTGTGCCAGGACTTGTGCCAGGCAGTGTGGATACCCAAAAAGTGAAATACCCTCTCTGACCTCAAGAAGCTCCCCTCTCTAGTGAAGAGAAAATGCATAAATTAAAACTTTCAACCTGATTTGTTGACTGCTAAGAGTGAGGTAAGCCCAGGGGACTTTGGGAAGACAGAGGAATCTTCCCTAGGGGACAGAGGGGTTCTCCAATCTGGAGGAGGATCTGGGAAGACTTCCTGGAGGAGGTAGCACAAAAGATGAGTCTTATACGATGAATAAGATGTATTTCAGGCAGTAGAAAGAGTTTGGGCAAAGGTAAGGAAATAAAAAAACATAAAACGAGACTCAGCAGAAAGAGAGAGTAGGAGCCACAAAGAAGTTAAGAATTGGTGGAGCATACAGTTTGTTTAAGGATAGGAGCCATTGGGAGGAGACTAGAAAGATTAGCAAGAGCCAAGCCTTAAGGAGCATGGACTTTACCATGAGAGATGTGGGAAATGCTGGAAGGTTTTAACCAGGGAAGAGACTCGATCATATTTATGCTTCAGGAACTTCTCTCTAGCATCAGTATGGAGGATGGTTTAGTAGCCTGGTGACTGGAAGAACATACAAATCACAAGAGAGAGCACAGGGAGTTGCAAGGAAAGGGGGAATCCTTTTCTAGCACTACAAATAAGACCTGCTATGTAACGTACAAATCTCACCACACATAAACCAGTTCCTTGAAAGAAACTGCCTTTTAAAACATTGCTAGGCACACAAAAATTAATGGACTGCTCCAAGCCTGCCAACACCATCAGCAGAAAGATAGAGAAAACAGAGTTGACAAGTGAATGGGAAGGGGGACTGCAAAGAAAACAAGGGAATATTGCCCTGAGAGCAAATTCTACTATCAGGAGATCAATGATGGGCTAGAAGCAAGGTTTGGGCTGTCACCTTAACATTAACCCAGGACCCTCAACAGAATATATATATATATATATATATATATATATAGAGAGAGAGAGAGAGAGAGAGAGAGAGAGAGAGAGAGAGAGGCTAAAGTGATCCCAGGTTACTGGTATCCCTTGATCCCTAACAAAAGCAAATAAATCCTCTGGAGGACAGTATCCCCAAATTAGGCACTCAGAATTCCTAAAGAATACACATATAAACACACTTTAAAAAAAATCAAATATACAAGGAGGTAAGAGTGAACAGAAACAACAAACAGTAGATTTAGATGCCTAAGAATATCAGACATTGTGATTGTTAAAATATATAAAATACTAATTGAATTTTTTTAAAAGATAAAAGTGATCTTTTATAAAAGTGATCAAGTAATACAAAACAATAAAAACAGACTAGTCAGACCTGGACTAGAACAAATTAGAACTTTTGGAAATGAAAACTGTTGAATAGCATATTCTACACAATCTAAGAGACAATGAGTAGGTTAGAAGATTGAGCTGAAAAAATTACATAGATTGCAGCACAGAGGTAAGCAAATGGAAAATCTGAGAGAAATGAAAAGCTATAGTGGACAGAATGAAAGTCCTAGAAAGAGAATAGAGAAAGAATGGTAAGAGGCAATTTTTGTAATTTAAATTCTTTATTGTTGAAAGTATTACATGTATCTCCCTTATGGGAAGAGGCAATATTTGAAGAGATAATGGCTGAGAATTTTTCAGAACTGATGAAAGGCATGACTCCACAGATACTGGGAGCATAATATATATCTAATGAGATAAATAAAAAATAAAAGTCCACATCTAGTCACAGTATGATGAAACTTAACTAACACCCAAGACAAAGATCTTAAAAGCTGCATAGAAAAGACAAAGAAAAGATAATTAGACAACAACACACCTTGCCAAAGCATTTGTGAAAGCCAGAAGACAGAGAATACCTTCAGAGCCCTGAGAGAAAATAACTGCCAACCTAGAATTGTGAACTTAGCAAAACTGTCTTTCACGGTTAGGGTGAAATTAAGGTTTTTCTTTTTCTTTTTTTTTTTTTTAGAAAAACAAAAGGAGCCCTGAGCAGTTTGGCTCAGTGGATATAGCGTCGGCCGGTGGACTCAAGGGTCCCAGGTTCGATTCTGGTCAGGGGCATGTACCTTGGTTGTGGGCACGTTCCCAGTAGGGGGTGTGCAGAAGGCAGTTGATCGATGTTTCTCTTTCATCGCTGTTTCTAACTCTCTCCACTAAAGTCGGAAGGAAAAAAGACAAAAAACATGATTTGGTATAGGAAGGGTCAGTGCATAAAGATCAAAAGTTCACTAGGAGACACAATTCTAAATCTGCATATACCTGATGAAATAGTCTCAAAAATCAGAAAGCAGGGGAAATAGAAAAACCCACACTCATGGGAGTAGATTTGAATATTCACCTCTCCATTCGGTCAAGTAGAAGAAAATTACCCCAGAGGATTTGAACACGATAACAAGCTGGGTTTAATGGAAATGTATGGAACGCTGCATCCAAGAACAGAGACCTAACTTCTCAAGCACACAATTTAAGAAGTTATTTTAACTGGTCACATATGAGGTTATAAAGTAAGTCTTAATTACCAAGCATACCCACACAAGTTCTCTGACTACAGTGCATTTAAATTAAAACTCAGTAAGGAACAGATGTATTTTAAATTCCCATACTTTTGGAAATTTTAAAGTTTTCTTCTGAGTAATTCGTAAGTCAAAGAAGAAATCATGATAGAAATTTAAAAACACTTAGAATGGTAATGAAGATAGTGCCTATCAAAATCATGGGACAGAGCCAAAATAGTACTTTCAGTAAAATGGACAGCTATGAAATTTCTGTTAGAAAAGATGGAAAAAAAAAATGAACTAAACACCCAACTTAAGAAGTTATAAAAAGAACCATAGAATAAACCCAATGAAAATCCAAAAAAGTAATAATAAAGCTAAGAAGAAAAATTCATTAAATTGAAGCAGAGACAGTAAAAAAATCAACAAAGTCAAAAATCGGTTTCTCAAAAAAATTAATAAAAAGACAAATCTTTGGCAAGCTTGATAAGAAATAAAAAGAGAAATCACCAAAATTTTGTATTAAAAATTTTTTTAAGGAATATATTTAAAAATTAGAAAGACAGAAAGTGAACACTATGAATGACTCTGTTAAGGAACAGATCATTCCAACTTATACAAAGTCTTTCAGAGAATAGAAAAAGACAGCACACTCCGCAGTCCATTCCATGAGGACAGTATAACCTGGATTCTGGTATCTAACAAAGAGAGTAGAAAAAAGGAAAATTACAGGCCAATTTTACTCAAGAGCATAGATGCAAAAAAATCCTAAACAAGGTAATAACATAGAGACTATAAAAATATTGTCTCATTTTTCAGCACTGAATCCAGCAGTGCTGAAAAATTAGACTGTCTTATGACCAAGTTGGGTTTATCCTACAATAGCAACAGCCCAAGAATAGAAACTGCTGGCAAAAAAATAACAATAATAATAAAGTGAGGGGACTTGCTCTACCAAATATCAAGACTTACAAAGGTAAAGCAATTGAGATAATGTGGCATTGACACAGGGATGGTCAAATGGACCAATGGAAAAGTATGGAGAAGCAAACCACAAATATGTGGAAATTTTACATATAATATTACAGATCCCCAGGGAAAGGGAGAGCTTTTCAATAAGTAATAAATTGCACATCCACATAGAAAAAATGAAATAAGATCCTTTCCCCAATCATAAATGATATCAGTCCCAGATGGATGAAAACCTTAAATATGAAAGGTAAAACTTGAAAAAATACAAAAGAATATCTTTATGATCTCAGAACAGGACAGTCTTTTTTCAACAAAATAAAAAGCATCAACCATAAGACAAAATATTCATAAATTCAATTACATTAAAATTAAGCTTTTCTCCATAAAGACTTCACAAAGGAAATAAAAAGACAGGCCACCGACTGGGGAAGTTATTTGCAGCATACACTACTGACAGCCCCGCTGAAAACATGAGCTAAAGACTTGAACAGGCATTTCTCAGAAGTGGAACATGAAAGACCAATCAACACATGAAAAGATCAACCTCATTTATGCAAATTTAGACAACAGGAGCTACAATTTTACACCATGTCGGCAAAAAATGAAGAAGTTGGACACACTGGAGGTTTGTAAGGATCTCATCAACAGGAATTTTTACACTCCGCTGGTGGGAATGTAAATTAGTGCAAGCATTTTAGGAAACAAGATGGTGCCATATGTAAGTGTGAACATTTGCATATCCTACCTGCCCAGCAATTCTTCTAAAGAAACTCATGAACTTACGCATCAGGAAAGGGCCCTGGCTGGGTAGCTCAGGTGGTTAGAGCATTGACCAATACACCAATGTTTCAGGTTCAATCCCCGGTCAGGGCAGATACAAGAAGCAACCAATGAATGCATGAATAAGTGGAACAGCAACTGTTTCCCTCTCTTTTCCTTCCTCTCTCTTTCTAAAATAAATAAGGAGATGATGATAGATAGATAGATAGATAGATAGATAGATAGATAGATAGATAGATAGAATACAAGAACACCAGTCATATTGGATACTGATATTAACTGCTTCAAATTATCTTAATCACCTATCTCCAAATACAGTCCCTTTCTGCTGGAAGTTGGGACTTCACATAGGACTTTGTGGGAGGAACACAATTCAGCCCATAATAGATAGATACATACATGATAAAAAGCAAATTTGGTAAAACATTAAGGATTTGGGTGAAGTGTAGACAGAAGTTTTCTGAACTATTGCAAGATTTCTACAAACCTAAAATGATCTCAAAATTAAGAGCTTTAAAAATACATACATACAAAAACACACACATACATACTAGTATATAGCTACCATACATTTATATTAAGGCTAAAAATTATAATTACAAGTTTCTTTTTTAATATATTTTTATTGATTTCAGAGAGGAAGGGAGAGGTAGAGAGATAGAAACATCAATGATGAGAGAGAATCATTGACAAGCTGCCTCCTGCATGCTCCTCCCCACCCCCATTCCCAGGGATAGAGCCTGCAACCCAGGCATGTGCCCTGACCAGGTTCATAGGTCAACGCTTAACCACTGTGCCACGCCTGTCGGGCCAATTACAACTTTCTAATGATATACTTCAATACAAAGTTTCCTTTTAGAAATCCATTCAGGCCAAAGGAACTGGAGGTTGACTGGCAAATCCAGCAGCCAGCTGAGTAAGGACTGAGAAGGAGGTGGTCATCAGAAGAGAAGGTGGGTAATCTGGAGAGAAACGTTCCTATGGAGAGATGTGGGGGAAGCCAGGTCAGATTAGGTGGCAAGGACGTGGAAATGGCAAATGCTGACAATTCGTTACAGTAATTTGGCTGAGTGGGAGGAGAAAGATAGGGTAGTATCAAAAAGGAAATTGTGCTGAAGGAATGGAAGAACTGGATCGGGGCGAAATGCTGCTGGCAGAGCCGTGAAGCAGGAAAGCCGGCGCAGCATGGGATAGACCCCGTGGTTCTGCATACAGAGAAGCGGCGTCGAGCTGCCAGGGTTCGGAGCCAGGCTGTGCTGCTTTCCAGCTCTCTCAGGCTTCCCGTCTTTGGTATGGGATGACAACAGACCCTACCCCATCGAGCAGCCGTCAGCATTAAGTTCATGAATGCAAAGCGCTGAAAGCAGTGCCTAACACTCAGGGAGCACTCAGTAGAGGAAGTTATGATAGTTACCGTTAGTACAAAAGCAAGGGGGGAAATGATGGTGAAGATTGCTAGGGAGATGGGAGGTGATGGTGAGGTCCATGTTGTTACCACGGTATTGGTGGCTGAAGTGGAGAAGCCCCTGGAGATGACTGGGCAAGGAGCTGGACAACCAGGGTGGACAACCAGGGTGTGGTGCCTTATCCATGTGGCTGATAAGGCCCCCAGCTGGTATCAGGCTGATAGTGGAGAGGAAAACTATGGGGCAGGCATCCAAGTCAAGAGAATGAAGCCAGCCCTGGCTGGTGTGTTCAGTGGTTAGAACATGGCCTGCACACCAAAGGGTCGTGGGTTCAATTCCCAGTCAAGGGCAGGTACCTGGATTGCAGGTTTGATCCCCAGCCCTGGTCCAGGTGTGTGCAGGATGCAACCAATCGATGAGTCTTTCTCACATCATGTTTCTCTCTCTCTCTCCTTCCTTCCCTCCCTTCTTCCCGCCCTCCCTCCCTTCTACTCTATCTAAAATCAATGGGAAAATATCCTTGGGTGAGAATTAACAAAAGAGAGAGAGAAACCATCACAACCTGGCTTCTTATTCACACACTATCCTCATACCCAAGTGCAGGGTCTGATTGATAGGAGGCGCTCAAAATTATTTGCTGGGTTTGATGAGTCGGTCATTGGATGGATGGGTGGCAGATGGATGAATGAGTGGGTGGGTGTGATGAATAGATAGATGAGTAGATGGATGATGGGTGAGTAGGTGGATGGATGCGTGAGTGGGTGGATGGATGGATGAGTGAGTGAGTGAAATGATGAATGGAAAGAAGAGTGAGAAAGTGGGCAATGGGGTGGGTGAATAAGTAAATTAATACATTTAATAAACTGGACATTCCAGGAAATGTAGGAGAACAGCCTGGGACATCAGAGAGGTGATAGAGATAACATATCGGGCCTTGCCCCAGAAGTCTAAGCCACTCATAAGAACAGCTATAACCACAAGGAAATTGCAAAAGCCACCATCTCTCTGCTCCCCGGTGCCCCTCAGCCCAAAGGCTTATCTGTGGGCAGAAACCCCTATCTGTGGTCCCTGGGTCTAGACTGGAGGGCAGGGGACATGGGACCGAGGGAGCACTGGCTACCTCTGGGGACCCCTCTTCCCTCTCAAGATCCAGGCTGGACCCCTGAGGAGCAGGGGAGAATGCAAACCCCAGTCATCACAGAAGTTATGGACCTGCCTTCACCCCTCTTGCCTTAAGCAGGTCATTGGACTTCTGGCCACTACTCCTGGTAGGATTTTTAGGGAAAATGCCCCTGTCTTCTCCCTCCCCCTGCCCACCTCAGTGCTATGGGGACATGAACCAGCTGCCTGGATCCGGCTCCCTCACCAAAGGAAGCCCATGGTCAGGGCAGAGGCTGGCCTGGCCTGGGGACTCTGCTTCATCGGCTGTCCCCCTCCCCATCTGCCAGCCACAGGGCTGCAGAGGAGAGAGGCTTCCTCCAAGCCGAGATAAGCATCTGAGCTTTATCTCCCCTCAGCCTCTGATCCCACCACCGCCAGGACCATCCCCCTCTCCAGCCACCCCTTGGCAGGCCAGGCCCGGAGAGCAGAGATAAGGCCCTCCTGGCTAGCGGACCACAGACGGGGGTTGGGAGGTCTTCCCTTTTGCCCACCGAAGCTAGAGCTCTGCTTCCTTCCCTGGAGGTAGGCCCCAAGGGAGCGTCTGGGCAGCCAGTCCAGCCTCTTGGCAGCCTGGGGCCTGCTTTTCACCCTCCAGCATTCAGCATTGATTACATCCTAATTGACTCATCTCTCATTGGGGGGGGGGGGGGGGGGGGCACCAATCAAAGAGAGAAAACCTGCCAGTCTGTGCACCAGGGAAGCAGGAGAGTGTGGTGCTGGCTGCCAGTGGTTGGAAGAGACTTCTCCAGACCTCCTGGCAGGTAACCTGATGGCCACTGGGGACCCCAAGTCCAACATCCAAATTGTCCAGCACCCTTTCACAGAGACCTCCTCCAGGCCAGGCCACAGGGTACTGGGGCCACTGATCCAGTCCCTGCCTTCACAGAGCACCTTGGAGCCCAAGCAAGCAGCACCCAACCCACCCTGGGAAATCCAGGGAGTCTTCACAGAGGAGGTGACATTCAGCTGGGTTTGTAAAGGATGAAAGACACAGAAATAAGGGCACTCCAAGCAGAGGGAACGGTGTGGGAAAGACCTGAAGCCGTGAAAAAGAGCACATACATGATTGGACAGTGATGGTGAATGGAATGGCTGGAATGAAGGGGAAGGGGAGGCTGGGAAAGGGAGTAGGGAGAGATGAGGCCCCAGCATGAAGGAGGATTAGGGGCTGGTTTTGAAGGGCCCCAAGGCCATGAGGAAGACCAGAACTTTATCCCATGGCAGCAAGGAACCAATGGAGGTTTTTCGGCCGGACATTGACACGCTAGGACTTGTGTTTTGGAAGAAGCTCTCCGGCTGAGTACAGCAAGGGTGGTATCCCAGGGACAAAGTCCGGGAGATCAGGAGGAGGGCCCTGGGTCACCCTGAAGAACACCAATGGCGGCCTGACTGCTGCGGTGGCAGTGAGGTGGGAGAAAGAGGGCAGAATCCGCAGGGAGGGCGACAGGCCGGATGTGGGGCCTAGGGGCCAGGAGAAATCCAGGTCAAGTCCAAGTTTCCCGATCCCACTCACCAGGACAGAAAAGCAGGTTTTCAGGAGAAAATGTGGAGGAGTTCAGTTGGGGGTCTGTTTGGGTTGGGTTATCTGTCGAGTACCAAGGGGGAGATGAGAATCTGAGAGGCAGGGCTGTCCAAGGTCATGCAGGGTCAATGTCATCTCTGGGTCTAGAATGCAGGCTTGCCCCTACCTATCCCCACCCCATTCCCAGGCCTGTGCTTCCTCCTCCTGCCTCTTTAATGGCCTCCATGCATACTCTTCCCATCCCGGCCTCCGTGCCTTGTCTCCTGCTGTTCCTTTGCCCAAAACACCCTTCCTTCCTCTGTACAAATCCAGCCCATCCCTCAAGTTCCAGCTGGAGTCCCAGCTCACCCCAGTGCCTGGAGTAAAGATCCAGGGTCAGAGGTGGCTGGGGTATAAAAGAGAGGTGGTGATTGTGACAGCAAGTGCAGAGATCTGATTTACAGCCCAAGCTGCTGCAAGCTGGCTGTGTGACATGGGATAGGTCACTTTCCCTCTCTGGGCCTCAGTTGCCTACCCCTTCAAAGGAGAATAAAGGAAGACCCTTGTCCCCAGGGAGCTCACAGCCTAGAAAGGGCCATAAGGTAAAATATGACCAGTGACTTCAGGGGTGTATCAAAGGCCTTGACTCTGCACCTGAGAAGAAGCTATGGAGATAGACTGAGTGCTGTTTTTCTGAGCCTTGAGGAATGGATAACATTACCACCAGCAGAGATAGAGGCAGGGGAGAGCACCCCAGGCAGAGAAAACAGCCTGTGCTGGGAGGCAGAAAGTTCGGGGTGTGTTCGAGGAAGAATGAATGTCTAGATTCTGGTTTCTTTCTGACTCACAGCTCGGCCGCTTTTTGTAAGCTGGCAGCCCAAGCCAGGCAGCCTCCAGTAAACACCTGTTTACACAATCGAGGTCACACACAGGGACGTGTTTGCACAATGACCTGTTTGCACAATCTCAGCCGACAGAGAATCCCAGCCAGACCAACCCCTGCTGGATGAGCACAGCCACCACTTCCGGGTACTCACCCTGGCTGGCCCACCCGGCCCCGGCCCGGCCCCCTCCAGAACAGGCGGCCCCTTGACCCACCCAGCAGCCCCACACGTCAGGGCAATAACAGAAACTGAAACGATCTGACCCTCAGCAGGGCTGCTGAGAATGGGGTTCCCTCCCAGGGCTCTCTGTGGGGTTTCCAGCCCACAGAGGACACCCTGTCCAATGGAGGAGGGGGTGGGGCAGAAGAGGTGGAGGAGGAAGTATCCACAAAGCAGACACTGGAGGGGTGTGGAGGGGATGACTCCACATCCGTCTCCTGCTTTTCAGCTCACCAGAGTAAACATTTATTGAGCATTTACTATGTGCCTGGCTCTGCTCCATGGGGCCTCACATGCATAACGTCCCCGATTTCTCGCAAGAATCCCATGAAACAGATTTTATTATTATCGTCATTTTAAATGATGAAACTGAGGCTCAGAGAGGTTGAACAACTTGCTCAGGGTCACACAGCTAGCATGCGGCAAACCCAAGCAGACTGACTCCTTAGCCTCTGCTCTTAACCTCTCTGCACACTAATGACTCTCCCTTTAAAAAGTTATTCCTTAAATCTCACTTTCACTTGAGCTGCTGCAGCTCCACTTCCTGGTGCAGGTTGGCAGTGGAGAATGAAGCACAGATGAGATCAGTAAAATTTCGTTCTGAAATAATGAATGATCTATGCAGGGGGTAAAAGAGAAAGGGCTTTTATTGAACACCTATTATATGCTGGTTAATGTGCAAGGCTCCCGTAGCTCATTGAATTCTCACAAACCCCACAGGGGGAGTTATTATCCCTGTGGCGGACGAGGAAACGGCTTAGAGAGGGCAACCAGCTTCTCCAAGATTCCGCAGCCCGGTAGCCATGCACTGAGAGTGCCCTGTGTGGCCTGCCCTGTGCGGAGGCTGGAGGCAGAGATGAGAATATGGTTTCTGCCTTCCAGGACTTCACAGTCTCATGGAGGAGGCAGGCAGCCCACGGCCCACCGCAGGCTCACGGGAAGGACGCTCAGCAGGCTGGATGTCTGAGCTGTGTCAGAGGCAGGACTGGCCAGCCTGGCCGGAGGTGATGGGATCAGCCAGAACAAACAGTGTTCCAGAGCCGGAGGCAGGCAGGGAAACAAGCAAACTCTGTATGGAAAGCATAACTAGAGCATGAAGAGTCCACCTGGGGAAACGGAGGCAGATGAGGCAGCAAAGGGAGGCAGGGCTGGAGGAGCCCAGCGGGGAGGCTGGCACATCCAGGCGAAGGATGCGGAGGCCTGGCAAAGGCAAGGAGGGGAGATGGACTCAGCGATGTGGACAAGACAGAGCTCCCTAAGGCAGGAACCGGAGCTGCTTTTGCAACCACTGTACCCCTGCACCTGCTTAGGCCATGTTTTCTGAATGATGAACAAAACGGCCCACCCATTCTCCTTCATTCTGAACAGACTGGATGTGGGAGTATGGAGAAGAGGTGTGAGGAATGACTCCTGGGTCCCTGGTCAGGTGTCTTGGGGGGATGGGGATGGTGGACTCATTTACCAAGGTGAAGAACGTGGGGGTTGGGAATAGGTTTGGTGAATTAAAGGAAGATTCATCCAGTCAATCCATTCATTCAACACATATGAACTGAGGGCTCACTGTGTGACAGGCAGTGTTGTATACACAACAGATAATGTTTTAAACAAAACAGACTAAAACCCTTGCCTTCATGGAGCTTCCATTCTAATGGGAGGTGAGGACAGGGGCAACCGGTGTCAGATGGTGAAAAGGAATATGGGGGGAAGAAGTAAGGAGTAGGGTCTTGCAATTTTGTGAAAGGGTGGTTGGAGAAATCCTTGATGAGAAAGTGATATGTAGAGAGCACCTGGGAAGGCACATGGGCATTTCTTTAAATTGTCAGCTGAACCCAAGGCGACAGGCAAAGCCACGCCCTGGGAACATGCTTTGCCAAAAAGGCAAGGGTGTTATCAGCTTGACCTTCATTTCAGCCCAGGTGTGGGGTAGTGGGTTGTGATATGAAAATCCAGTTATGCACCAGGAATACTCGGGCCTACTCAAGAATGCAAATAATCTCCTTTGTCTTGACTTTTGGTGAAACTTCCTGGTATCTGGGGGTATAAAATAAACACACTGCATGGGCTCTGGGTCACTGTCTCTTCAGCAGAAGAGGGCAGCGGTCCCACCCGGTTCCCAGCTTTTCCCTTTCATTTTGTGTCTTGTCTCTTTCTTTCTTTTATTTCTCAATCGCCAGCTCCTCTACTCAGGAACTGGACCCGCTCTCTAGCCGCACTGGACGCGAAAAAGAGAGAAATATTTACATCAGTGATATTTGAGCAATGACCTGTAAATGGGGAGGGAGTGACACATGTCATTGTATTTTGGGGGAAAGAGTCCAGGCAGAAGAAACAGCAAGTGCAAAGGCCCCGAGGCAGGAGGGAGCCTAACAAGTTCAAGCAACAACAAGGAAAGCAGAATGGCTGAGCGGAGCAGAAAGGGAGAGAATTATAGGAGAAGGATCAGGGAGCAAATGAGGTGCTCCAGGTTGAATAGGGCCTTGTAGATCATCGACAGGGGTTTGACTTTGACACTGAGTGGTGAGACGGGACCAACTGGGGGTTTGGGCAGTGGATGATGGGAACTGGCTTCTATTTGATCAGCATCGCACGGGCTGCTGATGGAACTTGAACCTTTTGCACTCGGATGTCGAGATTAAAATTAGTCTTTGAATGTATCAATAATTTGAAATATAAAAAAATCCAAATAAATAAGTTTATATGAAAAGAAACTCCAGTTTTTTATTCTACTGCCGCGCTTTGTAAAATCTGGGGTATTTAAAAAATTAAATCCCGAGTAGAATAAAGGAATCGAGAAAAAAGCAAGCGAGTGCAAAGGGTTAATAAACAGGTGGAGGGGCGAAGAAGAATGGAGGTAGGAGACCTGGGAGGGGGCCATTGCAATAATCTAGGTTTGTGTGATATTTATATCTTCCAACTATTTATCATGAAAATATTCAAACAGAGCCACGTTGAACTTTACAGTGGGTATCTGTCTAGGCAGGATTCTGGTTCTATTTTGAAAGAAGAATCAATGGGATTTGCTGAGCCTGCAGGGGCCTATGGGACATCTCGGGGAAGTAACCGCAGACAGTTGGGTATTTCTATCTGGAACCAAAACTGTAGCCCAGGTCTACCCCCTCACACCAGACTCAGAGAGCCCATTTTTCTAAAAGAATCCTGTTAGAGACACTCTGCTAGTCCGTTGGGACCTAACCTTCCTGCCTCATAAATCCAATAAACTATGAACAGAAAATTATAAACAATTGCAGAGAAATCATGGATATAGACAATGAAAGACATAAGACGTAGTCTATTCCACTCCCTCAAAAAAATGTCCGTTTAGCAGAATCCTTGTGAGTACACATGACTAGTTTCTGGCGAGCCTATGAAGACCCTGAACCTCACAGGTCTTCCCTCTGGGGTCACAGAGTCCCCGTTTCTCCTCTGCTTGGCCACAGGCAATGGTAGGGAATACACGATGAAGAGCGGAGCAGTGAGGAAGGTGCTGCATTACTGCCCTGTAACCTGGAGGCTGCCCCTGAGTATTGTGAGGATCAGGGCCCCAAGGCTGGTGCCAAATAAAAGGCTCAGAGCTGAGCGAACCTTCCAGCCAGGGTCTGTTCTGAGCGATGCTCCCCAAGGCAAGGGACATGGGAATGGCACCCAGCGGGGTTGGAGCCTGGGCCTGGCCGGGCCTCAAAGCTTTGAGGTCAGGAAATCCGGAGCCAGAGGAGGGGGACATGGTTGCCACATCCCCCAGCCCCTTTAAGACCCCCAGGGCAGGAAGGCTGCCCAGCCTCACCAGCTTCCCTCCCAGGCTCCTTCCTGGGAGGAAGGGGCTGCCTGTGCCGCAGCAACAGGGCAAGGGAGGGAAGGAGGCTGGGCAGGTGTTGCAATCCACAGCCCCTGGGTCTGTCAGAGGCCAGGAGCCATTAACGACAGGCTGGGGAGAGAAGTCAGACGGCGCCGTTTTCAGGAACTTGCCTGCAGAAGAGAGCAGAGACCGGGAGGCCAGGCCAGGCGGCAGAGGTGGCGGCTCCAGCGTGAGTAGGGGACCCTCAGGGAGAGCTGAGCCTTGGCCTTGATTGGGGCTTGGAGCGCCCTGGCCATCCCCTCCCGCCCATCCCCGCCCCCCAGCTCTGCCAAGTGCCAGCATTCAGGGCCCCTAGGCCTGGGACCAGAGCTCCTGCCTTTAAGGTTTGTCCCTTGGACCGGGGACCCTAAACACTGAGGCTCTCTTCCCAGAGATGTCCCCGCTTGGGGGTGGGCATCACAACAGCGGGGCTCAGGGAAGGGCCTCATTGTTAGCCCTCTCACGCCTCTGCCTCTCGGAGGTGTGTCTCCACCTCTCCCTGCCTCCACCTCGTCTATTTCACTCTCCATTTCTCTCCCCGCAGCCCCTCTCTGGCTGGCCGGGGCTCCGAGCCTCTCTCTGTCTGCCTCTCTCTCTGTCTCTCACATGTCCCTGACTTTAAATCTTAAACTCTCGTGGGGATCAGACTGCTTCTCAGCCTCCAAGTGCCTCAGTCTCTGTGTCAACATCCTTGTCTCTTGGGCTCGTCGCTCCCTGACTCTCAGCGGCTCGCTCCCCTGCCTGTCTTTATCTCCATCGTGCGGGTCTGCCCTGCGTAACTTCGCTTTCTTACTCTTCCTGCCTCGGTCTCTCTCCGAACCACACCTGGGAAGGCCTCTCCCTCTGTTGCTTCCCAGCTCCCTCCTCCCTCTCATCCTCCTGCCATAGAAACACCTCCCGGTGAACTAGAGTAGAAAGGACAGGCGAGGGGGGTGGGAATGGGAGAAGGTGGAGTGGAGGGAGAGGAGGGGGAAGCGGAAAGAGGGGGTGTGATGCAGGGCTCCGGGGGGCAGCGGGTGTGCTGGGACCCAGAGAGAGCCAAAAGGGCCCAGCGGAGATGGCTGGAGCGACAGGGAGACTTGGGGGGCCAAGGAGCTGGAAGTAGGGGACCCCGAAATGAGGCCTTGAAGCCATGCAGCATGACAGAGACAAAGCAAGGTGGCCGTCCCAGGAGGCGGTGACCACGCAGCCTGCAGGCGGGGAAGGGGCGCTAAGCCCTCCTGTGTTCCGTGAGGTGGTGCAAATAACTTGGTTATTGAGTTCTTTCTCCTGGTGTTTTTAACAGGGTCGTCTTGTTTCATCCTCACCACAGCCCTGAGAAGAGGGTGCTATTCTCATCCCTCCTTCACAGATGGGGAAACTGAAAGTCAGAAAGTAACTTGTCCAAGGTCACAAGGCCGGTAAGTGGCAGAGCTGTGGTCTGACTCACAGCTGGTCTGACTCACAGCTGGGCTCCCAACCTCTCGGCACACTGACCCCAAGCAAGGAGCCCATGTTCCCACGGGCCCCAGTTCTCACTCACCGGGGCTGGGAGGCCCCCGGGCTGCCGTGGGGGACCAGGGACTGATGCCAGGGTCCCAGGACCCAGCAGCCCAGGGGGAAGGATGACTGGCCTCTTGGGGGTTGGGGGATGGTTGCCCACTCTGAGCATGAGCCAGTGGGGAAGTGGTCCCTCATCGCCATAGGCTGGGCCTGAAGCTGACCCTGCTGGGGCAGCAGGGCTGGGTAGCAGATGGAGATGGAAACCAGTGTCCCAAAACCTGGGCCAAAGAGGCTAAATCTTCCCCAACAAGTGTGTGGGGTGGGAGGGGTAATCAGACCGATGTGGTCTAGGAAGAAGATTGCCTATCACTGAGTGGTAGACTGAGGCACTCTGAACAGCTGTCCGCAAAGCTACAGGGCTGAGGGGCAGGTGGAGGCTGAAGTCCAGCTGTTCTCCGGTTACCAGGTCCTAGTGCGGGCTGGCCACCTGGTATCCTGCTACTGTGATACATGTGGGGAGCCTGGGGGGTCTTGAGGCCCCTACAAGCGGAAAGAGCCTTGGCTATCTGGGCAGTTGTTAGTCACACCTCTGTGTGGGAGGGAGAGAAGCTCTCGCCCTCATGAGCACAGAGGGTCTGCTGGGGCACCACCTATGTTTTTGTGAATGAACGTGCTGGCTGGTCAGTGATTCCCTCCGGCCTGCCACCAGGTGTCAGTTGGTGCTGGAGAATCAGGTGTCTGGCCCCCAGGTCCCAACGGGATCAAGTGGAGGGTTAGGCTGGAAGCCCACCCCGGCACTCTTCCTGAGACTGGAACTAATGCTCCCTCTACCCAGGCACTGTCGCCGTGACTACAGGACGCCTGGCCCCAGAAGGCCTCCAGAGGTCTGTGCCCAGAATTGGGGGTGTATGACAGCCCTGTGTGTCCCACCTTTCAGCCCACCTTTCCCTCCAGCCATTGCCATGGCAGCCAGCTTCCCACAGGTGTAGCCTGACAGCCCCTTGCCCCAGCTGCCCCGGGGAGCTGTCCCTTTCTGCCGGGGTACATCTCGGACACTTCTGGCATGACTCACCCAGCAGAACCTGCCTCACACTCATGCGTGTGCAACCTGGATGTGCCAGGCAGTTCACACCCCAAGGGACATCCCTAGGCCAATGGGGACAGGAGTCGGTGCCTAAGTGTTCCCAACCTCCCTCCCGTTCAAAGGTAAACTGCCCCTTGGGTGGACGGTTCTGAGGCATGTACACGGCTCCTTGGAAAGTTCCAGCAGGATTGAGTCCTGGCTGTCCATAGAGGTGACGTGTCCTTTGTAAATATTTCTCTCTTTTCCGCGTCCAGCGCAGCTAGAGAGCGGTCCAGTTCCTGAGTAGGGGCGGCTGGGGATTGAGAAAATGAAAGAAAAAGACAGACACAGAGATAGAAGTAAAAAGCTGGGGCCGAGTTAACTTCTTCAGATTGACCCCATGTTGGCACTTTTAAAACCACCATAATTTTTTCTGCTGGGGAAGTCAAGAAGCAAACCTGTAGCTATTCAAATGCAAAATTGCTATCTACTTCCTGCTGGTTACTTGCCTCCGAGCGGGAAATTTTAAAAGAGCCACATTTTTTTTCCTTAGAGATTGCCTTAGGAAGCTAACCTTCTCGATCAACAAAGGGCGTAGCCAGTTTTCACCTGGGCCACTTAGATTTCTATAACCAATATATTATTTAACTGTTTCAACAATTTTTGGATTCTAAAGTCAATTATAACTATTGTAAGGCATTTTCTTTGGCAAATTTTTGTAACAGAGACAATTTACTGATTTTCCTGGAGGCCCCAAAGTCAACTTTTGAACATGGTTCATTAGCATTTTTAAAAACCACTCTTTATCATGGAAATACCAATCTTGTTGCTAGAACCAGCCTGTATTTTTTCCTGGGTCAAATTCGCCATCTTTCTGAGGAGAAAAAACAAAACAAAACAGTCTTTGAAGTTTTATCCTGTACATCGCAAAGAGTTAAGCTTAACTCAAAAACTCTATCTAAATGTCCAAAACTCGGACAGTTGCGTGCATTTGTTTTAAGCTAGCTTTTCTCTTTACACATGCACAGAAATCCCAGACACATTTCTAAATTTTGTAAAACTTTTAAGTCACTAGCCAGAAAAAAAGCATGGCAAAGATGAGACCATTTAAAATGGCTTTCTCAGGGAGTGGGCGTCCATATTGGATCTCCACGTGTCTCCCTTCCCCCACCTCCTTCTTGCTTTGGGGGAAAATTCAGTAATGTTCTGGCGTCTACTGTTTTTATTTTTATTTATTTTATTTATTTATTTATTTATTTATTTATTTATTTATTTATTAGGGAAAGAAAAAGATTTTTTAAGATAAAGAATTATTGGCAGTTGCTGAGAAATTCCTTTAATCCTTTCTACTTGGTTCAGCCTAGTACAAGTAGTTTGAGCCTCCAACAAAATGAAATATGAAGTCACTTTCGGCCAAGCGCCTGCATCCAGCCTTAAATGCTGGGCAGCTGCGAGCAAAACCTCTCTTATCATCTGAGTCATCCCGCTCACAGTGACACTTGTCCCGCTCTGCCTCAAACTCTAGCTCCCGCTCATAATTACCAGGTAAATCTTTATCAGGTGGGCTCTTGACTGAGTTTGCAGGAGCGACACATAGAGGTGGAGGAGGCACAGAGGGGGGACGTGGTATTTTTAGAGATTCGCATCCCTCCATTGTAGGCGTAAAGCCGTGGCTACACCCTGCTTAGACATTCTTAAACTCTCCTGTGCTGGATCAAGGCAATCACAAATTAAAGACCATAATGTGAATATAGAAATGGGAATCTTCTCTGGACCTTCTGCTGTGTATCGGTCATTCAACTGCTTTCCGACCTTTTCCCATGTTTCATTAACAAAACTTAAGAAATCAAGAATCTGACTACGCTTAACCGAGCATCCTTGAGCTTTGAGCATAGTTTTAAGCATTTGAAAGTAGATATCTCTTTTCTGAGACCCTGCATTACCCATATTTTATACCCAGCTAATACAACTTACAATAATCCGCTCCTTACCTTACTTGTTTAATCTGTTGCGTGGCGCACTTCTTGGAGCGACCCCTTCACCTGACTTTTGTGAGTACGCCTGTACTCAGTCCCTGTTTCCGGGGCGCCAGATGTAAATATTTCTCTCTTTTCCACGTCCAGCGCAGCTAGAGAGCGGTCCAGTTCCTGAGTAGGGGCGGCTGGGGATTGAGAAAATGAAAGAAAAAGACAGACACAGAGATAGAAGTAAAAAGCTGGGGCCGGGTGGGACCACTGCCCTCTTCTGATGGAGAGACAGTGACTCCGAGCCCATACAGCGTGTTTATTTTATACAGCGAGAAAAACAGGAAGTTTTACTAAAAGCCAAGACAAAGGAGATTATTCGCATTCTAGGGTGGGCCCGGGTCATATTCCCCGGCACCTGGCCAGAAATGAAGGTCAGGCTGACTACACTTCTGCCTTTTGGCAGAATGTGTTTCCAGGGCGTGGCTTTGCCGACCGCCCTGGATTCAGCTGACAATTTAAAGAAATGCCCATGTGCCTTCCCAGGCGCTCTCTACAGTCCTTGTGTTGGCTTTCCCTTCTTACCTGTTTCATTCTCCCTACTCCCTTGCTCTGTTTCTGGGAATCTTCCTAAAATAAACGGCCCACATGCAAGCCTCATCTCAGGCTCCTCTTTGAGGGGGGAGGGGGGAAACCCAGGTAAGAAAGAAGGGAAGGGGGAAATGCTGTTCCTTGCTGCTCCTTCCCCTGCTCTCTGGAAGGCAGTACAATAATAACAGTGCCTGTCACTTACAGTCATTTCCCGTGTGCCAGGGCTCCTTCTCAAAGCCCTGTGGAGTAGTATAGGCTGTTACCTCCATTTTACAAAGAAACTGAGGCTCGCAGAGGTCAAGTAACCTAGCCAAAGCCGCACTGTGGCACAAAAGCATTAAGCTCCGCTCTGACTCCCAAGTCCAAGGCCTTAACCCTGCCCCTCTGCTTCCAGGTGAACAGCAAGTTGGCATGATGGTGGTGGGGCTGGGAACCTGGAGCCTGGCCAGAGCGGCTCTGATCATCCTACTGCTCCCCAGAAGTGAGTGTGGCCGGGGTGGGTGCTGTGGTGAGAGGGGAGCTACAGGGAGAGATTTCGGGGTTGGAGGAGAGAAGCATGTTCCTGCACTGCCACACAGCCCCTGGGGATCCTAGAGAATCCCAAGAGAATGAGACGGGGCCACAGATGTGGGGTAGCTGGGCTCCCATCACAGACTTCTGCAAGCCGCCTCCCTCCCCCGCCCCGCCCAGGAGGAATGGTGAGGGACCTGAGCTGGTCAGCCTGGAAAAGGCTGGGGGTCAGGGGTGGCAGATCTTTGTGCTAATCTCTGCCAGGCTGTCAGAGGAACCTCTGGCTTCCGTGCAGTCTTCACGGGCAACAAAGGGATCAGGGCGGAAGCCACAGGAGGTAGGTTTCATCCTGAAATAGGGAAGCCCAGGCAGAGCCCTCCTACTATAGAAACTCTGTCTTGAGAGGTGAAGACCCTCCAATCTCTGGGGGCATCCAAGTTGAGGCCAGGATCGACAGGGATGCTGCTCAGCAGGGCTTGGCAAACTTCATCCGACAGTAACATTCAGGCTTTGCAGGCCACGGGCAGTCTCTGCTGCATGTTCTTATTTGGTTTTGGTTTTGTTTGTTTTAACCCTTTAAAAATGTAAGAACCCTTCTTAGCTGGCAGGCCATACACAAGCAGGGACCCTGGCCCTGCTGTAGAAGACGTAGCCTCGGGTGGTGCCTTGATGTAAACAGGTTTGCAAGGCCCCTTCCAGTCTGAAATCCTGAGTCCGTGAAGTGCTAGGAGTCCCACAGACTTGCTCTGTGACCCTGGACAAATTGTTCCTCCCCTTAGGGCCTCGACATCCCCATCAGGAAAATGGGCCGGAGGACACCTGAGAGAGGAGGGAAGGCATGGTGGGCAAAGCGCAGGGCTTTATTCTATACATGTTCACCTCGGGCTACTCGCAAAACAGCGAGGTCTCTGGCCTGACGGAACCGCTGGTCTAGCTGGGGGGACAGACAAGCCAATAATCACATGGCTATAATTATGAAGGATAATAAGAGCTTTGGGAAACTTCAGGGGGCTTGGCCTGGTCTGGTTACATCCAAGATGCCTAAATGTTAACCAGGGGAAAGAGAGGTGGGAGGGAAAGAGCCCCTCAAAAAGCAACCGCAGGTACAAAGGTGCTGAGATTGGAGAGAGCCTGGCGTCTTCAAGGAATTGCAAGAAGCCAGGGTGACTGGAGCTGAGAGAGGGAGGTCTGAGCTGGAAGAGGGAGGATTAGGCAGGCGCCAGGCCTCGCGGGCTGTGAGAGGCTCTGAGTCTTTATCCTGGCAGCAAACACTCACTGTTCTAAGTGCCTTACACACGTGATCACGCCTAATGCTTCCATACCAGGGTCACATCATTAACAAGCAGTAGGACCAGGCTCTAAACCTAGGCAGTCTGGTTCCCACAGCCTTGCTCCTACCTGTCAACCGTACTGCCTTTCGGAGCGACAACGTGCCACTGCAGTGCTGAGATCGAGGTGCGGAAACAATCAGATCTGAATTCTGAAGAGGCTGTGGCTGCGGCTGCAGGACTCATCATTCTAAGCACTGCTTTCGCCACCCTTGGGGCGGGAGGTGTGCGCAGCAGGCCCGCGGGCGCTAACTGCACAACTCTCCCCAAGTTCCCATTCAGGGCTTTCAGGGATGTCACACTGGTAGCTTGCCATCAGCCACGGTGGGAATATTCCACCAGGGAAAGCAGCCCGCACTACAAATCAGGATGGGTTTTTCCCTGCGCAGCCGGTTGATAAACTTTTATGCACACACCACTGTCTCTGTCTCCTCCCCAAGAGCCTCTCACAGTCCCAAACACAGCCCCCCACTCCAGCTCCCACATCTCGGGGTGGGGGAGGCCCTGAGTCTAAGAGTACAAAGGCCTAGCGTGTAGCCTGGCTCTGCCAGGCAGAGGAATCACTCAGGGCACCATTCTCTTCCATCCCAGGCCTGGAGGAGTGCGGGCGCATCAGCGTCTCAGCCCCCATCGTCCACCTGGGAGATGCCATCACGGCCTCCTGCATCATCAACAGGACCTGCAGCCACCTGGATCCAGAGTCACAGATCGTGTGGAGACTGGGAACAGAGCTTCATCCCGGGGGGAGGCAGCAGCGCTTGCCGGATGGGACCCAGGAATCCACCATCACCTTGCCCCACCTCAACAACCCTCGGGCCATTCTCTCCTGCTGTCTCCGCTGGGGCAACAGCCTGCAGATCCTGGACCAGGCTGAGCTGCGGGCAGGCTGTAAGTCTCCTGCTCTGCCTCTAACTCCCCCCCCCCCCCCCCGCCCCACCGCCGAGAATACTAATAAGAACTACTCTTCCTGGAGCCCTTGCTCAATAGCACTTTATGGGCTCGATATTAGGTCATCTTCCCTACCAGTGGATAAGTGCTGTTTGGCCCCATTTTACAGATGAGAAAACTGAGGTTCAGAGAGGGTAAGTAACGTGCTGAATGAAGATCACAAACTAATAAGGATGGAGC
This sequence comes from Cnephaeus nilssonii, assembly GCF_951640355.1. Classification (NCBI taxonomy): domain Eukaryota; kingdom Metazoa; phylum Chordata; class Mammalia; order Chiroptera; family Vespertilionidae; genus Cnephaeus; species Cnephaeus nilssonii. Next base: position 80,193,570 of record NC_137078.1, read on the forward strand.
GAAGATTTATACCAGGCAGTGTGGCCTGAGAACCAGTGTAGTAACTGCTGCTCTATATGGCCGCCGAGTAGGCCCAGCTCCCCAGCCACAGGAGGGTGTGCCCAGAGAAGACATGCTCTCCCAGCTGGAATTGCTCCCGGCTTCTCCCCCTCCCCAGTCTCAGCCTTCTGCACACGCTGCAAAGAATGGAGTTTGTGCCAAGCCAGTGCATAAGAAAAAGCAAACACAGACAGACCAAGGTTCTTGTGTAAGAATCAATAATAGTGCTCTGAGCACTGTACAGAGATAAGTCATTCCGCCTTCACAGTAACCTAGGGGGCAGGTACATTACCCCCATTTTACAGATGAGGACACAGAGCCGTTAAGTGACTTCAAGATCACACAGCTAACGAGTGGCCGAACCAGAGTGAAACCAGACACTGCCTGTCACCGTGAAAGGGGGTGGCGTTGAGGGGGTTTGAGGCTCTGTGAAGCCTGTCCCTGTGCAGGCCTGCAACTCAGTGCGACCCTCTCCCCGCCCCTCCCCCGGGCTGCACGGAGACAGGCGAATAAACAAAGCGGCCCCAGAGCAGGGAATGACCCAGAGCAGGGAAACAAGCCGGTTGGTCCCAGTGGGAGCTTTCTGAGTGTCCTACCCAAAGCCCTCACTCTCCCCACCCTGTGCGCAGACCCTCCCGCCGCACCCCACAACCTGTCCTGCGTCATGAACCTCACCACCGAGAGCCTCACCTGCCAGTGGGAGCCGGGACCTGACACCCACCTGACTACCAACTTCACCCTCAAAAGCTTCAAGTGAGTAGGGTCTCTATTCCAGCCCCATTCCTGGGGTGGGGCATAGGTAGGACTGTGGGGTGGGGCCTAGGTAGGACTGTGGGGTGGGGCCTAGGTAGGACTGTGGGGTGGGGCCTAGGTAGGACTGTGGGGTGGGGCCTAGGTAGGACTGTGGGGTGGGGCCTAGGTAGGACTGTGGGGTGGGGCATAGGTAGGACTGTGGGGTGGGGCATAGGTAGGACTGTGGGGTGGGGCCTAGGTAGGACTGTGGGGTGGGGCCTAGGTAGGACTGTGGGGTGGGGCATAGGTAGGACTGTGGGGTGGGGCATAGGTAGGACTGTGGGGTGGGGCATAGGTAGGACTGTGGGGTGGGGGAGACACAGACAAAGACGGGAGGGAGAAGGGAGCCTTGCTTTCTTCCTCTGCTTGACGCCCAGCCTGGCCTATTGGCAGGAGCCGGGGCAACTGCCAGGACCCGGAGGAAGCCATCCCCGACTGCGTGCCTGAGGGCGGGCAGAGCCGCTGCTCCATCCCACGCAGACACCTGCGGCTCTACCAGAGCATGGGCATCTGGGTGCAGGCAGAGAACGTGCTGGGGACCAGTGTGTCCCCGCAGCTGTGCCTGGATCCCATGGACGTTGGTGGGTGATGCCCTGGGTACGGGGGAGGGAAAAGGCTCCCACAAAGGGTAGACCCAGAGAGGCACAGAGAGGGAAACACAGACCCAGAGACAGACAGACAGACACTGGAAGACGTAGGGATGGAGGAAGAGAAGAGAGACGGAGACCAAGTGGGATGCAGTTGGAGACAGAGCTATGGAGACACAGACATAGAAGAAACACAGACACAAGGAGACACATTCATTCCTTCGGCAGATTTCTTGAAGTGCCCTCTGGGTGCTGGGGATGCAGCAGTGAACAAAAGAGCAAAAACCCTGCCCTGGAACGTTACCTTCTAGTGGGCAGAATAAATAAAACAGGCTGTCAGCTGATGATACGTGTGATGGGGACAAGGCGGCAGGGAAGGGTGTGAGAGCTGGGGGTGGGGAGCAGTTGCTCTTTCAGTAAGGTGGTCAGGAAGGCCTCCCTGAGAAGGTGACATTTGAAAAGATCCTTGAAGGCAATGAAGGAGCAAGACACTGAGTCTGTGGAGGGCAAGTGTTCCGGGAACAACCAGTGCACCCTGGGGTGAGAGTGTGAAACGGACCCAGAGAGAAACAGACACATGCACAGAGACAGGCCCGCAGAAACACGGTAACATAGAGATGAAGAGCAAGAGCAAGAAAGAAAGACACAAGACCCCACGGATGGAGACCCAGGGAGAAAAATGGAACCACAGACAGGGAGAAGAGGGAGCTAAGGCAGGGCCTCTCAGATGGGGGAGGGAAAGGGTCTGACAACCCCTCTCCCTGCAGTAAAACTGGAGCCCCCCACCCTGTGGGCCCTGGACCCCAGCCCTGAGGTGGCCCCACCCCAGCCAGGCTGCCTACAGTTACAGTGGGAGTCATGGAAGCCAACCCTGTACATAGACCAGAAGTGTGAGCTGCGTCACCAGCCCCAGCCTGGGGGAGCCAACTGGACCCTGGTGAGGTGGAGGGCAACCTCAAGAGCCCTGGGCGGGGGTGGCCCTGAAGGGCACAGGAATCCAGGCTCAGAGCCACGCCTTCCTCCCCCAGGTGGGCTCCCTGCCCTCCAAGACCCTTCAGCATGAGCTCTGCAGGCTCCTCCCATCCACAGCCTACACCCTGCAGATGCGCTGCACCCGCTGGCCCCTGCCTGGCCACTGGAGTGACTGGAGCCCCAGCCTGGAGCTGACCAGCGCGCAACGGGGTAAACTGGTGGTGAGGGGCTGGGAGCAGCCGTCAGGACCCAGTCCCACCTCCAGAGCCCTCCCTGACCAGCACTCCCTCCTCTCACTCCATCCACAGCCCCCAATGTCAGACTGGACACGTGGTGGCGGCAGAGACAGCTGGACCGCAGGACAGTGGACATGCAGCTATTCTGGAAGGTGACCCTCTGAAGCCACCCCTGAGGCTTCCTTCAACCCACACCAACCCCTGTGAGCTGGGGCTCAGGACTCCACCAGCTCTGGGTGGCTTGGATGCATTTGTGTGTGATTTGCATGCACTTTGCATGTGCCTTGGAGACTTCTGAGGAAGTCTCTGTCAGCAGACACTGAAGAATCTGCCTGGCACATACTAAGGCAGGACTCACCTATGGCAAAGGGTTGGCTCCGTGGAGAGTTAAGTGCCTGCTTCACACACCAACTTGCTTCTTCCTCCTCTCCCTCCTAGGACCTGGCACAGGGCAACAGAGGGAAGCAGGGAGGAAGGCTGGCCTTCTTGCGGGGGGGGGGGGGGGGGAGCTCAGCTCCTGTGGTCCACCCACCCCATCAAGAAGCTCTCTCCCACTCAAGATGAGATGTGCATCTCCCTATCCTTTTCCTCCTATGCCCACCACAGCCAATGCCCCTGGAGGAGGACAGCGGGCAGATCCAAGGGTACCTGGTCTCCTGGAGACCCTCGGGCCAGGCTGGAGCAGTCCCACCCCTCTGCAACACCACCGAGCTCAACTGCACCTTCCACTTGCCTCCAGAAGTGCGGGAGGTGGTCCTTGTGGCCTATAACACCGCCGGGACCTCCCACCCCACCCCAGTGGTCTTCTTGGAGAGCACAGGTACAGGGGGCCGGCAGCTAGTACAGCATGGTGGTTAAGCGTGTACATTTGAAGGCTCAACTGCCTGGGTTCAAATCTAGTCCTGTCACTTGCTAACGGTGTGACCTGGGCAAGTTACTTAACCTCCCTGGCCTCTGTTTACTCATCTAGCAAAAGGGGATGATACAGCACCTACCTCAAAGGGTTGTTGTGAACATTATGAGTTAAGAACATTATAGTAACTGTTCGGTATGTGTTAGCTATTATTATCATGAGCCAGAACCAGGTTAAGCGATGGTGGTGCCCACACACACACACACACACACACACACACACACACAGAGTCCATTCTGCCAAGGAAGATGGTAGAGAAAGCCCTACGTTTTTCCCACTCGAACACGGTCCCTGAATTAATTGGCCATTCTCCAGGGACCAGCCACCACCACCCCCAGGTTCCCCTGAACATGGGTCCCCACAGGTGTGACTAACAATAACAATAGCTCACATTCCCACCGTCTAGCTGCATACCTCAGATGTTACTTCGCCTCTCTGTGTCTGCTTTCTCATTGATAAAACGGGGACAGTAGTAGTGCCCCGTCATGGGACTGTTAGCACACACCAAGGACTCTACCTAGCACATACCAAGAACGCCATAGTGTTAGCTTTTGTCACTATCAAGCGGTACTCTACACGAGTTCCGCTTCATCTCACCTCATCTGCCCCAAGACACTATAAGGGAGGAACTTTTATCATCATTTCCATTTCACAGATGAGGAAACTGAGGCTCAGATATTGACTTGTAAGTAGCAAAGCCAGGATTTGGACCCAGGCTTCTGGCTCTAGGGCCTTCATCCCATCTTCTCCTACTCTGTCCCCAGGCCCACCCCTGGGCAGACTCCATACCATGGCCCGAGACCCTCACAACCTCTGGGTGGGCTGGGAACCCCCCAGCCCTCCGCCTCGGGGCTATGTGATTGAATGGGGCCCGGGTGCCCCCAGCCCCAGCGGCAGCCATATGACTTGGAAAATGGAGCATAATGGAAGCATCGCAGGGACCCTGCTACAAGGTGAGGCAGGCCTGGGGGAGCGGGCGGGTGGGCAGGGCTGGGAGACGGGGAGGCAGTGGGCCAGGGGCGACCTGAACCACCCTGGACAAATAGATCCCCAAGTCTTTTTGATCCTTCACTGGTCTCACCTCATATCCTCCGAATCAGGAAGTTCCTCTTATACTCTAACTGGATCCTCTCTTGCTACAGCTCTGACCCTGCCACCTTTCTAGCTCTCTCTTCCACTTTTTTCCCCTTACCCCTACCAAATGATCTGAAGAGGAGGCTAGGCCCAGGTCAGCCCCGACGAGAGGTCTGAGGTTAGCTCCTGATCATCAGCAGAGGTTGCCCCTAACCAGGGTGCCTCCCCATTTTCTCTCCACAGAGAACATCCGGCCCTTTCAGCTCTACGAGATCACTGTGACCGCCCTGTACCAAGACTCCACGGGACCCTCCCAGCGCATCTACGCCTACTCCCAAGAGATGGGTGCGTCAGCCACCAGGCCCTTCTCAGAATCTCCTCTCCTCTGTCTCAAGGCCTGCCTAGGTCCCACCCACCAGGAGCAGGAGGAAGCATTTCCTTCTTCCCCCACCTCTGGCCCAAGGAGGGTCCTTCCCCCCGCCTCCCCCCGCCCCGGTCCTAAGATCACCCCTGGCTTACACTGGACCCCTGCGGCTACAAAGAAGTCAGGTGGTGGGGTGATAGAAATTAGGCAGTGAGTTTGGCGGAATTCAGGGAGCAAGTCTGGCAAAACTCAGTCAATTGTCCTGACAGAAATAAGGTGTCACATGTGATAGAAATAGAGAGAGGGCCTGGCATGGATTCAGAGAGAGAGCGGCAGAAATCGAATAGTGAGTAGGACAAAATCAGGCCTGGTAGAAATCAGGGAGTGAGGCTTTGGAGTCAGAGAGAACCAGGCTCAGATCTGACTTGGCCACTTATTAGCAGTAGATGGGATTTGGCCCAAGTTCCTGAGAAAATGGCGCTTGGATGGGCATCCCCTCGGACTCTGGTGTCACCCACGTCGCAGTATGTCCCAGTTCTTGGGTCTGAGGAGCCATGAGAAGTCCACCCTGCCCCTGTCAACCTGCACCTCTCTCTTCCGGCAGCCCCCTCCTACACCCCAGAGCTGCATCTAAAGCACATTGGCAAGACCTGGGCCCAGCTGGAGTGGGTGCCCCCAGCCCCTGAGCTGGGGAGGAGCCCTCTTTCCCACTACACCATCTTCTGGACCAATGCTCAGGGCCAGTCCTTCTGTGAGTCTGTCCTCAGCCCCAGAACGCCCGGGAGGGAGCAGCCTTGGAGGGAGCCTCGGCATCGGGGCCCAGGCTGACCATTCCCCTCTGTTCCCAGCCACCATCCTTAATGCTTCCTCCCATGAGTTTGTCCTCCCCGGCCTGGAGCCTGCCAGCTTGTACCACGTCCACCTCATGGCTGCCAGTCGGGTGGGGGCCACCAACAGTACAAGCCTCACCTTGATGACCTTGGCCCCAGGTAAGGGGAGGAAGGGGCTGGCCAGACAAGGCAGTTGGGAGGGTGCCTCAGACAAAAGCTCTCCGTTTTTAGAGTAGACGAGGCTTGCCTGGATCTCCTCCGAGTCCGAGGGAGGAGGAGACCAAGCCCTGCCCGTGGATCCCAGTCTGAGAGAGGAGGACCCGCCTTACTCGCATGCACTCTAATCTCTCCTGGCTCTCCCCTCACCCCAGGGGAGTTCGAGCTGCACATCTTCCTGGGCCTGTTCGGCCTCCTGCTCTCGCTCATCTGCCTCTGTGCGGCTACCCGGTTCTGCTGCAGACCCAGGTGAGTCGAGAGATCTGACACCCACATACCCCTCCCCACAAGGAACTGCAGGCCCACCCCAGCCTTCTCAGGCCTCAGGGCCCGTGTCTGGGAGTCAGGCCCTCCACCTTCTCCTCTCTGCACTAAGCAGCCATGCCTTCAGCTGCGGGGGATGGGTGGGAGACCGGCTGGAAAGATGGGAGGGCATGCCTGGCCCTACCTTTACCTGCCCCCTTCTCCAGCAGGAAGAATTCCCTCTGGCCAAGTGTCCCAGACCCAGCCCACAGCAGCCTGGGCTCCTGGGTGCCTAGCATCCCTGCGGAGGTGAGAACCCTGGAGGAGGAGGGACATGGGACTGGGGGTGTGGGCCCAGGTTCAAAGTGAAGGGCTGCCCCTCTGAGGATGAGTACTCAGGCCTTCCCTTCACTTCCTAGCAAGAGCCCCTCCCTTTGGAGTAAAGCAGACCTGAGTTTACCCAGTTTATCCCAGCCCTACCCGTTTCAGAACCTCAGACATCCCACTGTGAAAGGAGACTAATCCCACACAGAACTGCTGCAGAGATTCACCAAGATGAGTCTGAACAGCACACAGCGCATAACACGAACCTATGAGGTGCTTTGCAGGTGCAAATCTTTGAGTTTCAACAGACAGCCGCAGGAAGGCCCCCACACTGACCCAGCTCGGGAAGGGACAGCGGCTGGGGCAGACATCTGAAAGGAATCATGCCCTCACCCCATGTCCTGTGTCCAGGAGATCTTCCAGCTGCCCAGCCTTTGGGACACCAGCATGCCACCCATCACCAAGATCACGGTGCTGGAGGAGGAAGAGAAGAAGCCAGGGCCCTGGGAGGCCCATGAGAGCTCAGGAACCTGTGGCCTTCCCGCCCTGGTCCAGGCCTATGTGCTCCAGGGGGACCCAAGAGCATCTACTATCCAGCCCCAGTCCCAGTCAGGCAACAGTGACCAGGTCCTTTACGGCCAAGTGATGGGCAGCCCCGCCGGCTCGGGACCGGCGGACTACATCCGCTGCGACTCCACTCAGCCCCTCTTGGGGGGCCTCACCCCGAGCCCCAAGACCTATGAGAATCTCTGGTTCCAGACCAGCCCACTAAGAACCCCAGAGCCTCTAGTCCCCAACCAGGAGGATGACTGCGTCTTTGGGCCACTGATTGACTTCCCCCTCCTGCAGGGGCTCCAGGTCCATGGGGTAGAAGGGCTGGGGGGCTTCTAGGGCTTCCTGGGATGCCCCAGCTGGGTCTGCCTCTTGAAAGGCTTGGGCCATCAGAGAGGAGGCAAGGGTCAGAAAGCCCGTCACTAAAAAACCACCCTGCTCCAGGAAAGGCATAAAGGCTCTCTGTTTCCCGCTGTCTGAGGCCCCCAGCACCCCCCCCCTATTGCCCAGTACCCACGGGCTGGGCCTCCCACTTTAAAGCCCTCCCGGCCTGTCCACTGTAGTGCCTTTTGTGCCTCTTTCCTGTCATTTCAGTCTCTTAAACTGGTTTATGGTTCCGTTTGATTTGGTTTTATTTTAAGAAATTCTTGTATGTGCCTGAGTCTCTGTTCTTTTTCTTTTCAGGGCCCTGGCAGTTGGGGCCGGGGGTTTGTACCTCTCAGAATTGTTGGTTGGTTGATTTTTTTCCTTCATTCATTCAACCAGAACCCTACTGGCAGCAGGGACTCAAAAATGCCTTGGCTTAGTCCATTCTCAGAGAGCTCCATTTTAGTGGAGAGTTGAAAACTGACCACTAGGACATAGTGGCCAGGGTTACCTGGAGGGAGTCACAGAGTGCAACATAGGGATACAGACCTCAGAAAAAAGTAACTTCTGTTGGGGAAATATAATTCAAAACAAAGTCTCCCACCAACCTAGAAAAACTTCTCTACAAAGGCAGAAAATGAAGAAACCAGTTTTCTTACTGAATGAGCATTAAACCAGAATGTGATGTGTACCACAGGGCAATTAGCTAAAGGGCTTGCAAAGACAAGAAGAAATCATATTCTTGCCCGGCTGGTGTTGCTCAGTGTGTGAGCATTGACCCATGAACCAGGAGGTCACAGTTGATTCCCGGTCAGGGCACATCCTCAGTGTGGGGCGGGCAGGAGTCAGCCGATCAATGACTCTCTCTCATCATTGATGTTTCTATCTTTCTCTCCCTCTCCCTTCCTCCCTGAAATCAATCAATAAATAAAAAAACGTTTTAAAAAATCGTACTCTTTTATATAGCCAAGTGGATCTGACTTAATGCATATATTTTCTCAAGATAAACAATAACTAGTTCTTAAGCAAGAGGACTTGACAGCACCATTTGTCACACAGGGGTCATTCTAAAGCCACCTGATAAATGGGGTAGTCACCTGTATTTGCTAACTGCATTTATCCAAAAGAAAAATAAATTTCTCATATCTTTATGAGAGGACATAGGTTTGCAACTTGGAGCTAGGTACTAGCTGAAGTTAGGCTCCTAGCCTGCCTCCCACAGAAACTGGGAGGGAGACAGGAGCACTATCCTCCTTAATGACTGCATTTCAAAGAGATGGCTCCGAGGTCCTAGAGAAAGGCATTCCTGGGTTGTAACACTGGCAAGAGGCTTACTTAGCTTTTTAAAAAATGTGCACACGTTTCAAAAGGGCAGAAAGAATTCACAATTAACAAGTATTCTTTTCTCTTTTTTGCAACAGGGAGAATTAAGTTTTATTTTCCCTACTTTTCATTTGGATTTGTCCTTACATTTCACAAATATTATCACAGCTACTACTTATTGGATGTTCACTATATACCAGGTGCTTCGCACACAACTGCCTCAATTAATCCTCTAACATCCTAAAAGACAGATACTGCTATTGCCATCCTCCTTTGATGGATGAGTACACCGTGGCCCAGAAAGGCTGGGTGACTTGTCCACAGAATCACGTGGTGAGTAAAGGGCTGAGGTAGGATTCCAGCCCAGAGCTGCCTGATTCCAAAGTCAACGACCTTAACCACCAGGCTACGAAGCTGCCAGAGAGGAGGCTGAAACCCAGGGCCTCATCCTGGACTTGGGGGGTGGGGGGCGGGGGTTGAATACTAGGAGAGCAGGCTACAACAGACCCCACGGAAGCCCCCAAAATAATCGGGGCCGAGATCAGAAAGCAGAGTGGGATTAAGGGCGGGGTGCGTGCCCGAGAATAAGTGGCATCTTAGAGTGTATATGGCACCGCACACCACGAACGCGGTGCGGTCAGGCAACCACCAAGTCCCCCATCTCGAGCGACCACTAACTGGACCTCTCCGCTCGCGCCAGCCCCACGTCATCGCCGAGTCCCGCCTCTGCAATCAGCCGCTCGGTCCTCCTCTGCTCCGGTCTCGCGGCTGCACTCGATTGGTCGAGCCTGAGCCAGCATGGCGGCGCCCATGTAACCCGCCCGGCACCGCGAAGGCCACGGCGCTGCCGCCCGCTGGGGTCAAAAGCCACCATGCTGAGGGCGGCGCGGAGGGTACTGAGTGCCATCCGGACCCAGGCCCCAGTCCTCGGGCTGCCAGGGGGAGGGTGCGCCCGGCTTCCTTCCGACCCCCGGGTCCTCCCCTCCCCTCCCCGCGGTGAGGAGCTGAGAAACGGGACTGCAGGAGCAGGGAAAGGGTTCGGCGGAGGTGGAGGAGGGTAGGGGAGAGAGAAAGGGTGGTGGGTAGGGAAGGATTGAGACAAGGTGGGGGAGACACAGGCCGCGGGATGCAGGAGAAATGGGACGGCGTTTAGGCGCGGGGGTGCAGGCACCATGGAGGAAGGGCCATAGAAAGGAATCGAGGCTGAGGCTCCAAAGGAAGCGATGGCCTCAGCCCTCTCTTCTGCACAGGTCTCCTCCCGGCCGCCCGCGGATATGCCATCCAGAAACCAGGTAGGAGCTCTTGGATGGGACTCGGGCAGAACTTGGGGCGGAAGAGGGAGTGCCCAGAAGGTTTGGGGTGGCGGAGAGGCCGGAGGCGGCTAGGTAGCCACGAGGTGGGATGGGCCCGAGGTCCTAAAACGACCGCGTCCACCTTGTCACAAAGCTTCAGCCTGAAGCCCGCCTGCGGGGCGGGGGCGGGGGCGCGGGAGCAGGAGCCTTCCGCCTGGGTGAGAGTGGAAGTGAGCCAGGCACGGGGAGCCTACCCAGGTCTACCCAGGATACAGCACCTTGCCCTTCTGAGGTGCAAGGTATGGTTTCCCCTCAGAGGCAGTCTGCACATGGATTGGGGAAGAGCTCTCTTACTAGGTTAACGATACTGGGCAATCACTTCCTCTCTCAGTCTCATTCTAAAATGAGTGTAGGAGTATCTATTTGAGCGGATCGTTGTTAGGACTCGATGATAAAACATGAAAAGCATCCTTAGTACTGTGTGCAATAACCGTAGTATGTACTTGTGTTTGTTGCTATTCTTTGCATAGCGCAGAGTAGGGTCTGACTGGAGGGGACAGATTGTTCTCCCCCATAGCTCTCCCTCACCTCCAAGCGAAGACACCAGGGCTGCAAACACTAGGGCTGAGGGTTTCCTGTATTTGGTGCTTACAAGTGTCCTAAAGCTAGGGTTTCCTCCTCACGCCCCTTACTTCATTCATGCAGTCAGCGGGCAGTTGTTTTGTTGAGTGCCTGTTCTGTGCTGGGCTATGGATCAGACTGGGGGTGGGGGAAGGGGGTTCAAAGGAAGTCACATTCAGGCCGCATCCTATTGGGGATGTGATGACTGTAGAGCCAGACAGGTGTGAGAGGTGACAATACAGGGTGCTGGGAAAGGCCATCTACTCCCAGCGTGAAATATCGGGGCAGGTGCCCAGGGAGTTTGCAGAGGAGAAACCGAGCCCACAGATACCCATGCCTTGCTGGAGACCCTGGGTGTCTCTGATAGAGTTGGTGAGAAAAGTGGAGTCTGGGAGGATGGGCAATGAGAGTTAACTCTGGTTTTCCATCCCTCCACTTGACAGTCCGGCCCAGCCAAGAAGATGACCCGCCCCCTTCCACGCTCCTCCAAGATTACCAGAAAGTCCCTGGAATTGACAAGTAAGCAGGAAAAAAATCTCTTGGTGAAGCAGGGGCCCTGGGAGGATTGGCGAGGAGAGGGGGAAGACAGTGGTTTCGAGTCCCAGCCTGATATATCTGAAGCTTGATTATAGAATGGGGCTGAGAACTGTAGCAGCCCAAGCATGGTGAGGGTGAGTGGGCAGCAGGGACAGGTGGAGCTCATGGGGCTTAACTGATTACTTTTTTTGTGCTCGGGGTGAAGACCCTATACTATTAGATACCAAGGAGGCAACATGCCTCAGGTTTTTTTTAGAAATCTCTCATGTCTTGATCCTCCCAAAAATGTCATGTTACAGATTATCAAGCTGCCCAATGTCATACAGCTCTGATGGGACAGAGCCAGGGTTTGAATCCCGGGCCAAACGACACCAAGGCCGGGATCCTTCTGCTCGGCCCCTGTTGTACGGTCGTAGCTGGGCAGTCCCTCTTGCCCCTCCCACTGTGCAGTGTGACTTGAGAAAGAAACAATGGTTATAGAATTGAAGTGTCTCAAAACAGATTGAACCATATTCTAGCTAAATGGAAATCCTCCTTTTACCCTCCCGATGACGATCCTGGAACACTCGAGCTGACAGCCTCGATTTTCTGTAATTATTACATCGTTCCATGTTCTCAGCCCAGCAGGTCAGATGCGTGTTGACTTCTAATCTGTGGGAAATGGCTCCCGACTTCCAGAGAGACTCATTTGTTATAAAACAAGTTTTTAATCATCCTTCTTTGCCAACTAAAATGAAAACAGCATTGCTTCCCTTTTCCCCTCTACCCCAACATCTTTCTCTCATTGCTATGACTTTTCCACAGGGTTGATGATGTCGTGAAAAGACTCTTGTCTTTGGAAATGGGGAATCAGGTGAGTGGCCTGTGCCAAACCTTGGCCTCCCTCAGTCCTCTCCTCTGGCACTCCCTCCTGTCCTGGTAACACCTCCCCTCCCATGCTTTTCAAGTAGCTGCACTTACACCAATGTCATTCTGTGTCTGCTTGTTAATACCTCGAGACTGAGCGTCTCAAGGGCAGTGACAGTCTTGTTCCCCATTACACCCCTCGCACCTGACAAACAGTAGGTGCTCAATAAAGATCTGATGTCTGAATGAATGAGCAAGCTTTAGGGACATTCATCAAACAAGCCATTTCTCCTGTCAGTAGCCTTGGCCTTGGGCTCACCTAGATGTGAATAGCCATGTGGTTGGCCAGAGGCCAGGCCCTGGTAGCAAAGTGAAGTCAGGCCCTGAGCTTTATGGCCTCGTTGCTATGACCGAAGCCCATGGCCTTGGGGGTGTGAGGACCAGTTCTTATGATGGGGTAGCAGGCTTCATAGATTCTCTCTGTCTTCAACAGAAGGAGAAGCTAAAAATCAAGAAAGAACAACTGATGAACAAGGTTGTGGCAAACCCCGAGGACACCAGCTCCCTGGAGGCTCGAAGTTGGTTAGGGGGCCCTTGGGGAGTGGGGGTAAAGTGGGGGGGGGGGGGCGCTGCTAGCTGGTACTTGATCCAGGGCCCTCATCTGCAAGTACATAGGGATTAGATGTGGCTTATTAAAGGAGAGACAGGAAGAACCATGGGTAATGAAAACTGGACTGTGTATCCTGAGCTGTGTGATGTTTGAGTCAGTGCCCAGGTCCTGCCTCATAGCTCTATGTGAGCTCAGGCAAGATTCCTCAGGAACCCAAATTTCTCTCTCTCTCTCTCTCTCTCTCTCTCTCTCTCTCTCTCTCTCTCTCTCTCTCTCTCCCTCTCCCCCCCCCCCTCTTTTTCTCTCTCTCTCTCCATTCTGCAGCTAAGATGGTGTGAAGGGACCATGTGGTCAGAGCCAAGGTTCCCACTGCCTGTCTGAGTGCTCCCAGAACTCAGTGTGTGCACAGAAAGGGCCTACCATAGTTACAGCCTCTCCTTGGGGCCACCTTCTGCTTTTGCCTTTGCCCATCGTTGCAGGAATCAAACAAGAGGATACCTGAGGAAGGATATTCTGGGGCTTTAGGAGATGAGTGGGAGTTGATAATTCTGAAAACTCATTAGTTAAAAACATAGATAAGGGTGGTAGCTGGAAGGGGAGAGGCAAGGAGTAGACCCTTGGCATTTCGGGAATTTCATCTTATTGCATTGGCTAGGACCTCCAGTGCAATGTCGAATCATTAGCCATGATAGCATGCATCCTAAACAAATTCCTGGATTTAATAGGAATGCTCTAAGGTTTTACTGTAAAAATGCTATTTGCTATGGTTTGGAGATATACCTTTATAAGATTAAGGAGCTTCTCTTCCTTAGGCTTTGCTTGCTAAAGCAAAAATAATCCAAAATCTTTTGAGATATTAAAAGTCAGAGTGCTTTGGGAATTACAGAGAGCTGTACAAAAACCTTGGTGATTGTTATTCCTTGAGGTCTTAATACATAACCCAGGCCCCAGGCCCGGGCTGTTCCTTCCTCTGTGCCCAGCTCTCATCCTCTGTGGTTTGTGGTTTCAGTTGTTGCCTTGACTGTCAAGATCCGCAATTATGAAGAACACATGCAGAAACATCGAAAGGTAAGCCTTGAGCATCGCTCGCAGCTAAACACCAGCAACTGGGCCAGAGGAGTCTATGAGGTCAAGGGCTCTGGGTCCTAAGAGTCAGCTTAAGATGCCAGGAGGCTATAGCACCAGAGTGCCCACCCCTCAGTGAGGAAAACATTTCCTTTCTGCCTCAGTAGAGAAATGGAAGCCCTTCAGGGCTGTGCTGAATGTCACCAATGGTCAACAACACAAACTTTAAAGCATGGTCACAGTGTCTGGCACCTAGTGGATGCTCAGTAAATATTTGTTGAATGCATGAATAGGGTCAAATTGCTCTGGGTTCAAATCCAAGCTCTGCCACTTCCACTTAACTAGTTAGGTGAATCTGGGAAAGTTATTTTACATGTCTGAACCTCAGTTCTGTCTGTAAAATGGGAATCATAATATCTACTGACAGGATTACAAGGACTATCTATAATAATAAAAGGGTAATATGCTAATTAGACCGGATGTCTTCCGGACGTCATTCCAGACATCCTTCCTGACCAAGCCAGGGCCAGAGGGAAGCCAGCCCAGGTCCCGGGTGCCTGCCGGCGGCTAGAGAAGGGAAGCCTGGATCCCAGGTGCCAGAGGGAAGCTGGTGCCAGCAGCCGGAGGAAGGAAGGCCTACTCTTGCACGAATTTTTGTGCATTGGGCCTCTAGTATGAAATAAAAGCAGCCAACATGATGCAAATAAAGTATTTAGGCTTCTTCCTAAATATTTTAAATGCATTAGCTCATTTAACCTTTATATCCATCTTTCTATCCCACTTTACAGAGGAATAATCTAGGCATGGAGTGGTTAAGTTATTCTCAAGGCACAGCACTAGGAAATGAGTGCTAGGACTTGAAACTAAGTGGTCTGACTCCAGGGCCCATATTCTTAACCATTATGCCATACCTCAGCGCATTGTCGGGCACAGAGTTGCTGTAATTAGGCAGTTGCTAGTATTTTTAATAAACAGTTTGTGAATACAGACCGGTCCAGCTCCAGGCTGGCATCTCAGTTCTCTGGAAGCTGGTTGAGCCTGTTCCTTGGAGGTCAGAGTTTTGTTCTAGAGTGTGGAACACCAAATTTTCTCATGGAGCAGTACCTGGCTGTGGGTAGGGGTCTCCAAGAAGAGTGAAAGTTCTTCCCTCCTCTCCACTCCATCTGAAAGTTTGCTGAGCTGTGGAGAGGCTGAGTGAGTAGGGTAACGTAGGGAAAGAGCATGAGATTTCGAGTGAGACGAGTATACCAATATTCAAGACCTGATAACATTGTTGAGCCTTTATTTTCCCATCTGTAAAATGGGAATAACAATACCTACCTCAGAGTTACACTAGTATTTGCAGCAGATTGTTGGGAGACTTCAGTTAGATAAATTACTATCCTTTATTACTATAAAGTGGCACACCTCTTATATAATACCAACCTTCTTACAGGACAAAGCTCTCAAGCGCTATCTGATGATGAGCATTGACCAGAGGCAAAAGATGCTCAAAAACCTCCGTAAGACCAACTACAAAGTCTTTGAGAAGACGTGCAAGGACCTGGGGATTGAGTACATCTTCCCCCCTATGTACTACCGAAAAGCCCACCGCCGCTGGGTGGCCAAGAAGGCGTTGTGCCTTCGGGTAAGAGTCCAAATTGCTGCTTTGGTTGGTCCGTTCTGGGACTGTGGTGGAAAAAGCAGAAAGGAGGGGTTGTCTCTTTTCGATAAAGGCATGGAACTGGCGCCAAGGCCTTAACCCCATGGAGAAAGGCTGTGTTGACCAGCTGGGGGAGTCAGTTCCCAGCCCATTTGCTCCCAGTCAGAGGTTTTACATAGAATTACAAAGTCTTTTCTTTGTAATCTCCAGGTTTACCAGGAGGCTCAAAAGCTAAAGAAGCAAAAAAGGGCCTTAAAAGCAGCAGCAGCAGCCCGGAAACAACGCCTGATGAACCCAATAAGCTCTTCCCAAGCTGAACCAGAGGCAATCAAGGAAAACCAATAAATTTTGTTCAAGTTTTATCTTTCTGTCTTGAAAAATAATAGAAGGTGGGACTCTTTGTGGCCTGAGGAGGAGTTCATGCATTGTCATTCAGCTCTAGGATCCGAGGGTTGTCTGAGGCAGATCCCTGCCCTCGCACATCAGGCAGGACACATTCTCATAGCACCTCACACATGCACAACTCCCTGTCATCCAGGTGGTATTTCAGTGGAGGTGAGACCACAGCAGCACAGAGGAAGCATGCTGGCTGGCTGCTGGGTGAGAAGGCCAGGGAAGTGTAATGACTCTAGAAAGGTAGTTGGAGACTACCTAAAGGCCATCTTATCAAATAGAAGGAAGCCGCTGAAGGGATATGTCATGTTGAAAGTGGTGTCTTCTGAAATTTAGCCTAGCAGCCAGTATGGCTGGAGGAGAGAAAAGAGCAGTAATATGGAGGAACTTGGCGATGCAGACAGAGAAAGAAATAGAGGAAAATAGGAGAAAGGTTTTGGTGGAAAAAGCAGAACTTGGTGACTGATAATAGGACCCAGGGCGATAGAGTTGGAAGCCAAGGCTCAGGTTTCAAGTCCGAATGGCTGGAGGGAAAAATGATTAGGTCTTACAAATATGAAATTTTACAAAAATGGTTGCTCATCAACTTAAAAATGTGCAGCAGATGAAGGAAAGGTGATCCTGGAACGCAAGATGGGGGTGAAGGATGGGAAGCTGCTTAGCAGCTGGAAGGAGGGGCGCTTGGGAGTCCCCAGCACAACCTCCAGGAGCGGAGCAGACGGGAGCGGCCTGGTTTGCTTCAGGGGACATAGACCAGTGGAGCTCCACTCCCAGTGGCATTAGGGAGGAAATGCAAATAATTCAAGGACTTGTGATCCTTGCCCCATCTGAAAGAGGAGTCGGTTACCATTAGTGCTTTCATGGCACTTGACATGATCTCACTGATTCTTCAGCAACCCGGTGAGCTGGGCGTCCTTTCCAATTTAAGAAAAAGGAAGCCCCGCCTCTAAATGGCTGCGCGGTCGCACCCTCGGCTCGGAGACTGCTCTCAAGATTCGCCTGGGTTGTCGTTCTCGGGCACCTGCGCACGCGGCCGGGCTGGGTGAGGGGTGTCACGTTCCTCGGCGCCCAACAGCCTTGCCCGGCCCTCGCCCCTCAGCGCAGCTTCCGAAAGTCAAAACCAGCGCTCCCGGCCGGGGCCCGCCTCCGGCTCGGACCAATCCACCTCGTAGGTCTCGGGCACCCAGCCCAATAAGCGTCCTCCCCCGGGCGCCTCCCAACAAAGGGCCTGCTGATTGGCTAGTTTTGCCGTCCGCTGCGTTGCCCTAACAACCAGGTTACGAAGACGCGGTGGTCGGGCCTCCAGGTCTCTGGCTACCCAGCTTTGGGTCTCTTCGGCAGCTCTCCGTGCTTTCGGCATCATGTCGGTGCGGACGCTACCGCTGCTCTTCTTGAACTTGGGCGGGGAGATGCTGTACATCCTGGACCAGCGGCTGCGGGCCCAGAACATCCCGGGAGACAAGGCCCGCAGAGGTGAGAGATGCCCGGCCTGCACAGCCAGCCCCATTATAGACTGACCAACACCCCTGCACACTGCACTCTTATAACCCGGGACCCTTCTCACTACGTCCACAAGCCCATCCAGTCAGGACCCCTCAGGAGTCAAATTCCCCAAAAGTTCTTTTCACAGCAGAGGGATTTAATACCCTCATTGGATGTTATTACGGTACCTCATGCCCCATCCCCCAATACCCTCCACCCCTCAAATTGGCCAGGTGATTTCCCAATCTCTCTTGACAACCGGTCCCTCCCAAATACCTGGTGTCATTCTCTTTGCTAGTCCAAGCATCCTCTTTCCCTGCATGGGACAGGTTCTGACTCTCCATTCCTCTGTGTGGTATCCTCCTTTATAAATCGAAAGCCAGTCTTACTAATTTCAGAAGCTGTTTCTAGAAAGGTGAGGTCCTGAGATAACATAGGTAAATTAGAAAACATAAGAAAAGTATAATTCTTTCCCATCCCAATTGTTGGAAGAGAATACAATTGTGGAAATTATTATATGACAGTTTCTAAAATGTAAAATCTGTCTCCCATATACACTCCATCTAATTCCCAGAGAAATGGCCACCCAGAACTCTCTGCCATCCTTTTTCTCTCCCTCTTTTCCTCCCTTCTCAACCAACAATTGCTTTCACCAACTTTCCTAGGATTACATATTATATTTCAAGGTAGAGGAAGAAAAGTTGATATAAAGGTAATTGACATGGTCACAATTAAAACATTTATTCCCTTCAACAGCATCTGTATGCTCAGTTGACGTTAAGCATACTTATTCAGGTATTCACTGTTGGGTCTGTGCAATTGAGTCCCAGTCCATTCATAAATAAATAAAAAGAGCTCCCTATAGCACACCCCCTCCATTCATCTCATACCCTGTTGCCAGTGAGCTTTTTGAAATGTAAATCTGTCCATAGTGCCTGCTACTTAAAACGCTTTGTCAGCTTTCCCCTGCTGTCTGAGCAGAGGCCAAGTCCTTGGCAGGACATTTCAGGACCCTTCCTGATCTGATTTCTGTCCACCTCTGAAGTCCCACCTTCCACCACTGCATGCCTGCCTCCTACTTTGTATATTAATACCAAACTGCTTGTGGGTCTCCATTTAAAGCATGTTCATCCCTGTTTCCATGCTAGTAATCTCCATTCTAACCCCAAATCTCCCACTTCTGTGCTAGTAACTCTCCTTTTGTCCTGCATTAGTCTGCTTAAGATATCTTTCCTTTCCCACATGGGAAAGAGCCTGCGCATACTCCCATAGCACCCGTACGTGTCTCTCTACCTCATCACTGACCATTTTACCCTGTATTGGTCTATGTATGTGTCTCCCCCACATGATTGTCTTACTCATCTTTGTACTCCAGCCCCTAGTATACCTAGACCAGCATAAATTGGTGCTCAGTAAATGTTGAACTGATTATTTAAGTTCATTGCCACTTATTCCTCTAGAAGGTTCTGTTTTCCTTGGCGCCTGTGTTGTGTGATTTCATTTGGGCGAATGGCATTAGTGAGCTGGCAGTCAGTTCTTAGATGGGTAGTCTACATCTTGGAAGGCAATGTAAACTAGCAATTAAGAGCATGCTCTCTGGAGTCATACAGATATGGGTCCCCAATTCCAGCTTTGCCATTTAACTAGTTGTACGACCTTAGAATGTAACCTCTATAAGTCTGTTTCTTTTTCCATAAAATGGGAATCATAATACATACTATATAGCAAAGTCATAAGGATTGAATGAGATAATGTATGTATTTAATATATTTAGCATAAGAAGTAGTAGATGTTGTCTTTCAAGGGGAGGTCTGGGCAAGACCTTGTGAATAGTAGGGGACTGGCTTCTTTGTCTTCAGGAGATGTAGTCCTTAGGGGTTCGCTGGATATAGCTTAACGGAGTGTCAGCCATCTTTGGTCATTCACATTCACAGACTAATTCCTTCCACAATTGGGATGAGTGTCAGAATACACGTGAGATGCTGAGTGGAGCATGATCCAGCCCTTCTGCACATTCACTGGAGGTAGTGCTTTTGATCAGTCTGGTTCAGTAATTGATTCTAAAAACTAGAGGACATAGCTGCTTCATGACGACAACAACAAACATTAAGCACTTACCATGAACCGAGGACTTCACTGAATACTTTAATCCCCACAACTATCCTATCATGTAGGTAATACTACTATCCCCATTTTACAGATGGGGAAACTAAGGCTAATTTGCCCAGGGTTACATAGCTGGTAAGAGGAAGAGCAAAGAATCTGAACCGAGGCCATCGGGTTCTAGAGCTCATACTCTTAGGCACTGAACTATACTTCCCTATCTGATGGTTACTGTACCAGAATCTTTGTGGGGGTTGGAAGGTCAGGAGGAAAGGGAGAGGTTTGGGAAAATATATATATATATCCAATATACCAACTGATTTTTTAAAAGAAATGATAAAGAGTATCATGGTTGGCTGATGGGGACTTGTAGAGGATAGAGTGAAAAAGCAGGGTGGAGAGTTTGGGATTCAAAGTTGAGAAACACTAATCCATGCCACTATAGAGCTGGTGTAGCTACAGGAAGCAGGAGCCGCTGTGACAGATGCCTGTGCATGGAGACCCATAAAACACCCGACACAGTAAACTAGTCTTCGTTGAAGCTTCGAATGGAAACCATATTTCTTCTAGATGTTTTCATTATCTTACACAACTAAGTGGTCTCCTGGAGGCCATCCTGCTCCCACAGGCCAGTACAGATGGTGCCGTTTTCCCCCACAACGCAGCCTCTGGCTCAGCATTCAACAGAGAGTAAGTGCTCTCTCTATGGAGCAACTTCTGAGTGTTGCCTATTGAAAGTTGTCCCACATTTTAAGCAATAGTGAGAATAATAAAACCTGCCTTTGCCTCATTCCCATCCTCTTAAAAATTCTCACAAATAAGACCCAATTACATTTTGTTTACATTCCTCATCTTACAGAAGGGGAAACTGAGGCATGGAGCCATTCATTGATTTTTCCAGTACGTGAAGATCACAGCGTGGTACTGAGCAACCAAATGGTTGAGGTTCTGTTTTTATTCTTCTAGTTCCGATTGAACAGGCAGCTCTGGATAGCCTTGGGCATGCCTCCCACTCAAAATATAACTAAAATGAGATTGTCACAAGCAAGTCTTCTGGAGAAATGATGGGAAAATGGGACATTATTTAACCTGGATCTTCAAGTGGACAGGAGCCGGGAGCACACAGCGCGGCAGAGACCTCTGCTGGAGCTGAGCTTCATTGCCTGTGGGAGTGCCTCCTGCCCCTGGGCATGCACTTGCCAGCTTCATTTTGTCAGCAACCATAGTCACTGTCCCTGGGAGTAGGTGAGCCCCCTGCAGCATCACTGTTCCCAAACACACCTTCACAAGAGTCGCAACTCCACCTTTCTGAATTCCCACCAGCCTGTTAGGCAAGACCACCTGTAAAATAAATGCCACAGCAGGATAGCAGATGTGGGCATTATGCTGCAGAAGCTGGTATCTGCTTTAAGAAGGCCTGACCCTGGGTGCTGCTTCCCCAGTGTTTTCTCTCCAAACACTTGTGACAGAGAATTTTCCCAGAGGAGTCTGATCTTACAAAGGGAGCCCTTTGCAGCCAATAAGGGCTCAGTACTGGCTATGCTTCCAGACTGGTCTCTCAGGAACTATTGGCATTGTGCATTGAAGACACATGTATTTTTTTTATTATAACTGCAGAAATTACCTTTGAAACAATCTAGTAGCAGAGGTTTTCAAGGGGGACCATTAGTTATAAAATGATTTTTAAATGTGGGTGTGTGTAGAATTCTGTTTAGCTAGCAGTGGTTTTTCTAGATTGAAATCTCCCCAGAATATAAAGAAAGGGGGGGAAAAAGTCATCTTTCATTCTTTATGGGTAGTGTTCAATGTCCTTCAGTAGAGAAAGAGGAACTAAAAGAGAAGCCAGCTAAGTGCTTGATGTTTCCCACAACAATCCTATAAGGTAGGTTCCGTTATGATCCCATTTTACAGATGAAGAAACTGAGGTTAAACAAGTTGCTTGAAATTATATAGCTAGTAAATGGTAGAGCCAGGTCTCAACCCATAAAGGTTCTTAGCTCTTACAGATTTCTCTAGACAAGTACATTTTTCCTTATTTGCTTTCCTTTTGACGTCCCCTGATTGCTTTTGTCCTCAAGGCTTTTCTTTACAGTGGCCCCATCATTAATCCCCTCTTTTTACCTGGACGTCACACATCCTATCTAATAATAGAGTAACATGTAAATTACCATCACTCCGCTACGCCCACGATTGGGCCGGCTGGCGGTGCGGGGGGGCGGGACTCAGGGTGGCCGATTGGCTGGCGGTAGGAGCGGGGGGGGGGGGGGGGGCAGGGACTTCGGCGCTGCGGAAGGACCCATGGGGCCGGCGGAAGACGCTGGTGGCGGAACTCAGGGTGGCCAATTGCGTGGCTGCCGGCACCAGTTTTCCGCCAGCAGCAGTTTTCCTCTGGCCACCCTCCGATCGGAGTTCCTCTCGGGGTGGCTGATCGCGCTGGCTGGAGGCGCTCTGATCGGCGGGTGGCCAGAGGAAAACTGCTGCTGGCGGATAACTGGTGCCGGCAGCCAGGTGAAGGAAGGTCTATTGCACGAAACTTCATGCAACAGGCTTCTAGTCTATGTATAAAAAGTAAGTCAGAAACAGACATTTTTTTCTTTTTAATGCACATCTCATGTTTTCTAATTTGAGCAGTTCCGTCTGTACTCTAGAAAGGGAAATCTTACTTAACAAAAAAGGAACTCCTTTGTCTACCTGTTCTTGGAATTACTCTTCCTCGTGTAAGTCAGTGTTTTTTGAAAGCCTTATTTTGAATAATGTGTATTCCCGTGGCATTAGAGAGGATGTCTTCTTGAGCCTTTCAAGACAAACCCCAGGGTAGCTAGTCGACCTGAGTTTCCCCTCCTCCTAGGCCTCTCTCTGTAAGATAGAGCCTCTACGGCTTTTTTGGAACTTCTTTCTCCATCATCCTTTTAAAAGTTTCACATGGGAGGTAGAGTATTCACATTAGACATTGATGCAAACATGACAAAGTTTCATAGACCAGATAGATCATTGGAATTGGTATTTTTAAAGCCTCCTTGAAATTGATGTTTTTGCTTCATGAACTGGTGTTTTCTTTTTGTATGCTTCATGTAGATGAATGGACAGAGGTGGACAGAAAACGAGGTATGCTATCTCTGGGTTGCATGTATTCAGTCTGCATCCACAGTTCAGCCAGTCCTTTATCAGTGGGGTTTTAAGTGGGACCACTCTCAATATTTTAAAGAAAATAGTCATGAGTTTCTCTTTAGCTAAGACATTGGTTATATATTTGCACCTTTTATGTAAAGACAGCATGTAAGATAAAAACCAAGCAAACGTAGGCACAAGGCCATATTGCACCTGAGGTACCTTTTTCTCTCTTCATCTTCTAAGCTTTGTGGGGGCAGTAGTTACACTTCTGGGTAGGTTGTCCTGTAGTGTAGTCCTTAAAGCAATTCTGTGATAGTATCATGTTACCAAAGAATTGTGGTTCAACATGAGTGACCTTCCTTGAACCATTCTCCTTAGCACACAGAGAGATCTGGTGAGCAACTGAGGAAAATGGAAGCATGTGGCTGCATGGCTGCCAGGGTTGTGGGCAGAAGGCATGATATCACGCATGCAGTATGGCCCTATCATGCCAGATCTTCAGTTTCCCCTTCACCTACAACCAGCAGCAAACCTGGAAAAGTTGCCAGTTCCTCAGAGCAAAGCCGTAGCCTTTCTCCTCGTTAAGTGTCATGAGTAGCTCTCATCATTCGACATTTGGGTGCAATTTATGCATGTCAATCAGCCATCGTCCACAGTAGTTTAAATGCTCTCACCACACCGAGTATGCTGAGGAGATAACATAAAAGATTTAAGAGGAAGGGAAGTAGAATCAAACAGCCCCATTCTCATTTCAACTCCAGCACTAGCTGTGTGACCTTGGACTTTAACCTCTCTATAAGACGCAGTTTTCCTCCTTGATAGAGTAAGGATAATAATCCAGAGTTGTCTTGGGGGGTGGTTAAATGAGATAATGCATGGAAGGTTCTAAGCCCAGTGCCTGGAACAGGGTAAGGATTTGAAGCATCGTAACCATCCAGAAGTAATAGCTCCTCTCTTTTACCCTAGGTTCCAAATTGCACGTTCCCATTAACAACAGAGGTCTCAGTTAACAGGTTTATTAAATACTCAGGTGCTTCCATCAGGCCAGGCTCAAAGAAAAGCCCAATAGGAGTGCTTGATGTGCTTTTATCATATTTCACAACCAGCTTTGGCCACTTCTCTTGAGCAGGTTTTTGCCCACCCCTTGATGTGTGGCAGAATTTCAGATGAGAAGTGTGGATTTTGAGGGCTTTTTGCATACATAACTGAATCACTGGAGCTTATTTTAACTTAAGCATCCCAAAATAATGAGCAGAAACGAACTTCATAACTAAACTCAGGATGCACCTGTGAAAAGTCACTTCACTCCCTGGCCTTAGTCTTTTCCTGATGAAGCCTGGCTCCTAGAACGTTCCGGCCTCATGAAATGATGCAAAGCTCATGTGACTGCTAAACACTGACACTGGAATAGACTGACAGGTGTGGTTAGACCCACTTCTCAGGTTTAACAGAAATATGACCTGGACTGCTTCTCCAGATGACGGACAACACGTCCTTCCCCTGCGCCCTGGTGTTTATCTCAGTGTCTGGTACGTAGTAGGCCTGCCTCATCCAAGTGCGAGGTGAAACGTTGTGAGATGTAGGCTTGTTCCCCCATATTCTTTTGTGGCCCCCACATTCTTCCCAATGAATTGTATGAGAGGGGGACCCTGGGTTCTGGGGCCCAACCATAGAACTGCCGTTTCCTCCTTGGGGACATTTGTGGTCACTGCTCTGCCCACAGGGAGAGGGCCTGCTGTACCCTCTCCAGCCAGTGAACTTCCTGGACATTCCTGTGCAAAGAGCCGTGGTGACATACAGCTTATTCCCTTCCCAGAGGGAAAGGCCTCGTTTTGCTTTTTACTTTGCCAGAGTGGCCAGCAACCTCCTCGCAACTTTCTTTCTTCTACACTGACTTATTTGGGGGTAAGCTATTTTCCTAGATCCTGCTAAGAGCTGAAAGACAGAAACACTGAGCACCGGGGTGAATGGCAGCTGTCTAAGCATTAACACAGCCAGAGCGGTGTGATTCTTTGCCTTGAGTGCTTCCTCTTTGGCACTCCTCCCTGGCCGACAGAAATCTGTGGAAAGTTCAGACTCTCTCCTTGGAGGCCTTATGTGTGGGTTTTCAGTTGCACCTGTTTCCTTGCAAATCCTGTATTTCATATAGGCTGCAGTAGGAAAGAGGTTAGGAAATCCCTTTTACGCTACCGCAGGTCCTTGCTTGTTTAGGTCAAAGGTCAAAGGCTGTGCATGAGGCAAGTCCGGAAGAGTTATGTCTCCAAGCTGTCCACACTGGGGACATGTTAGTGTGCATTAAGGGCAAGCTGTGGTGGGTTGAACTGGTCAGAGTGAGGGATACCCTGTTTTGGAATGGAAGGAGTCCAGAATCAAGTCCAAAGGGCAAGTGTGAGTCCAACACGTCAGTAAGAAGTGTTAGTTCTTTTGTGTCAAGGTCCTTTCCCCCTTTCCCCTTCCTCCTCTCTCTGTAGTTCTTCCATTTAAGATTTAAATACATAGAATTGTATACCTGAAACCTTTATAATGTTATTAACCGATGTTACCCCAATAAATTCAAAAATAAAAAAATAAAGATTTAAACACAACCAGCCCTGAGCTTCCCCTGCCTACCCCCAAAAAATGCTCTTGACATGCTGAAAAATGCTGGCCTGAGCCTTCAGGGCACTCCTATCAATTACTTAAAGGTAGAGAGGGTGCCTGAAATCACAACCTCGATGCCCTACCTTGCCTTCTCGCTCTTAGATATATGGCCACAGCCAATGCCTGGTGTGTCCTTTTGTGGCAAAAGAAAGAGGCTTTTGTATCTTTCAGTAATAATCACTCATGATTAATAATTGATTTTGTGTAATTATTTTAAGTAACCAGTTTTCTTTCAAATTTTAATTTCTATGAATGTATATTTTTAAGGCAAGAATATACATGGTTTCATTAAGAATAATCTGTGTTCATCCATCCTTGTTTCTATTTCTTGTACCAGAGGGTTTTCCTAGCCCTCAACTAATGATATTTGAGTAGCAAAAAATGTCTTAATGAATGAGTGAATGAAGGACTAGATTTATAGATACTTTGGTTTGCACACATCTTAGGACCTTTTATTCTCACTAGATGAAAGTTTTCCATTTGAGCAATAGTCTGAGACATAGCACTACAGTGTAATATCAATATTATAAATCAAATGTAAAAATTAAGACATTCTAAAATGGTACTGATCAGAAGTACATGTCTTGTAGAAACATTAGAAACATTTTAATTCCTAACCAGTGGGTAGACTTGTCGATTTTCATAAAATGTTTTGCCAAAAATAGTTAACTTACCATTATTGGTCCCATTTTTTTTTAAATATATTTTATTGATTTTTTACAGAGAGGAAGGGAGAGGGAATAGAGAGCTAGAAACATCGATGAGAGAGAAACATCGACCAGCTGCCTCCTGCACACCCCCTACCGGGGATGTGCCCGCAACCAATGTACATGCCCTTGACCGGAATCGAACCTGGGACCCTTCAGTCCGCAGGCCGACGCTCTATCCACTGAGCCAAACCGGCTTCGGCTATTGGTCCCATTTTTATAAAATTTAATTTTAAGTAAAAATGTTATAGATTTGCTAAACAAACAACAAGAGTGATGTTGTTTTTCACGTTAAGGAAGAGATCTAACCTAAAATGTTTATAGG
This sequence comes from Cnephaeus nilssonii, assembly GCF_951640355.1. Classification (NCBI taxonomy): domain Eukaryota; kingdom Metazoa; phylum Chordata; class Mammalia; order Chiroptera; family Vespertilionidae; genus Cnephaeus; species Cnephaeus nilssonii. The sequence continues at coordinate 80,219,775 of NC_137078.1, forward strand.
AGTATTTTTTAAAGAAAGAAGAAACATTTCCCCTATCACCAAGTGAGAGAAGTATGTAAAAGTGATTTGTAACCCCTCACGACACGTTTTTACATTGTCACACTTATGTTTGCCCTGAGATGGCCTCATCAGGCACTCTGGACCCTGCCTTCTATTGGAACATCTGTGTGCTTTCTCCCCAGGGAGCAGATCTCACCAAGCACATCAGCATCCCACTCTGCGTAGGCTGGCTCCTCCATCCCATTTGTACACAGAGAGCATCTCCTGAATTAAGCTTCCTCCAGTATCTTGCTTAGCTGTATATTCTCTCTTGTCGCTACAGTTCTTCATGACATCGTCTTAACCATGTTCAACAAAAGCTTTATAGAGGAATTGTTAAAACCCCAAGAGCTCTACTCCAAGAAGGCCCTCAGGACCATCTATGACCGCCTGGCTCATGCCTCCATTATGAGACTGAACCAGGCCAGCATGGATAAGGTGAGCAAACAGTTGCCTCTAGCCCCTTGATTGCATGTCTTGTATCTTTGGTGGATGATTGTAGACTGGAATCAAATGAGATGATGTACACAATGGTGCCTTATAAAAAAATGGCCTTGTAAATATTAGTTGTTGAGTTTCAGAGTTGGAAAGGACCTCAGATGTCATCCACACCCGTCCCTCTATTGTTTACATCACTCCACCTGCCCAAAGAGAGTGCTGGTCTTCATGCCCATATTTATGAACACCTTAACCTAACCCTAAAAACTTCAGTTCTGCTTTGTTCTTGACAAATCTCAGCTCTGACAACCAGGAAGTATTTGAAGCAAATTCAAAACTGCTCAGCCTTTACTTATGACAGGGACATATATATCTTTTTGGGCAACAAATTATTAGGGCATTCTGATTTTTTTAAGTTAAGCCCATACATTTTTAAAATATGTTTTTATTGATTTGAGAGAGAGAGATAAATATCAATGTGAGAGAGAAACATTGATTGGCTGCCTCCCACACAAACCCCAGCCCGGGATTGAGCCAAGCCTACATAGCTTGGGGTTGGCAACCTGCACATGTGCCCTGAACAGGAATCGAACCAGCAATCCTTTGGTGCATGGACGAAGCTCAAACTGACTGAGCCACCCAGCCAAGACCAAAACCCTTTATTCGTTAATGTCTTTTCCGCAGCTAGTTTTGTAATATCTTTTTGCCATTTTTAAATTAAGGCATAATTCATATGACATAAAATTCACCCTTTCATAGTGTACAATTCAGTGGTTTTTAGTATACTCATAATGTTGTATAACCATCACCACTATCTAATTAGAGAACATTTCCATCAGTCAGTAGTAATGTCCTTTGTTTCATTTCTGATTTTAGTAATTTTAGTGTTCTCTCTTATTTTCTTGGTCAGTCTAAGTAAATAATTGTCAGTTATCCAGCTAAAGGTTTGTTGATCTTTTCGAAGAACCAACTTTTGGTTTCATTGATTTTTATCTACTGTTTTTCAACTCTTCGTTTCACTTATTTTGGCTCCAAGTTTTCTTTACCTTCCTTCTCCTTGGTTTGAATTTAGTTTGACCTTCTTTTTCTAGTTTCTTAAGGTGAGAGGTTAGGTGTTGATTGGAGAAATGCAGGCATCTACTGCTGTAAATGTCCCTCTGAGCACTTCTTTAGCTGCATTCGAGACTATTTTTTATGGATGCAAAAGCTCAGGCTCAGAGAGATGGGAGGACTTCACCAGGCCCATTCACCTCGTCAGTGGCAATGGAGGGCTTGATTTCGGGATTTTGCTCTCCAGCACCCAGTGCAGGGCCCCACAGCTGCCAATATTGTTTTAAACACGTTCCACCGGCAATAAGCTGACCAGAAATCCTGGTTTGCCCAGGAATGTCCTGGTCTAACCCTGTTGTTCTGGCTTAATTATTAATATCACCCCCCTTTTCCTCGCAAAAGTATCTTGGTTTGCTCGGCTGGTGTGGCTGTTGGTTGAGCGTCATCCCATACAATGAGAGGTCGCCAGTTCGATTCTCAGTCAGGGCACATGCCTGGGTTGCAGGCTCGATCCCCAGTATGGGATGTGCAGGAGGCAGCCAATCGGTAATTCTCTCTCATCGATGTTTCTGTCTCTCCCTCTCCCTTCCTCTCTCTATAAAATTAATGAAAACATATATTTTTTTGAAATATCTTGGTTTGAGGGATAACTGATCGTCACCTGGCTGTATGATATACCCAGTACTGGTTTTCAGTAAATGCTTGACTGCTTCATTGTGTGAAGGCTCTGACATCTGCTTTTATGATCCCATTTATTTTGTCCGTGTATGGGTCGGCAGCTCTATGACCTGATGACTATGGCTTTGAAATATCAAGTACTGCTGTGTCCCCGTCCCAAGGATGTGTTGCTGGTCACTTTCAACCATTTAGATACCATCAAGGGATTAATCCAAGACAACCCAGCCCTCCTGCATCTAGTGGATGAGACTCTCCGGCAGCTGATTGAAGTGAGACACCATCAGTTTATCACCTCGGAGCCCCATACTTGCTCTCATTCCTCTGTTAAGAACAGAAAGATTCTATGGCAGAGAGAACAGGATGAGGAATGGCAAAGCCTGCCACTCTCCCAGAAAACCCTAAAAATCTCCCAAGTATCCATTTTGGTCATACAAGAGGCATTATCATCTTTGGACCTCTTAACAGTTGCCTTCAAAATTGGGAAAGCAATGATCCAGAGCCTAGCATTTTCTCCTAACTTTTCAGAAAGGGGGTTGGTGGTGGATGTTCTGCTAAATCTTGGGGAATGGCTTCTCAGGGTCTGTGGGGGACAGGAGAGGTGGTGTGCCCTGCTGGGTGTGGCACGATGGGGTCTGTGAGGGGACAGTGCTGGCTCTCCTGCTGCCCTTCTCGCCCCAGCAGCCGAGTCCTCGCCTTGCTATGGCTCCCATCCCTGAGCACCTACCTACCCCCACCTGTCTGCACTTCCCCTTCTGAAAGTGAACCGCTTCTTGCTGCTTTGCCTCTGCAGGTATACGGGCATCTCTCTGCGGGCGAGTTCCAGCTGATCCGGCAGACGCTCCTCACCTTCTTCCAGGACCTGCACATCCGGGTGAGTGACGGAAGGCCCAGGAGCACCCTGTCACTGCTGTCCTAGGGAAATGGGGTGCCACACAGCCGGGCAGACAAGGGCTGAGCTTGCCCAGTTAGTGGTGTCCTCAGTGTTTGGCTCCATAATGAGCAACTTTCTTTTCTTTTCTTTTTTTTCTTTTTTTTTAAATACAATTTTTAATTGTTGAAAGTATTACATATACTGACCCCCTCCAGCCCTTCCCCACCCCAGGACCTCACGCCCATTTTCTGTGTCCATGGGCCATGCATATATGCATACAAGGACCTTGGTTGATTACCTCCCACCCGCCCCGCCTTCCCTCTGAGGTTCTGCACTCTGTTCCATGTTTCAAGTGTCTGGATCCACTCCATTCATCAGTTTATTTTGTTACTTAGATTCCACATATGAGTGAGATCATGTGATACTTGTCTTTCTCTGACTGACTTATTTCACTTAGCATGGTACTCTCCAGGTCCCTCCATGCTGTCTCAAATGAGCAACTTTCTGATGCAAATCTCAGCAGTTTTTAAATGGACCAAGGAAGGCAATGAGACTGCCACTCCTTCCCAGTTACCTGTGTTCCTTGGTTTCTTCCCTTCTCCAGAGGACATGTGCTCTCAGGGCCACCAGCCTGATCTGAATTGCACAGCCTCCCCCAGACCTGTCGTCCCGGTGACTCCAGTGTCTGAGGCTGTGAGAGGCTGCCCTCCTCCAGGAAGCTCTCGCCTTCCCTGGTGTCGGGCACCATGCCATCCTGGCCTTCCCTCACCCTTTCCATCTCTGTGCCTCTCACCCCTTCCTCTCCCTCTTCCTGTCTCCAAACCTTCTCCCCTCCACCCTCCCCCTGCTCTTTCGGAATCGCTTCCCTCCTCACTTTCCAGCCCTTTCACCCAGAGTCTAACCTCCAGCCCACCTTGCCCCTGCCCTGCCATCTAGACCAGCATCTCCATCTGAAACTCTCCACAGGGATGCCCACCGGTGCCTACAATTTCGTGTCTGTACCTAAACTCACCTCCAAAATTCAAGTCCTGCCTCAACTTCCTGATGTCTTTTGAGAGCAACGTCATTCCTTCACTCACTTCTCTCAGAACCAGAGCGCCGCCTGTGGTTCCCCTTCTCTAGTCTGTTTTCTTTTTTTTTTTTTTTTTTTGTTAATCCTCACCCAAGGACATTTTTTCCCATTGATTTCTAGAGAGAGTGGAAGGGAGGAAGGGAAGGATGGAAAGAGACAGACAGATATCAATTGGTTGCCTCCGGTACACACCCCGACCAGGGCTGGGATCCAACCTGCAACCCAGGTCCGAGCCCTTGACTGGGAATAGAACCCGAGACTCTTAGGTGTGCAGGCTGACGCTCTGACCACTGAGCAGCACCGGCCAGGGTTCCCCTCTCTGGTCTTCATCTAATTGCCTCTGAGGCCCCTAGAGTCTGCCTTTTCAATGTCCATGCCCTCTTTCCGTTCCTGTTGCCACCAGCCTGGCCAGGCCCTCATCCTCCTTGTCGGCTGCTGCCTCCAAGTTGATGCTGCCTCCTCCTGTCATGTCTGCTCCAAACAATTGTACACCCTAACTTTTAAAAACCTATTTCTGAGCTTCTGAATGTGGGGCCTGTCTCTCTTGGACAGGACTCCGTTCCTTCCCATCCTGTAACACACTGATGTGGGAAAGATGGCTGATATGGCAAAAGGATCCCGGGTTCTGGAGTCCAGCGCTCTCGTGTTTGAGTCTGCACAGCTCCATGGCCTCGGGCACATCACTTCTCTTGATGACATGATGATGGTGACCATTTAGCGTTTGTTGGGAGGATTAACTGATGCAGCGCATGTAATGTATATGTATTTGCCAACATATGTATAGTATAGAGTACTTCTGGAAGGATGGGCAAGAAACTGGTCACAGTGGTTGCCCTGGGGATACAAGAGAGACCTAGGTTCCATTGTATTCCCTCTGAACCTTTGAATTTTGTCCATATGCGTGTGTAACATGCCCACAAAACAGAATTCAAAGAAAAAGAAGAACTAAAATATGTCTAGCCCCTGATTGTTATTTCCCTTCCATGGACTGGGGAAGACAAATAGATTTCAACTCTGAGGCCAATTTTATTACTAATCCTCATGAAAAATTATATTTGCTATGGATGGAGCAATAATAGCATCAACATAAATTAAGGTCTCTAATAGTCATTGATTAAAATAAAAAATAGGAAAGTACAAATATGATTAAGTTTTGCACTGCTTTAAACTATTGGAAACTCTGCATCATGTTATCAAGACTGCACGCTTGGATGTTATTTTATGTGCTGTAGGAACATAGCAGCCACAATGACTTCTCAAGTCTGACAAGATCAAATTAATTATAATGAAAGACACTCTTAATAATAAGACTATAACAAAAATATTAAAATATATTAAACCACAAAATATATTAAGCTTTAATTGCTAAAATGGGCAAGCAATGAAACATCAGAACATTCATCAAGAGAAATAGGATTCCCACCTCCTGGCAGAATTCAGCCACTGATCTGTAGCATTTGGCTGGTTTTCCAAGACTGGTCTTGAATGGTATTCAGCTCGGCTGCAATTTGTGATTGCCTATACAGATTTTCTCTGTTTTCAGCAGTCTTGATAGTCTAGATTTGCTAGCAAAACCAACTAACTAAATGAAGAAAACACAGCTCTCATCTAACATTTCCTTGTTCATTGTTTAACCAAAACTCCTAGTCTGAATCACCAAAGCTTTCTGTAATATCACGAGTCACTGGAGTGCTCTAATGCAGCCCAGGCCCGGCCCTGCCCTGCCCTGCTCTCGGGCCTGGCCAGAGAGCCTGCCCAACGACCGCTTCCATTTGGAATCCTGAGCAACCCCTCTCAGCCCTCCAGGACTCCTCCAGAGTTACCTCCTGCAGGGTGGGCCCCTCAGGTCACCCACCCTCTCCCGCACTCTCGTTCCCATTCACACATCTTTCCACTGTGCACTTTCCTTATGTTCTTTCCATTGCTCCTGTTGTTGGAAAACATCGTCGCCTCGTCCTGGAATGTTCCTTATATCTCCACTCCACTATCCACGCCACTTGGAAATGTTTCATGCCTGGAAAACCAGTCTAACAAATATTTCCTAAGTGCCTACTCTGTGCCAGGCACTGTTTTCAGTGTTGGAGATAAGTAAGTGAGCAAGAAGGAGGCGCTGCCTTACGGGGGTTCTCTGCTAGCGGGAAGATTCAGAGAGGACAAGTCAATAATATTCTGGTTCTGACCACTTCTAGGAAGACGGCAACATAGGATACCGTTATAGAGGCAACTGGGCTGGGATGTTGGTCAGACCAGCACTGTGCAATAGAGCCTTCTGTTGTGACGGAAAAGTCCTATATCCCTGTTGTGCAGTGTGGTTGCCTTTAGCCACACGTGGCTGGTGTGGCTGAGAAACTGAATTTTCCATTTAATTTTTATTTCAATAGCCACACTTGACTAGTAGTTACTATACTGGATAGCACATCCTTAGATGATAGAGTCAATTACAGCCTTTCTGAGAACAGACTTTTTTTTAAATATATTTTTATTGATTTCAGAGAGGAAAGGCGAGGGAGAGAGAGATAGAAACATCAATGATGAGAGAGAATCATTGATCGTCTCCCTCTTGCACACCCCGCACTGGAGATGGAGCCCACAACCCTGGCATGTGCCCTTGAGTGGAATTGAACCCAGGACCCTTCAGTCCATAGGCCGATGCTCTATCCACTGAGCCAAACCAACTAGGGCTGAGAACAAACATTTTAATTGAGACTGTGACTAACAACAGAGATCTCAGGAAAGGGTATCTAAATGGAAGTGGCAGCAAGTACGAAGGCCCTTGGATGGGAAAAAGCATCAATGTGCCTTGGACAAAGAGGAAGCCAGCGTGAACGAAGCGTGTCAAGGCCAGAACGATGGTCCAAGTTCACAACCTGTGCAGCACGGGCACTGACTCGTCATGGAAGATGCCAGTCATATACAAACTGGTCCCTACAGTTGACTTACCTTTAGACCCTAGTAAGGAGTTTATTCTAAGAATGAAGAAAAGATTTGAAGCATTTTAGGGTGATCTGATTCGTGTTCTGAAAGACGAACTGTATGAGATCAGGGCAGAGTTAAGACAGCAGTTGGAAAACTGTTGCGGAAATTAGGTAAAAAATGGAAGTTCTTGGATTGGGTGCTACCAGTAAAGACAGTGAGACCTGTTCACACTTAGGATACACTAGTACCTTCAGAGCAAGATGAATAAGACTTACTAAGAGATCAGATGCGTATAGGGGGGATAAATTGTGATAGAGACTTGATTTGGAGTGGTGAACACACCATACAGTGTAGAGATGATGTGTAGTAGAATTGTGCACCTGAAACCTATATAATTTTGTTAACCAATGCCACCCCAATAAATTCAATAAAGGCTGAGAGAGAGAGAGAGAGAGAGAGAGAGAGAGAGAGAGAGAGAGATCGGTCAGATGTGGGGAATGAGAGAAAGAAGAATAAAGAACGAATTCTAAGTTTTTGTCCTGAGCAACTGTCGTGCCTATTAGGCATCCAAGTAGCAATATCAAATAGGCAGTTGGTTGTGCTGCAAGCAATTGAGCTCGGCTGGAGCATGGGGTCACAGAGGAGCATGGCTGCAGAGATTGGGGGCCAACTGGAAGGTGTATAACTTACCGAAAACCCAGAGCCGAGGGGTGGCCCAGCTAAGATGTACCCTAGACAGCCCACTGTCAGAGCCTAAACTGGCAGCTTATAAATTCTTGTCACTTTGCATTTTCACTGCCTGGCATACAAATCCTTGATGATATTACAAATATAGTCTCAGAGTGTGAAAGGACTTTCAAGTTCATCTTATTTCACAGATAAGGAAGCTAAGATCCAACAAAATTGATTAACTGCAAAATGTTTATGGGATTTAGTCTGACCAAGACCTCAATACAGAGTGCACGAACCCAGGAGCAGAAATAAGCATGTATGGTGTTTTCAGGCACATAAAAGACCTTCCAACCATGGCCAGCTGGATGCTCCCTCTCCAGCCTCTTCTCGCCAATCCAGCACGGGCTAAGAGTTTGTGCTCCAGAGTCAGATGCCCAGGGCCGGCTTGAATCCTCAGCTCTGCCCCTATGAGCTGGCTGACCTTGAGTAAGTGTCTTAATCTCTGAGCTGCGATTCCTCATCTGTAAAATGGAGATAATGAGGTTCTTAGAGCTCGAGCCTCGCAGCTATGTGGAAAGTTAACGGGAACCAAGGAATGGGTGTGGGATTTGGAGTCAGCCTTGGTTTTGAATCCTTGCCCTGTCTCTTATTGTTCTCTTTGGGCAAGTCACTTTACTCTGTGACCCTCGGCTTTCTCATCTTTAAAACGGGGGTAAGCCCTGACCGTGTGGCGCAGTGGTTGAGCATTGGCCCATGCACCAAGAGTGCCGATTCCCAGTCAGAGCACATGCCCAGGTTGTGTGTTGTAGGCTCGATCCGCCGGGGAGGGGGGAGGGTCCGCGTGTAAGAGGCAGTCAATCGGTGTTTCATCGATGTTTCTATCTCTATCTCTCCCTTCTCTCTCTAAAAATCAATGAAAACACATTTTTAAATAATAATTGCTAAAAAAGGGGAGAGGGAGTAATGCACCTCACCTAGATTTTCTGTGAGGCTCAAATGAAGTTTTGTTTGTAAAAACACTATAACTCTGCTGATGTTAGCTATGGTGAGTTTTCCTCTTATTGTTACAACTCACTAGGTAACATTCCCAACCCACTGCACACTTTCCATCCTCACGGTGCTCATGTCTATGAAAATATACCAGGAAAAATGACAATAAGTGTATTTTCTTTCCAGGTGTCCATATTCCTAAAGGACAAAGTTCAGAATTCTAATGGTCGCTTTGTGTTGCCAGTGTCTGGGCCTGTTCCCTGGGGGACTGAAGTTCCCGGACTCATCAGGTGAATTCTCCACAGTAACTGTCAGACCATTGTTTGGGGTTCTGTGAAAGCAGTATGTGGGCCTCCACACGGAATGCGGCTCGCTGGGCCCTTCCTTCCTCAGTAAAGCACGGGAGTTAGGGGGTCAGGTTCTAGTCCCAGCTCTGCCACTTGGCGACACTCACGGCAAACCACCCCACCCTCCAGCACTCATCTCCTCGTCTGTTAAATGGGCTCATCGTTTGTCTTCCCAGACCCGAGGATGAATAAGATAATGATGCTCTCACATGCTTACATAGCACCTGGCACATAATAAATATTATTGCATCAATATTATTACCACAACCGGCACCTTTATCTTGAAAGAGCACATGAACTCCTTTTTGTCCCACAGTACAAAGAATAAAGATGCCTCCAGGACTACCCAGGCGCGGAGAACATCCCATCATGTCATACTTTGTATTGCAGGATGTTCAACAACAAAGGCGAAGAAGTGAGGAGGGTGGAATTCCCGCACGGTGGAAACTATGTCACCGCGCCAAAGGAAGGTTCTTTTGAAGTTTATGGAGACAGAGTCCTGAAACTAGGAACGAATATGTAAGCAAATCCCCCCTCCCTGAATGAGTTCAAGTCCAAGGGAGTCACCTCGTTTCGAAAGCCAACCTGACTTCTACCGTGAAATCCTGCTGACAATCGCAGTGATTTCCCCTCAGACACAATGCGTGCCGCGCCCTCCCACTTTCACAGGCACCTAAGATTTCCAGACATCAGGTCACTCTACAGGTTGAAAAGATAAATAATTTTAAGCCCTAGCTGGTTTGGCTCAGTGGGTAGAGCATCAGCCTGTGGACTGAAGGGTCCCAGGTTTGATTCTGGTCAAGGGCACATGCCCAGGTTGCATGCTCCATCCCCAATGGGGGCATGCAGGAGGCAGCCGATCAACGATTCTCATCAATGATGTTTCTCTCTCTCTCTCTCTCTTTCTTTTCCTCTCTGAAATCAATAAAGAATATTTTTTAAAAAGATAAATAATTTAAGTGGCCCTGGAGATTCAGAAAGGCGAGGTACTTCCACACAGCTTCCCAGGTATTTTTCTTTGGGGAAAAAGTAAAATTTGAGCAGTCGACAAGCACTTACTTGTATTCTGTACTCCCAGCACCTTTCTGGATGCTTTTAAACATCTCAAAATAAAAGCCGAGAGCTAGCCCAGCTGGCATGGCTCAGTGATTGAGTATCCACCTCTGAACCAGGAGGTCACGGTTCGATTCCCAGTCAGGGCACATACCTGAGTTGCAGGCTCAATCCCCAGTGTGTGGCGTGCAGGAGGCAGCCAATCAATGATTCTCTCTCATCATTGATGTTTCTATCTCTCTCCCTTCCTCTCTGAAATCAATAAAAATTTTATTTTTTTAAAAAAAAGCCATGAGCTATATTTAGGGGTTAGAAGGAAGTCAGTTTAAAGGGCTAAACAACATTTTCACAGTTTTCTGTTGACAACCAGGTACAGTGTGAACCGGCCTATGGAAACCCATACATCTGGAACATCAAAGAACTTAGCTTCACAGACACCGGTGAGCCTCCGCCTCTTGTATTTATCTTCTGAGCTTACTTCTAGATACAAAAGTCCGGATGGGGAGAAGGGTGGGAACTCTGGATTTCAAAGCTAGCCAACATTTCCCTCATTGTTTGCAATCTTCTCAATGCAGCCCTATAAGTACACAGGTTTTTAATTGTAGTTTCCCATGGAGACCTCCAGTGATCTGACTAATTAGGTAATTTTAGGCTTGGCTCAATCACCATAATTAAGTGGAACCACACAGCAGGACATGTGAAATTAGCACCAACCAGTGCCATCAGGTCCAGGGCTGCTGACTTCAGCACCTGTGTGCACCCCAATCATTAAAACGTCCCTTTTCAGTGCTCCCCTTTATAGTGAAAGCTAAGTTCAACATGGGATTTTAGGTTCTCTGAATTCCATCTTTACAAATTCTCACTGAACTAACTACCAGCTAGCTACAGGACAAATCATAGAATATTCCGTTATCAGGAAAACATTCGTTGAACTACTTCCATGGGCTGGGTACCCAGGGACACAAAGCTGGCTTAGATGGGGTCTCATCCTGAAGGGGCGTATATTGCTGGGAAGATAGCGATAGAACAAATAACTTTCACTCAGTGGAGGTTCTGAACGAAGTGCTGTGTGTTCTGTCCAATGGGCTGGGAGCAGGGGACCGAATCAGGAAAGCTGTTCAGAGGGGTGACATTCAAGTGGAACTCTAGAGAGGGTAAGATACTCAGCAGCCAGAAGGAGAAATGGGCGTGCGGACCAGGTGACAGTTTGGGCAAAGGCACCAAGGGGCAGGAGAGCATAGTGTTGGGGGAGCGGGGAGGCAGCATCTCTCCCACAAGACTAGATCACGGCCTAATTGAGGCAGGTGGCCAGAGGTTCGGCTGTACAGGGACACCTGTACGGGGCCTAATTAGGAAGGAGCGTAAACACTTTGGACTTTGTCATTTAGGCAAGAGACGGAGGGTTTTATTTCAAGCCAGGAAGAGGTGAGAAGAGAACTGTGTTTTAGATAACTGGCGGCAGATGCCGGAAGAGGCAGAGCAGGGGAAGGCTGGGTTAGAGAGCCATGTTAGAAGGGGGAAGGTGGAAGAGGGCAAGGCTGAGAGGAGGGAATGGATGCAGGGTGTGTTCACCATGGTCACCACCAGAGGGCAGTGTGGTAGCTCCTAGGCAATGAGTGCCCTGGGACCTGGGGCCCTCAGTTTGAGGGAACCAAACTGACTGGAGAGGAAGCAGTGTTCTTCTTCAAAGAGGGAGGTAGTTTGAGGACAATGGGATCCCTGGGGCCTTCCACTCGTCCTGAAAGCGTGAAAGTGTCTGGTTTGCTGCCCTGCGAGAGTCCCTCTGCTTCTGACGCAGATTGTTCCTCTGCTGGTGAAGCCTGTTTTCTATGCTTTATTTGGACCCAGTTCTTCCCAGAAATAATATAAACAGTTATTGCTTTGCCTTGGTTTATAATACCACCCTGGGTCTCTGGGTCTCAGCAGGAAACATGATCACTTTCATGTGGCTAAAAATCATGACATTTTTTTCTGCAGCAAAGCATTGCTCCCAACCCTCTTGCTAAAGAAGAGCTGAATTTCTTGGCCAAGCTGATGGGAGGAATGGAGATTAAGAAACCCAGTGGCCCTGAGCCAGGATTCCGGTTGAATCTCTTTACCACTGACGAAGAGGAAGAGTATGTTTTAAATCTGTTTCTTTAAAGACTTATTTATATAAAAATCCTGAGTGTGCTAAGCCAAAAAAGTGGCCACTCATAAACCAGCGACACTTATAAAGACAAGTGTAAAGACCACAGATGACATGCCGGCAAATTTAATAACCTGGTTAAAGAAGAGCCCCCCAGTGTGAAACAGCCGGAACCTGCTGGATTCGTTCACAGCACAGCTGAAAAGTATTAGAAGTCAAGATAATCAGGTCAAGGAACGTCTGTTTAGAAGCCAGAGGAGGGAGGTCAAAGAATGATATCTTTGAGATTAGATGGCCTCCCCAAAACCAGTAGCAGTAGTAACTCACTGAGATTTATAGCACTTTACAGTTCACAGAGCACTTTTGCATTCATTATCTCATGTGATCCTCCTCACAACCAAATATTTGGGGGTGGGCATGGGGGTGCCTTCTATTCCCCTATCCATTGAACTGACTTCTTTGCTGTATGTCTGTGTGGCAGGTACTATGGTAAGTGCTGGGGACACAAAGATGGAGCATGTGACCTAGGGCCTGTCCTCGGGAGCTCCCCGCGTAGTAGGAGAATGAATGTGTACATAGGTCATGTCAGTGCCGGGTCATAAGTGTGATTGAAAGAGTTGGCATCTGAGCTGGGTCTTGGAATTTGCCAAGTAGAGGAAGGGAGAAACATTCTTGGCAGAGTTTAGTATGTGCAAAGGCACAGAGACATAAAAGAATGTGACTTTCTGGAGTGCGGGGGGCATTGGTTGGGCATATAGGTAACAAAGTTGAAGGGAAATGGCAGGAGATGAGGCAGGAAAAAAAATAGGTTGCCAAATTATCAAGTGCCAGTTTGTCACGCTGGCAGGGAGAGAACTCTAACCTTTGACCTTTTTCTCTACCATCTCATACAGACAAGCAGCACTAACCAGGCCAGAAGAGTTATCCCATGAAGTTGTCAACATACAAGCTACTCAGGTGTGTCCGGGGGACTCCACACCAAATCTTATTCCCCTCCTCATCCTGTAATAACTTTGACCTTCCAAGGCCATACCTTCTGTCTCATCAGTATGATGAGCTGAAATGCATCACAGTGGTGGGATAAAAATGAAATACCAACTGCATGTCTCATTTCTCGAACAGGACCAGCAAAGGAACCAAGAGCTGGCTCGGATCATGGGCGAGTTTGAGGTCATGGACCAGCCAAGGTGGAGTGCCAGCAAGGGGGATGACTTGCTGGCCATGATGGACGAGTTGTAGCGGTGCGGACCAGGCACACCCCTCCGCTGCGGGAGAGGCTGCCTGATGCGGGCCCTGGGGGGTGCAAAAGGATGCTGCTAGTTCCCTGCTGAGTGAAGAAGCCATAGCCTCTTGTTCCTGTTCATGTTGGAATGGACTGCTCAAGTCTCTCAGGAAGCACACTCTCTGGAAGGCTCGCACATACACATCTGTTCCCATTTTCCTTCTGGTTTAATGACAACCATGCAAGCATCCTGGGCCACAGGTTCAAGCCTCGGAGTTGGTAAGGGGCGCTTCCTGCTTTCCTGTGGGGACCTACAGCTCACCGATGCCTGTGAATCGTCACCAAACTTCAGAGCTTTCTAGGATGGATCCTGCCTTGTGAGTCTGAAATAAGTGGAAAAGGCAGTTGCCTCATGCAGTTGGGGCCCAGTTTAGACAGCTCTCCTCTCCCTGGCACCCTGGGAACTGTAACCTCAGGGGCAGGGGAAGCAAGGCCATGTGACGGCAGCACGCATCTGGGTCCCACACAGAGCACGTGGGCACCCGCAGTTCTCTGCACAGCTCTCCACCCATACGTGGTGGGGGCTTCTCCCTTATGGAGATGCGCACCAAGGAAATAGTGCTGCATCCCCAGAGCCTTCCTCGGCCACTTAGTGTCCTTGCCTCCTAAAGACACCCAGCATGGTGCGCCAGGACACCGTCTCCTCTGCCTCTCCGCCGTGGCCAAGCAGAGCCTTAAGTTGGATTCATGGGAGGCGCACGTGGTGAGTCATTTTACCTCCCGTGTCCCAGATGAGCTACTTCCCTGGGCACAATGCCAAGTGTAATTGGGATCCACGTAAAATATCAGACCGGGGCTGCCTTCAGGAAGGCCTGGGACTGAGTAACTGGTGGGCTCAGGGCCAGCTAATGTCCAGAGGTCAAGGTCCATCAGCCCTGTGGAAGGAATATCCAGAATGGCAGAGGGTAGGAGAGAAACGGAGCTGCGACGGTCATCGCCTGAGATTGGACCAACCACAGGGAGCACTCGGGCCCTCGCACCCTGGCAAGAGGGGAGGCATACACTTCTGGAATGTGAGGGCCAGGGAAGCTGTCCCTTAGCTTGCCTAGTGTTTGGTCACCGACAGGTAAATCACCAAATAAATGTAATTTGCTGCCTGCCCGTGAAAGTTACACTTCCTTGCCTACAAAGACGCCCCGAAAGGTCCTTTGGGGAGGAGAGACGTTTACTGTAAAACACCTGTTACAGGCTTGCAAACTGCCTTCTCCTTTAGTCGCTTTCAAGCACTCCGGGTGCTGGATGGAAGGGAAGCTTCTGTCCAGTTCTGGGTCTGGCTCCACCGCGCTGCCACAAACCTGAACTTCACTGTCTGCTCTGAGCATGTCCCGGGACCTTGGAGGTTGGCCACAAGCTGCTGAGAAGCAGCAGCCTCCTCCCTCCACCTACTGCAGAGCGATGCCGAGGGTTTCAAATGTATCTGTCCTCTCGGTAAATAAACAAGATACGGATCTCTGGTAAGGCAGCCTAGTGATGAGGCAATCTGAGTTTCATGTCTCTAGACTTGCACAAATATTGAGACAAACAAGTTGATTGGCATGGTGGTTCAGGGCATCCAGAAAAAGCAGGGGAGTCAGGAAGAGGCAAAGAAGAAAGGAGATGGGGAAACTGGCAAGTGTTCGGACTGAGGACCAACCACACATCAGTGTTGGTTTAAAACCAGGCCACGGGGAACAGGGGTGTCACACACAGTGCCCAGTGCGCTTCAAGGGGAGGCATGCTGTGGTCAGAGGCAGGACACTGGCTTCAGGTTCCATTCCTGCCCCTAATTCACTAGGCAGTGACCCTCCCGAGCCTCAGTGCCCCCATCCGTAAGAATGAGAAAGAGCTAGTTCGCAGGCTGAAGCAGGCTCACCCACGTCAGTCATTGACTTTAGTTTCCTAGGCCCTGGCCCAGGTGGAGCCTGGGAATTGGTATGTTTACCCGTGCTGGCCCCAGCTCCATGCTTCGGGGGTTTGTCTGCTCTCTCAGCTCCTCTGTGCCTAATCTCTTCTCAACTAAGTTTCACTCTGTGAATGCCCTACAGATTAGCAGGTAAAACTCTAGAAAAAGCCTTGGGAATAAAAGTTCTTTAATGACTCCCAGAAGAAAGATGTAATAAAAATGGAGACTGAAGAGGGAAGACAAAAAGGGGCAAAGTGTGTGTAGCCCTCAGTTGTAAGAGGCAAGTCACCCCATGTAGCCCACATAGGCATCTAACAGTTTTTAAAGTGAACTCGCTTTTTGCGTTATATGGATCTAGATGCTGGTGGGCAAGGAACGAACCTCAGCACAGTCACCAGAGCCTGGAGACCCCACGTCCAACCAGGATCGGGCTCCCTCACCCACTTCATCTGGTTTATCACTCTGGTTTGCATCCCGTGAGACCAACTCGAGCCACAGGAAACAGCAGAAAGAGAAATGCAAATTTTAGAAAAGATTGATCACCATAACTAATCATAAAGACCCAAGTGAAAATCTGAAAAGGAATACTACCATTACCTACCCTAACTCCCTTTACATAATGCCCTGGATAAGGCCTCCTCAGGTGCTAACTTCCTGGACGGCTGCTCACAGAGTTCACAGGGAGCGGGCGGGCCAGGAAGCCCCTCCGCAGCTGAGGCTTCCCTGCACAGTTTCGGCATTTGGTGAGAAGTAACTTCTCAGATCCTAACTCGCCCCTTTTCAAATGAGAATGTCAAGATGCATTCCAAGGACCAAGGGAATTAATTACTGTGGGTTATTTGATTACCTTAACCACCCCCCCCCCCCACACACACACACACACTACAATCTTTTTGTTTCTGGGCGGTGGTGCCTCTGCTGACAAAAATAACATTACCTTCTCGGTTAGTTCCCCAAACTGCATGGACCCGCACCATGAGCACAGCCCGGAAGAGCAGGGCAGAGCCCAGGGCTCCTAACCCTGGACGCGGGGGGTTGTCTCAGATGGCTCTGCCTCCTCTTTATAACTCTCCCTCCCTTCCTTCTGAAGCGCTGGGCCTCCGAGGTTTCAGGTTTTCCCTCTGGGGAGTCCTGGTGTCCAGATATCCCAAAGACCTGTCGGGTCCATTTATCATTGAGAAGATAACACTTGTTTTGTGTGATCTCCCTCAGCTCTCTGCCTCGGCATAATTTTTTTTACACTCTTCCCCTCCTCAGTCGCACCAGCCTTCTTTCTGCACCTCAGATATTGACCCAGTGGCTCCCCTCCTCCCACCCCGCCCTCACCCGCACCTTCAACCTCTGCTCCTCTCCATCCGCACTCTGGCTGCTCAGTGTTCCTCTCCCTCCGCTCACCAGCACTCCAGGCGTCCTTGCTTCCCCTCCCTCCCTCCCTCCTACACCCCAGAGCTCCTGTCACCACACAGACCCCAATTCTGTTGTCTCCAGGCCCTGGCTCTGCTAGACCCCACAGCCGTTTCTCCTCCCGTTCTCCTTGGCTCTTTTAAGGCCCTGGGCCCTGCCTAACACCTTGTCTTCCTAAAACCCTCTCACCCTTCCGCCCTGGTGGCTCTAATCAGACCACTTTCTGAATACACTTCCCTTCCCTTCCTCGGTGGCTTCTGAGTGAGGGTTGCCCTGTATGATACAGATGTTGACGCAGCCATTTTTAAAAGCCTGTCAAAAGGCCGGGTCATTTGCCAGATGACCTTTATTTCATCCCTGACTTTCTTCCTGTTCCTCACCCTGATCTCATCTCTCACTCTCCATTTCTCACCCTCACCCTCACCCTCTCCCTCACTCTGACCCCATTACTGCCCAGATGTTTTATGTGCCCCTCAGTGCTTAGTTTGCATTTTTCTGCAAATTGTTTTACATCCCCCACCCCACCCCCACCCCCAGAGAGGCCATTACTTTCAACCCTCACTATTGACTCACAAATCCCGGCACCCCCCTCACCTGGGCTGCAGGCTCACTTTCCCTGGGATGTGCCATATCACCTCACACATCAGTGTCATCTTTCTTTAGTACATTTACTTCACTTTCAAAAGGCATGAAAGAACCTAAATATAATAGGAAATATCACAGTTTTCCATTGAAAAGAACTGAAAGTGATGGATACCAAAGACTTCCTAACAATGGAGTCAATAACCCAGCGAAGAAATGAGTTGCTGGTCGCTGGAGTGGATCAGGTAGTGGTATCACGGGTGCTATGGAGGGGATTTGGGCGCTGGGTGGCAAGTTGAAGCATGAGACCTGGGAGCCTCCCTAATTCAGGATCCTGACCATTGGAAACGGAAGCACCACTGAGTTCATATTAAGGGAATGAGAAATTCAGTCTCCCAAAGTGAACTTAGTTCAGGTGGGCCTTGTTCTGGTCTGGGTGGCCAGTTACAAAAAATTGAAACCAATTCTGGCTACTTAAGTAGAGAAGGAGTTTACTGAAAAGGGATCAGGCAGCCCACAGAGTTGTTGGGAAGACTGGAGAGCCATGAGAAAATGGCCAGAAACCAGGGGATGGTAGGCAGGTAGGGAAGGACTCCGGCACGAGCAGCCCCCCTTCCCGGGATGAGGCCCTGAATGACTCAGACACAGGACAGAGCTAAACAGTCCCTGCTGGTTTGTGCCATGTGCTCCAGATTTAAAGTCAGATAACGTCTGAGTTTAGGTCACATGGCCTTGTTCACAAGAATCAGAGACAACATCTTACCTTTAAATCATCTGTAGTGGGAAGCCGATTCTCACCTGCCACCGAAATTCACAGAATGTCTGATTTCCTCAAACATGGGGAAAGGAATTCAGTGGCTGAGTAGCCAAAAAAATGAGGTCTCCTCCACAGGCATGACCCCAATCCCACCCCAGCCCTCTCACTCCTATCAATGGGCCACCATCTCCCTGGATACCCAGTGTTACCATTTAAATCATTGATCCCTTCTCTTACCACCCGCACTGATTAGCTGTTTTCAGGGTCTTTAACATTCATCCCTTTTTTCCATTCCAACTGCTGTCTTCATTCAGATCCCTATCTTCTCTCCACATTCATAAAACCAGGGTTCCTCATGCAACTGCGGTTTGTAGTATGAAGCACATCTGTGGGGCCTCCTAGGCTTCTCTGCCCCAACACCCAGGACACCAATAGGGGAGGTAAGATTTATGCAAGTAACTATCAAGAATCTGCATGCAACAAGCAAACAGATAGCAAGCAATAAACTCTAGGGAGCATAGAAGAGAGATCACTCCCAACTGGAGTAAGCAGTGAAGACTTCAGAAAAGTATAGCAATTGAGATAGGCGGGCTTTGAAGGAGGGGTTGGACTTAACATCCAAAGATAAATGAGGACTCGAGGCAGATGGAGGAGGCAGGACAGCAAAGGCAGAGACAAGAGTGTAGGGTCTGTCTGGGGGTTGCTGCGTGGCTGAGTCTGACTAGAGAGTAGGACAGTGAGTCTCAGATTTTGTGCGTACTGTTGTTAGATGTGCGGATTCCCTGGCCTCCACTTCTGATTCTGTAGGTCCGGCATTGGGTTTAATAGGTTTTCCAGGTAACAATGAGGCAACTGGTTCCCAGACCACACTTTAAGAAACATCGGTTAAACCCGGCTGGTATGGCTCAGTGGTTGAGTCGACCTATGAACCAGGAAGTCACAGTTCGATTCCTGGTCAGGGCACATGCCCGGGTTGCAGGCTGGATCCTCAGTAGGGGTCGTGCAGGAGGCAGTTAATTGATGTTTCTTATCAATGTTTCTATAGCTCTCACTCCTTCTCCCTTCCTCTCTCTAAAATCAATAAAAACATGATTTAAAAAAAAAGAAAGAAAAACACTGGTTGGAGAGTTTGTGCAGAGAACCTGAAGCAGATCCAGCTGCAAGGTAGGGTGGAATCAAATCATGGAAAGCCTTACATGTTCGTATCAGAAGCTTTATTCTGCCGGCTGATAAATAAGATCATACCTATGTACTTTGAATCTGTTGGCAAAGGCTCATGAGACAAAAAGGCCAGTAAGATGGTTTTTATAATGATAAAATAAGGGGGGAAAGATCTCAACTAGTATGGTGGCAGTCAGAATAAAAAGGCAGGTGAAGAGTGGGAGACAGGCTTCAAAGAATCTGCAGGGTTCAGTGGCTATAACAGGTGTGGGGGAATCAAGAACTGATAGAAGTTGCCAAGTTTATTCAAGGTGCCCAACATGGGTAGCTGAAAAATGGTGGTAGCAACCATAAAGATTAAAAAAATCCAGAGCAGCAAGCGATTTGGGAAGGCCTTGGTGAATTTGCCTGTAGACATGCTGAGTTTCAAGTTCCAGTAAGACAGATGGGAATAAGTAACAGACAGATGGAAAATGGCGCTCTGCGGAGCAGTCTGGGCTGGAGACCTAGACAAGGGACTCAGCATGTAGTAATAAATGGCATGGAGATAGATGTGACCATGAAGACATCTGGGCTGGGAATACAGCACAGAGAAAGCACATTTGGGAGCAGGAGAATGAAGTGGAGGGGGGTGGGGTAAAGAGAGAAAGAAATGGAGAAGAAACCATCAGGTGGAGGCGGGGGGGGGCGGGGGGGGGCCGCAGAATGATACAATGCCCCAGAAAAAAAAAAATCAAGGAGGAGGAGAATGGGCAATATGGTCAAGCAATGGGGAGGATCATGGAAATAAGATCTAAGAAAGAGCTAACAGTTTGATGAACACAGAATCATTAGTAATCTTTGCCAGAGAAATTAGTGGAATCTTGGGAACAGAAGCCAGATTACAGTGAGTTGAGAAAGTATGTGAAAATCCTCAGACTAAAGCAGCAGTTCTCAAACTTTTCCGTGTCAGAAACCCTTTGTAATCTTAAAATATATTGGAAACTCCAAAAGCCTTCATTCAGTTTAAAATAACAATAAGAAACTCATTTTCACATTTTATACTAAAAATAACTATGTTTTCTCCAAAAAAATTGAGTGAGAAGTGACATTGTTTTATATATTTTGCAAATCTCTTTCATGTCTGTCATATGGTAGAAGACAGCTAAAGTCTCATATGTGCTTCAGCACTTTTTTTTTCCAAACAAACTTGAAAATAAATATTTCATGATATATAGAACTAAAATGCATCCATGCAGATTTTTTTAAATTACAACTATTTTACCCTTTTGTCTTTTTCATTAATATATTTTCTAATATATATTTTAAATGATAATGCCTTCAAGATATATAGCATATAAAGCAAGATCATTTTTATCAATAATTTCTCTTAGCCCTAGCTGGTTTTGCTCAGTGGATAGAGTGTTGGCCTGTGGACTGAAGGCTCCCAGGTTCGATTCCGATCAAGGGCACATGCCTGGGTTGCGGATTTGATCCCCAGTAGAGAATGTGCAGGAGGCAGCCAACCAATGATTCTCTCTCATAATTGATGTTTCTATCTTCCTCACCCTTCCTCTCTCAAATCAATAAAAATATATTAAAGAAAAAGTAATAATTTCTCTTGGGGGGAGGTAAAAATCTTAAGGTATAACCCTACAGAGAAGCAAAATAAACTATGAAGCAAAGAATAATCACAAAGTTCTCAAAGTAGAAATGTGTGACTTAAAAACAGCGGCCCAGCCGGCCAGCATGGCTCAGTGGTTGAGCATCGATCTATGAATCAGGAGGTTACAATTCAATTCCCAGTCAGGGAACATGCCCGGGTTTCAGGCTCCATCCCCAAAAAGGGGTGCGCAGGAAGCAGCCCACAGGAGGCAGTGAATTGATGTTTCTATCTCTCTATCCCTTTCTCTTCCTCTCTCTCTAAAATCTATGCCACTACAAACTGGGAACAAAGTCTAACTTGTTCCTCATTAAATGTGTCACAGACACACTAATAAATGTCAATAAAGTGATAAAATGCTAACTTTGGTCTTATCTTCCACATAAATTAAGATGGAAGGGGAGGCACTGGTCAAAAATACTTAAAATAGCCGAAACCGGTTTGGCTCAGTGGATAGAGCGTCGGCCTGCGGACTCAAGGGTCCCAGGTTCGATTCCGGTCAAGGGCATGTACCTTGGTTGCGGGCACATCCCCAGTAGGGGGTGTGCAAGAGGCAGCTGATCGATGTTTCTCTCTCATTGATGTTTCTAACTCTCTATCCCTCTCTCTTCCTCTCTGTAAAAAATCAATAAAATATATTTTTTTAAAAAGAAATTAAAAAAATACTTAAAACTTATTTTTTCCTAGAGATTCCTTAAACACCACTTTCAGCATTTTGCACTAATTTACACAGGGCACATTACCATTTACTATGTAACATTAAATTTCCAGTTAAGAAAACAGTCACCAATGAGATGAGATGCAGGGGGGAAAGCCAACCTGCTTAGGAGGATAACTGAAGGGAAAGACAGGAGGGAGGATCCTTTATGTCACAGTGATGGGCAACCTTTTGAGCTTGGTGTGTCAAACTTCGCCAAAAAACTGAGCATAACTCGGGCAGTGTGTCACTTTGAGGAAAAAACATTATTTCACAAATGTTTCATCAGGAGCAGCAAATGTTTCATCCTCGGCATGCGGCCGCCTTAGCGGCCGCGTGTCATCAGAAATGGCTATGCGTGTCAGTGCTGACACGCATGTCATAGGTTCGCCATTACTGCTTTATGATATAGTTTAGGCACTATACTGATTCTGGAACAATCTACCTCCAGACTCCTTACCATGAGAGACAATTAAATGCCTTTGGGTTGGTTTGGTGTTGTTTGTAAGCAAAAATGAAGAAGAAGAAGGAGGAGAAGGAGAAGGAGAAGGAGAAGGAGAAGGAGAAGGAGAAGGAGAAGGAGAAGGAGAAGGAGAAGGAGAAGGAGAAGGAGAAGGAGAAGAAGAGGAAGAGGAGGAAGAGGAGGAGGAGGAGGAGGAAGAAGAAGAAGGAGAGGAGGAGGAGGAGGAGGAGGAGGAGGAGGAGGAGGAGGAGGAGGAGGAGGAGGAGAAGGAGGAGGAGGAGAAGGGAGGAAGAGGAGGAGGAGGTCATAAACTTTTAGATGACTAGAGGGGCCTGGTGCACGAAATTCGTACACGGGTAGGGTCCCTAGGCCTGGCCAGCAATCAGGGCCAATCTGTGGGGTGACCAGCAGGGTGATCAGGAGGCCCCCGCTGGCACCTGCCTTGGACGGCCTGGCACTGCCTACTCGCCAGCCCTGCCCCCGCCACTGGTCACCTCGCTCTGCGGGGCGACTGGCGGGGCAATCGGGGGGGCCCCCACTGGCACCCACCTTCACTGGCCTGGAGCCTGCAGGCTGGGAGAAGCTCCTGTGTTGAGCACCTGCCCCCTGGTGGTCAGTGCATGTCATAGCGAGTGGTCATTCTGCCGGTCCTTCTGCCTGTCGTTCTGCTGTTCGATTTGCATATTAGGCTTTTTTTACATAGGATTGATTTTATTATTTTAAAAAATATATTTTATTGATTTCAAAGAGTAAGGGAGAGGGAGAGAGAGATGGGAACATCAATGATGAGAGAGATTCATTGATTGTCTGCCTCCTGCATGCCCCCACTGGGGATTGATCCCGCAACCTGGGCATGTGCCCTGACTGGGAATCAAACCATGACCTCCTGGTTCCTAGGTTGAGGTTCAACCACTGAGCCACACTGACCAGGAATATATAAGATTCATTTTTAAAATATTTTTTTTCTTGGAAAAAACTTGAGTTTTCTAAAGAGACTTGTATGAATATAGAGCTGGGAAGCTACACAAAGCTGAAGTATCTGGAATCATTTTGCTGCCTGTAGTCTTCAGAAAGATCACAAAGTGCTCAAAAATTCTTTTACCTTTTCAACCAGACTGTTTGTCTTTAACGTCTTCATTAACATCCAGTGTTAAGATAGGCAATTCTTGTAGATCAAAGCTGGCTTTCAGCATTCTATGCAGCAGCCAGCTTCCATGCTTATGGTGAAGCTTCTGTATGAGAGTGAAAGAATCAAACAAGCCTAACTCATTGAGTTTCTCCTATGTGCCAGGTGCTGTCACACATTAATGAAGGCCACTCAAACCTTACCATTCTCTGAAATCAACATTTTTTTTTTCCTAATGAGAAAGTTGGGGCTGAGAGAAGACAGAAACATTTCCAAGGCTATACAGAGTGACCTTTCAAAAATGTAAATCAGGTCATGTCACTCCCCTTTGATAGCCTATCATTGCACTTCTAGTAATAGATGAAGAAAGCGGGGCACAGAGAGAATAATTAACTTGTCAGAAGTCCATTTGCAAAGAGCACATTTGAACCCTGGCACTGCCTCCAGAACCTACATGCCTAACCAAGAAAGCCAAACTCCTTACCTTGGCTTACAAATCCTGAATACCTGGCTCTTGTCTTCCTCTGTGATCTCTTGTCACACTGCTCTCCCCAGTCTTACTGGCCTTTCCGTTTTTCCAAGTTGGCAAGCTCATTTCCACCAGGTCTTCACACAAACCGTTTCCTCTGCAATGCTCCTCCGCTAGTTTTCACCAGGTTGACTTTATGTCATTCATCTCAGTTCAGATGTCACCTTATTAGGACATCCCTGACCATCCAATAAAAGGCCACCTAATCTCTATCACATTACCCTATTTCAATGCGCTGAAGGACTTTTATCATAATGTTCTTGTTTTCTAATTGACATCCCTCCCTGCCCCCGCCAGTAGATTTAAGCGTCAACAGATCAGAAAGCTTGTCTCTTTTGTCACCGCTATGTCCGCAGCCTTGGAAGGAGCCTTACACAGGGTGAAGGCTCAATGAATATTAGTTGGATGGATGGATGAATGGATAGATGGATGGATGGATGGATGGATGGATGGATGGATGGATGGATGGATGAATGAATGAATGAATGAATGAATGAATGAATGAATGAATGAATGAATGAATGAATGAATCCAATGAAGGAGACCTTTCAATGAGGTAGGCCAGGGGTTGCAAAAGCGCGAGTCGCGCGGCGCTCGCGGGGCATTCTGGGGATTGTAGTTCAGGCTCGGCCCGCGGTGGCGCGGACCTGCGCACTGAGCGCTATCTATGCTCCCTGGAGCCAGAGCGGCCTGGTTGTTGCTATGGTTTCTAAATCCCCGCAGCTGGAGTAAGGCCGCCCAGCTAGGCGCCCGCTAGCTTCCGCTACAACGCGGACCGGGAAACGGAAAGAATCCCGCGCGGTGCGTCCGGGGAACCCGGGGGCGGAGCCGGGGGAGGGGCGGGGAGGGTATACGGAACCGCGGGGGGCCGTGGGGAGCAGCGGAAGCAGCGTCTAGCGGATTTGCGGAGCGTAGCTCATCTCCCCAGTCCACTCCCAAGGCTCTGTGAGTAAAGGCTCTCCACCATCCCCATTTATCAGTGGGCTAACTCTGAGAAAGCGGCTGAGCCCGTCTTAGAGCCCATGCCTGACTGCAGTCACTGTGCAGCCCCGGCGTGTGTGCTTGGCGCATGCTCCTGGCGAAGCTGGTGGCATGCTAGACCCTTCCCGCCCAGCTTCAAGCCTACCTCATCTGCGGCGGGGGCTAGCTTGCCACGCAGTGCCACCCTGTCAGCCCTGTCGGGGTTCTGAACGAGGTCTTAAAGTTCCACCACCTTCCACTCAGAGTGTGAATGTAAGGATAAGTAAGGCAGAGTTACATTAGTAAAATATCAGGGCATGTTGAAAGCAAAGGCAAGTACATTCAATGTGGTGAGATTCTGTTAGCCTCATTTAGCCTATGGTTTAATAGATGTGGGAGCAGCCCTAGCCGGTTTGGCTCAGTCGATAGAGCGTCGGCCTGCAGACCAAAGGGCCCCAGATTCGATTCTGGTCAAGGGCACTTCCTTGGTTGCCTGCTCCTCCCGGGTCAGGGGCTTGCAGGAGGCAACCAATCAATGTGTTTCTCTCTTATCGAAGTTTCTCTCTCTTTCCCTCTCTCTTACACTCTCTCTAAAAGATCAATGGAAAAATAGCCTTGGGTGAGGATTAACAACAACAACAAAAAATAGATGTGGAAACAGGTGTTCAGAGACATTAACAGTCCTAGGTTTACAGAGCTTGTGGGTGGAGTGGAGATTCCAACCTAGGTTTCTCTGCCTTCAAAACCTGTGCTTTATATGCACTTTTTTTAAATTAATGAGCTAAATTTCTACTTATATGGCAGCTGCATTGTGTAGACCTGAGGACCTCTTAGAAATGCACATTCTTGGGCCCCACCTTAGACCCTCTGAGCTAGAAATTGGGAGTGGGGCCCAGCAATATGTTTGGATAAGTCCTCCAGGTGATTCTGATGTTTGAGGACTACTGGTGATTTCACCCAGGGTTCATGTTAAAATGCAAGTCAAAAGGTCTTGGGAGAGACTGGAGATTCTGCATTTCTAACAGATGTCTGGGTAATGCTGAAACTGCTGGTCCATGGACCAGTATTTTGAATAGCAAGAGTATAAACTACATCTTAGAGCAGTGGTTTTTAAACTTGGATGCACATTAGAATTACCTGGGGAGCTTTTAAAAGATACGATACCGGGGTCCCACCCCTGACCAAATGAATCAGAACCTCTTGGGTGTAGCGGCTAGGTAAAAACCCACTGGGTGATTCTACACTATGGTGAGTGTTCAGAACCCCTGGTGTGTTTTGGAATAGGGTAGCTATGGATTTGAATCTTAGCACCTCCATTTATCAACTGTTTGACCCTGGATAAGTGACTCAACCTCTCCTGGCCACATTTTCCTTGTTTATAAAATGAATGTAAGTAATCCTTGGCTTGCAAGGTGGTGAGAGGATTCTCTGAGGTGTGTACAGGAAGCACCTGGCTCATAAGGGTGCTCTAGACTCAAAAATTGGGAAGGTGGGCAAACTTGGGGAAATCTGTGCTGGGGATTTCATACTATAACCTGATGGAGGTCGGTTGGCACATGCACCCCCCTAGCCTGCTAAAGCTCCCATCTGTGTGCTCCTCCCTCAAGCAGCCAGCGGTGTGGGAAAATGGCAGTGAGCCACTCGATGAAGGAACGGACAATCTCCGAGAACAGCCTGATCATCCTGCTGCAGGGCCTCCAGGGCCAGGTAACCACTGTGGACCTGCGGGATGAGAGCGTGGCCCGTGGACGCGTAGACAACGTTGATGCTTTCATGAACATCCGCCTAGCCAACGTCACCTACACGGACCGCTGGGGGCGTCAGGCTGAGCTGGATGACCTCTTTGTAACAGGCCGTAACGTCCGCTATGTCCACATCCCAGATGACGTGAACATCACCGAGACCATTGAGCGGCAGCTGCAGATCATCCACCGTGTGCGCAACTTTGGCAGCCTGGGGCAGGGCCGGCGGGAATTTCCCACCAAGAAGCATAAATGAGCCTGTCCCTTCGGCAAGCCCTAGTCACCACTCAGGTTCCTCCAGAGTTCTACTGAGCCAACTGCCTGCCATCCATCCCTGCCCAGAACCTGGGAAGGGAGTTGGGCCAGCCCAGAAACTGGTATCTGGCAGACAACACCTATCACAGCTGCCTTTCACAGGGTTACACCTCCCAGACTCACCCTGGGATCCACAATCCTATTTATCTGTGGCCTTGGGGTAGATGACAATACCCCCTTTTGACCATTTGCATCTGAGTCGATGATTTACTGATTCAGGGAATCTGTCCAATTGTTTTCAACCCTCTCCCAGTGAGGATTATTAAATGTGCTCAGCCACCCTAAGTGTCCCCATTTTTCTTGCAATTGTGTCTTTTTTCTTATAAAATTAAACTTAGACAAAAACAAGTGTGTGCCTCATGCATTTCCTGATGAGTATGGGCTCCCTGTTGGTCCTGTGTCCTAGGGTGCTGGGTCTCAAACTTGGCTGCACATTGGAATCACCTGTCCCACCTTCATCTATTCGGATTTCATTGGTATGGGGGATGGCCTGGGCATGGGATTTTTGTAAGTTTCTCACACAGTACTAATAGTCAGCGAAGTCTGAGAGTTGTGATAGGAGAGTCCCTCAGTCTGGTTTAGATAGAAAGTGGCTTTTCTGTTCAGATTCCCTGCTGAGGGGGCTGTTAGTCTCATTGCTGTTTCCTGAGGTGGAGTGGTTGGAGTAATCCTGAGCCCTCCCCTCCAGTGTGGCAACTCATCCAACAACAGCACGAAATCAGGCTCCAATTTTGAGAGTCTTTGGGTCTTCAGGGAAGAAGGGGTTCTGGAAATTAGAACTCAAGTATTTGTTGTCACTGCTTTGCAACCATACCAGCCCTCCCACAGGCAAACAACCATCTCAGTAAAAGCAGCTCTGTCCTGTGGCACTAGCAGGTTTGTCTTCATCAAACAAACATCAGCACAGCTGCTGTGGGCCAGGCCTTATGCCGAGCACACATTGACAGATGTGGTCCTTTCAGGAGACCTCTAATCTAACTAGAGGCCCTGTGCACGGATTCATGCACGGGTGGGGTCCCTCGGCCTGACCTGTGCCTTCTCGCAATCTGGGATGCCTTCGGGGGATGTTGGAGACCCGTTGCACGGATTCGGCCCAATCCCTACAGGCCAGGCCGAGGGACCCCACCGGTGCACAAATCTGAGATTCATCAGTCTATTCCATGTTTCCATGCCTGTGTGTTGAGCGTCTGCCCCCTGGTAGTCAGTGTGCGTCATAGCTACCGGTCAAACAGTCACTTAGGCTTTTATATATACTAGAGGCCCAGTGCACGAAATTCGTGCACGGGTAGGGTCCCTAGCTGGCCGGGACCTTGCTTCATTCCGCGCTGCCCCCTGGTGGTAGCGCACATCATAGCAAGCGATCGAACTCCTGGTCTCCCAGCCAAACTCCTGAGGGGACACTTTGCATATTAGCCTTTTATATAGATAGATATATGGAAGAGGTGGTCAAGAACTACAAAACTGAAATCCAGTCTGAGTTGAGTAAGGCAGGGCCCTTTACCTTAAGATGCTGTTATTTCTTGAGGGAGATTTGATAGGAGTGTTCATTTGGGCACTAGCAGCCCAAGGTCACTGCATCCCATTCCAGCACAGTCTTGGTCCAAGTGTTGTCCTTGGACTACCTCATCAGGACCACACACACACATACCACTACCGCCACTTTTCTTGGAATTGGTTGAATTCTAGGGCACTTCCTTTCAAGATGCCAAAGCATGGGAGAGGTAGTCTGATCTGGTGGTCACCCGGTCACACTAGCATCCACTGAGAAGGCCCGTGTTGTTCTGGCCTTTTGTTTTCGATGCACTCAGGTTGCGTAGGTCCACGAGGGTTCTGTTCTGGTGTTTTGTCACCAGCCCACTCAGGTTGCTGTTGAGTTGCTCCTCCCTGACCAAAAGACCTCCTGACTTCCCCTTCAAGTGTAACCCAACCCCCTCTCAATGTTCACCTAAATTCTTTTCTTCTTTCTTTATTGATTAAGGTATTACCTATGTGTCCTTATTTCCCCATTGCTTCCCCCTCCCCCAGGCCTAAATTCTTAAGGTCTCGGGTTAGTTAGGCCCTGTGTGCCCAAATGCAACATACAGCTGTTTCTTGAGAGGGTTTTGTTACTTCTTGGCACTCCACCAGGAAAAGGGGCACAACTTCTCCTGCTTTCCCGGCCCTGAGACCTAGCTGATCCCCTCCAGCTACAAGGCTGAGGAGAATCTTTATTCTCAGGGACTACTGTCCCCAAGTCAGTCTCCCAGAGCCCCTGTTACACGGTTTTCTAAATTTGTATCTGCTCAGAAATTCTTCCCATTCCTCCCTGAAGGCTAGGCCTTTAGAATTCAGAAGCTAAAAATGAACTCTGCATTCTGTCGTATCAGTTGTTTCCTGACGTAAGGAATGCAGATTAACCTAACTATCTGCACAAAGGCAAGGCCCAGGGACACCAAGGAAAAGATAAAAGACATGTTTCAAATGTCATCACCCCATCAGAGTTTGGGTTTTGTGCGACTCATGTAGCTTTTGTGCAAGCCCGCATGTACATCAATGTGGGGGTCCTCATTGATGACAGTCCTCAGGAATTCGGAGCGTTCGGGTGGTACAGCATGTCCCCTCACGCTCCTCCTGTTCCTGGAGAGAAGAGTACAGGGGTCTCTCTCTCTCATTGGCGGGAGGGGACAATTTCCATGGCTCAGAGGAGAGCTGGGTGGGCAGGCAGCTTGACATTCACATCTCCCTGATACAACAGCTCCGGCTCTCAGCTGGAGGGGACGTGGAGGAGAAGATCCAGTCCAGTGAGTTCCAGTCTGGCATCCCTGGCTGAAGGATCCCGGAGGGCAGTAGGGGTCCCTGGAGTTCTTATCAATGTTCCAGAGGGACCCAGAGAAACAGTACAGAGTACGTGAAAAGTAACCGAGCTAGCTCGGTCTCTGCTTTGGGCTGGAATTCCACCAACAATATGGCGGTCACCTGGCTTGCTCCTCATGATCACAAACTCTCATGGCTGTGATACGAGGCTTTAATTAATGAAAAGGGAGAAATGGCTTGCTGCAGGTTGTACAGGAGATGAAATCTTGCCAAAAGTGAGGCTCTTGTGGAGAGAAAATACTAAAAGAAGCTTTGAAGTGAGAAGGTGGGAAACCACTGATCCTGTCTGACTCTGTCATTTGTGTGTATGTGTGTGATAGATGCTCAATATAGCTTTACTTTACATATTTTCTCAACCTAAACTTTAACAGTACCCAGGAGCAAGTACTACAGAAGGAAACAGCTTTAAAAGATTAA
The DNA here is from genome assembly GCF_951640355.1 of Cnephaeus nilssonii. NCBI lineage: Eukaryota > Metazoa > Chordata > Mammalia > Chiroptera > Vespertilionidae > Cnephaeus > Cnephaeus nilssonii. The sequence goes on from NC_137078.1 coordinate 80,249,841, forward strand.
CTGCATGCCCAGCCGGTATAGCTCAGTAGTTACTAGTAAGCGCCGACCCATGAACCAGGAGGTCACGGTTTGATTCTTAGGGCACATGCCTGTGTTTTGGGCTTGATCCCCAGTGTGTGCAGGAGGCAGCCCATCAATATCTCTCCTCTCCTTTCCTCTCTGAAATCAATAAAATATATATTTATTTTTTTAAAAGAATGAGACTGTTGTTGTACTTGGAACCTAGCAAATGCAGTTAATTTTGCTTTATGTTATTTTAATTGATTTCAGAGAGAAGAAGGGAGAGGGGGAGAGGGATAGAAACATCAATAATGAGAATCATCGATCAGCTGCCTCCTGCACACCCCCTACTGGGGATCGAGTCGGCAACCCCGGCATGTGCCCTGACTGGGAATCAAACTGTGACCTCCTGGTTCATAGGTTGATGCTCAACCACTGAGCCACACCAGCCGGGCCATTCACATTCTTGAGACTCCACCGTGTTAACGCTGACCCTGTTACCCACAGTTGCAGGTAGGTACCTCACCTTTGTATTTCCTGTGGGTAACCCTGTCATTTTATAGTTGAAGAAACAGGCCTAGTTTCCTCGGGGGAAGGGACTCTCCTCAGCTCCCATGATTAAGTTAATGGCAGAATGCCAAGATGACCATCATAAGTAGCTATGGATTGTTGAGTCTCACTGTGTGCCAGGTCCTGTGCCAGGGCCCTACGTGCTACAGGAGAGCAGAGCTGTGTGTAGTCTGTTTGGTCCCACTGGATCACCAGTATCTGGCTCAGTGCTTTGTACCTAGCAGCCCTCTGTAAATCTTTGTGGAATGAAAGAATCATCTCATTACATCATTATAACAACCCTGGAGGTGTATATTAATAGCCCCATTTTACAGATGAGAAAACAGACCCAGAGAGGTTAAGTGACTTGCTCAAAGTCGAAGAGCTAGTGAACAGCAAAGTGGGGATTTGAACTCAGGTCTGTATGACTCAAACTCCACGATACTACACTACATTATTCTGCTCCCCAGCACCCCTGACATCACACAGATGACAGAGTAAGATAAGCAGTGCCCTGCTCATCTCAGTGCTGGTTCCCAGTCACTCAGAACTTGCCATACCCAGGCCTTGGGGCTTGGCCACAAAGAGAAGCCAGAAGCCAGCCAGTAGGAAGGATTTGCTGGGTTTAAGGAGGCTGAGTAAGCTCGTCGGGGTTGAAGGTCTCCTCCTCTCCTTCTGTGATAGGCAGACCTGCCTATACCTCATCAAGCAACCATCTCATGCTGTTGTCACAGGCATCACTTTGTTTTGGCAGCATTGTCCACCAGTGTGCCCAGAGTTGGAGAGTATGTCACCGTGTGTGTGTGTGTGTGTGTGTGTGTGTGTGTGTGTGTGTGTGAGTGACACACAGCAGTCTCATGTTCGTGTCCTTTCATTTCCTCTGGCTGGCACCTTTAGTTTCTATTCACTACCTCTTCTCCTCCCCACTTTCTCTTCCTCCTTCTCTCCTTTGTTAAAATCCTATATTTTGAATCAGCTGAAAGTCTCCTGGGGGTGGGGGGTGTCAGCTCCTAGTGATTCATCTAGCTGATAATTAGAGCTCTGGAAAACCCAAGACTCATTCCTGTCAGAGTCAGGGCTTCCGGAATCCCTAGGCTTTTCCCTTTGTCAGAGAGGAGAGCTTTGGGGGCAGCGGCTGGCTTCTCTGTGCCTGACTTTCTGTCATCCACTTCATCGGAGCTCTGTCACTGAGGTGCGTGTAAAGCACCCTTACTCGCCAGGTCCTGTGAGAAGCTGTTTCCACGCACTGAATGCTCACAGTGATCCCGTGAAGTGTTATCCCTATTTTGACAGGTGGAGAAGGTTGAGGAACTTACACTCATCAGTCAGCTTGTAAGGAGTGAAGTAAGGATTCAAATCCAATCTTTTCACAATCTGCCAGAGTTGGTTCAGATCACAGCCCTGCCATTATAAGCTGTGTCTTTGAACAGGTTATTTCCCATCTCAGAGATCTAGATTCTTCATCTGTAAATAGACTCCTAACCTGATGTCTCTAAAGTGCTCCACACGGGTTGTGATCCCCAGCGGGAGCTGTTTTGATGACTGTTGTTATTCAGCCCCATCAGCTCAGTGAACACCAGGCAGTCAGATAGACACAGGAGGAGGCAGTCAGATTCATACACCAACTCTCATGTCCTGGCACTGCCTGTATAGAGATGACAAATGCACATACAGGTAAGTGCCTGGCCACATGCCCTCGTAAAACCCAGCAGTGCACACAGGTTTGGACATGTGTGCCCACACATGGATGCAGAGTGACCCAAGGGACAGCTGGCAAGACACCCAGAAATCAGGCAGTCATATGCAGCAAGCTCCCCAGCTCACACCTCTGAAACAAAGAAGTGACGGCCATGGTCGCGGGTGCTGCTGCCACTGAGCCCTTTTAGTTGCTTCTGCATGCCAGGGGAGGGAAGCCAGGCTCTCAGAGGGCCCCAGTGAGTCACCAGCCTGATGCAATCAATCCCTTTAAAGGGCTCATCTGCTGGTGTAAGAAGCTGATTCATGGAGGGCGTGGTTGCTGTAGGAGGAGGAGAAAGGGACCGAAACTGCAACAGGAGGGGCTGAGGTTAGATGACTGGAATCATTAATAGAACTGTTCACTGTAAACCTCCCTGGTCAAGACTTCAGGCATCTTCAGGTTGAAGCGTGGTTTCAACAAAAGCGAGGGGCCCAGAGGAAAAGGAATTGTGAGGGCTTCGACAGGAATTCCTGTCATTTATTGAAACCAATCGCAGCGCTCTCCGCACAGAACTCCAGAAACCGAGAAATGGGGATCTAGGAAGAACCATTTTTCTGATAAATACACTACAACTGGCCGATCTTCCAACTACTGGAGACTTCTCCAAACCTGGCAGGGCGAGACTGTAGGGCACGCGAGGTGCGGTGGAGTCGGGGCGGGGGCGGTGCCTCAGGCCGAGCCTCTCCGCAGACTTAGATAAGCGGTAAGTACCGCCCCTTTAGCATCTCAGCCTCCAATCGTTTCACAGGTCTCGGCCGGACCCCACCCCGAACCAATCCGCATTTGGAATCTGGCCTCTAGCCTGAAGGCTTCCGCCCATCGTCAAGACGGTGTCCAATCCCAATGCCGTGAGGCCGAAGACACGGCCGAGGGGCGGGGCCCGGAGAGGGGGCGGGGCTGCGGTTGGGGCAGGGAGGAGGGGGCTGTGCGTCACTTCCGTTGTCAGGTGGCGGCGCCGCAGCCATGGAGCGAGGCGGCGGCGGCGGCGGCGGCGGCTCGGGCTGCTGCGCTGGGAGGCGGCGGTGAGCGGGTCCCACGCCCCCGGCCCGGCCCCGGCCCGGCCCCCCGCGACGGAGCTCCGAGCAGTCCCGGCTCCGGGCTACGGACTATGGGCGAGCAGCGCTGAGCAGCGGGGGAAGGTGAGGGCGGGGGTCCGGGAGCGGGGAGCCGGGCGGAGGGTGCGGGTTTTCTGGGCGGGCCTCAGCGGCTGTGGTGATGGGACTGTGGTGACAGCCCGAGGCCGTCTGGCTGTGACAGAAATGGCAACAGAGAATGCCCCCTCTTCTGCAGGGGTCTGCCGTTCCCGGGCTGCGGGGGCGGGAGCTGCTGCGCGCCGGGGCCGGGGGCCTCGGGGACCCTAGTCCTGCGGAAGCCCTGGGAGGTGGGCACTGCCAGCCTTGCCCGGAGTCACTCCGCCCGTGAGTGAAGGCACCGGCGTTTGAACCAGCCAGGTCTCCCCCAAGAGATCCCTCTGCCTCTCCATGCTTCGCTCCCGATCCGAGAGGGACTTGAAAGTTAGGACGAGTCCCCAGGGTGAGCCAGCCAGGGCTTCCTCCGGCAGCCCTCGCCCGTTGGCACGGGCACCATCACTACTGGGGGATTTTCGCTTCCCGGGCGGCGTTCAGGTGCGGGTCAGAGCTACCTGCTTGCTAGTGCTGTGTTTTGGTCGGCCTTTTTCAAGGAGAGTGCTGTGGTCACTCTTTCACCTGTCTTGCCGGGTCAGGCCCGCCCATTCCCACGCCACTTGGCCTCACCTTCCAGCCAGTAGGTGGGGGCGTTGGGTTTCTCTGCGCACCCCCACTCCGTAGGTTTGATGCCGGTTTGTTGGCGGAAGGAAGAGATGACAGCCGCCTTCTGTGGCAGGATAGACTTTGCTCTGTTTTAAGTCACGGGAGGAAACCGGTTGGCTTTGCTGGGTTTTGAAGAGCCGTGGAGAAGAGGGTAGTCACTCTGGGCTGGGCTCCTTTCCCTCTTGGCTTAGCTTTCATGAGATAAGGAAGAGCAGAATATTGTTTGTAAACAGTGCTTGTGAGCTGCTTCAGCGCTCTGATGGCCCTGCCGTGCCAGTTGTTTGTGGGTTAGATCTAGACAGTCTGGAGATAGCCCTCATTCATTCATTCATTCATTCATTACCCACATGACAACAACAGTATCCTTGCCTGGAGAGGCAAGTAACCTATATTATAGTGGTTAAAAGTGGGCTTTGGAAGCCCTGGCCAGGTAGCTCAGTTGATTAGAGTGTCCTCATTATATGCCAAGGTTGTGGGTTCGAACTCCAGTCAGGTACATACAAGGAGCTTTACCTTGGTTAAGGAATGAATAAATAAGTGGGACAACAAATCGATGTTTCTCTCTCTCTCTCTCTGTCTTACTCTCTTTAAAAAAAAAAAAATCAATCAATACATTTTTTTTTTTTAAGAGATGCCTTTGGAGCCAGATTTCCTTAATTCAAATTCTGGCTCTGCAGCTTTCTAGCTGTGCGACCTTGGGCATGTTGTTTAACCTCTCTGTGCCTCATCTCTAAAACAGGTGATAACATAGAGTTGTTAGGAAGATTTAAAAAGTTAATACATGTAAAACACATAGAACCACCATCTACCACATAATAAGAGTTCAGTACATTTAACTATTATTCTTATTTGAAGAAGCCTATGGTCTGGTAAAGGGAGACTGTCCTTTAGACAGATAGTTGGAGTGTGGTATGAAAAAGCTAATAGCAGCAGGAACAAGAGGCTTGTGGGAGTCCAGCAGAGGAAGCTGCTAGCTCAGCCTGGGTAGGGGGAGGGTCTTGGGAAGGTTTGGCCAAAGTGATTATGTGGGAGCTGTATCTAGAAGGATGGGAAGTCCTAGCCAGGTGAGAGTGAAGAAGCAAGGTGTTCTACTTAGAGAGAGACCAGTACACTCATAGTTTATTCCAGAAACCTCAGACTGTTCCATATGGTGGCATGAAAGTCAACATGGTGCAAGGTAAAGCAGTATAGGTTGACAAGGGAACACCACATTAACAATTTGGGACTTTGTGCCAAGGGCCATGGGGAGCCTGAGAGAAAGTTTTAAGCAAAGGAGTGTCATAATTGGATCTAGTTTTAGAACTGTCTCCTTTGAGTCCCAGCAGAAGAGGGAGGAGGAGGAGAGACTAAAGGACTGCAGACCTCTTCAGAGGCCATTGCAGGCCTCTAAGAGTGGAGTCTTGGTGCTAGGGTGGTGGGTCTTTGCTGAGAAAGCACTGTATGCTACCAGTGGCAGTTGACAAGCTCCCTTCACTGCCATGGACTGCTCTGCTAATACAGAGGTGCCTGGTACATGTGGCCCTCTCTTCCTGGGATTGCAGGTTGCTTGAGCAGCTGGAGAGGTAAGCTACCCTCTCAGAAGGCCAGTTGTAGGGGGTCCTGCATTTGCTCCATTGTGCCTTTAATTTGATGTTTTGGGAAGGCAGCAGTTTGTAGTGGTTAAGAGCCTACTTGGCTCTGCAGTCATATCTGGGTTCTAATTCCAGCCCTGCCAGTCTCTAGAGGGTTACTTATCCTCTCCATGCCTGGCTTTCTCATCTGTGAAATAGCGACAGTCAAAGCCCCTCCCTAGTAGGGCAGTTGTGAGGGTTAGTAAGATGTGGCAGGTTGCGCATTTAACACACACCGAGTGTTAGCTGTTATTACAGGCTGCAGAAAAGAACTTCCAAGAACTAGTCAATCCAATTAGTGGCAACTAGAACTGTGTCCCATTGAGCTGTCAGAAGTGTCCTAAGGCATCACAAAATCACAGACTTTTATTGTGTTCCTTCTGAACAGAAAATCTGTGGGGAGTTTACCCAGTCTGTATAGGAGCCATTCGAATGATTCAGCGTGGCTCTTTAAAAGAACCATTTTTTAAAATAGAAATAGGAATGCTGAGAAAAAGTATTTAGAATTTCTTCCATGTGTGTCCCTATTAGTGACCTAGTCTGGTGTCTGAATTAGTATCAACAGGAAACATATTGCTGTGTGTGATGGCTCAAAATCCAGAACTTGAGTTCCACACACACAGGCTCCATGTGTTGCTGAGGATGTGCTAGGTATAGGGTGGAGGGGTAATGGGGCAGAAGGAGAGCAGAGCGGTAGGCAGCAGGGACAGGGCAAGCTCCTAACCAATTAACACTTGCATAGAGCTTGGCAAGTCTCTCACAGAAGTCTGTGCAGCATATAGTGGGAACCCAGAGGAAAGATTGATTCCCCTGGAAGATGAGGAGATTGGGGAGAACTTTGGAGAGCCCTTAGAGCTTAAACTGGATCTTGAAGGGTGAGCAGAGTTTTCTGAGGGTGCATGAAGCACTCCAAGCAGGGGAGCAGCAGGGCACAGGCCTGGCTGTGTGCTGGTGTGTGTGCACTTTCGGAACCACAGAGGTTCAAGCACAGGGTGTGAAGGCACCTGGCTGTAGGACATGCTGGAGGAGTAGGCACCAGAGCTAAACTGCTTGAACTAATTATTCTTTTGGTGATGGGATGCTTTAAGTGGAGGAAACATTAGACTTGCATCTTCCCAAAAGCTGCCTGGCTGTGGGTAGAGGATGGATTGGGGAGAAAGCAAGTCTGGAGTACCCGTAAGAGGCTGTTGAAATATTCAAAGCAAGGATTAGTGCGGGGCTGGATCAGGGCAGAGGCAGTTGGGATGGAGAGGAAGGGCAAAGAGGGCTGTTTGGGGGGAAATCAACTAGACTCTGGGAGTATTTGGAAGTGATGATTAAGGGAGGAGCAATGGTGGCAGGTGACTCAGAGGTTCCTGGCTTGGGTGACAAGAGTGAATAATACTGTAGAGATAGGATGGCTGGGAGAAGACAATGACCAGTGAAATCCGCCAGCTCTATTCAGTAAGCCCTGCGCACACTCTCACGGGACAGGATCAGTTGTGAAGTCTGTGGCACCCTGTCTGGCTTTGGGCCAGGCTTCCCTCTGGTTTGGCGTGAGTCAGTGCCTGAGAGAAGGGCAGCTTCCCTTCTTTCACCTTCCCTCCATGCCGATTTGCCTGGGGAGGTGAACTCAAGTGGCTGTTTCAGAAACTCAAGTGGCTGAGTCTAAAAAGCTCCCATAATTTCTTCTGCTTTCAAATGGCCCTTCAGTCTGACGCCATCCAGACAATTCAGCAAAGGACAGACTGATGAGGTCTTGCACAGCAGCTACCCCCAGGGAGGGATGGCTTTCCCAGCTCCCTGGAGATCTTATCCAGAAAGAGACCCTGAGATTGCATTTACTCCAGAGGCTGGGTCAGCAGACTCAGTCCCTCTTCTCAGGAAGGAGAGGTATCAGCCAGAGGCTCCCTGGGACTCACTCAACCATAAGGGAAGTGTCCTTATCCCCCTGAGCTCAAGGGGAGTGTAGAGCTAGACTTGAATGGGATTGGGCTCTGGAGAAGGATGTGCTGGTCTGCAAGGCTTCACACAGGCCCTTTGGAATTCTGGAGCTCTCCACAGAATTTCTCCTTGCATTTGTGGCGTGGAAAAGAAAGTGGCCTAAATAGGAGCATATCTTTCTCCTGCACCTGCTCAGGTGAGACTGTGGCTTTGAAGGTCACCCGGCCCACAGCAGCGCCGCATATCCTCTGGGATCTGTAATCAATATCCCCAAAAGGGCCCTGACTGATTTGGCTCAGTGGATAGAGCGTCGGCCTTCGGACTCAAGGGTCACAGGTTCAATTCCAGTCAAGGGCCTGTACCTTGGTTGCGGGCACATCCCCAGTAGGGGGTTTGCAGGAGGCAGCTGATTGATGTTTCTCTCATATCAATGTTTCTAACTCTCCCTCTCCCTTCCTCTCTGTAAAAAATCAATAATATATATATATATATATATATATATATATATATATATATATATATATATATATATTCCCAAAAGGAGAAAGGATGCTATTGCTTGCTTTGATTTGCTTACTATGTTAGAGATGGTGCCACTTTGGTACATGCACATCTGGATCATTTGAGGCTACATCGTGTCTTCATCTGTGTGTCATTTATTCAACAGGCTCTCTGCTGATGTACTTAGGTTCTTTTCTGTCTTTTGCTCTCCAAACAAAGCTGAAGTAACTATCTGTATACATGTGATCTTGCCCAGCTTAGATATCTGCAGGATAAATTCTAGAAGAGGGGTTGCTACTTCAAAGAGGTCTCGCAATACGGGACCCCTCAGGGAATGTCGGAGAGCCAGTTTGGGCCCGATCCCCACAGGCCAGGCCAAGGGACCTCACTGGTGCACGAATCCATGCACCGAACCTCTAGTATGCATATAAGATCTTTGGTTAATCTCTTCCCGCCCTCTCCCCTGCCCCCCTTCCCTCTGAAATTCATCAGTCTGTTCTATGTTTCCATGCCTGTGGTTTCCGCTCCTGCGTTGAGTGTCTGCCCCCTGGTGGTCAGTGTGCATCACAGCTACTGGGCTGTCAGCCGGTCTGCTGGTCACTTAGGCTTTTATATATATAGGCTATTAATAGAATTTCTAGTCACCTCCCCCCCACCCCATTTTTTAAGGATTTTTAAGAATTTATTTGAGCCAAAATAACAATTGCCAGGAAGCAAAATCTCAATGAGTTGAGAAAATGCTCCCTGGCCCCCTTTTAATAAGCTGAAACAGCCTGCTTTTTCCCCAGTAAGCAAAAGTAAACTTTCGGGGATGAGGTCCTCCTTCCTAAGGGGGCTACAGCCCAGTGATAGTCATTCTCTTTTGGCTAATGGCTGTCTGTCCTGGGTGAGTCTAGACTTCCTAATATAGCAGTATACAGGCCTGATGATTCAAAGAAACTCTATAGAGGTAGCAAAACTGAGGTCTCTCATCATTCAGAATGAAGCTAAATATGTTGATACACTGCTGTCTTCTTGGCAAAAGAGATAGAGGATCTCTAGCCTTTGGGGAGTCCCTGACCCTAGGTACCAGATGGAAGAGAAAGTGGCCTGGACATTGCCATGGGAAGTGTCAAGAACAGGACTGGTGTGCCCGTCATTTGTCTTTGGGTTCAGGGCAGAGCTGGTTTGAAGTGTGATCAGGGAACAGCAGGTGCTTTGGGAAGAGGCTCGGTCGGGTTCATCCCCTTGGGAGACCTTTGGAGTGCTGTAGCCCAAAATTCTGTGGGGCTTTTGGAACCCCACTGCTGGCATCTGCCAACTCTGGGGCCAAGAGTCCTACTCCGTTTTGCAGTTGATAATGAGCTCCTGGCATTACTGTGTTTGGGGCAAGTTCCACAGGGTGTGTTCTGTTCTGACTCTGCTCTCAAGGTGGTCTCTCCTGAAGGAACAAAGGAAAACAGCCAAAAAGAAAGGATCCCCACCATCTTCCAGGCCCTTGGCTAAGTACTCTGCAGTACATATTGAATTCTTCTCACATTTAAGGAAGAAGGAGTTATTTCTCTTACAGAGGACAACCCCCAGGCTCAACGGGGATAAATAACCTGTACATTGTTACACAGCCAGCAAGGAAGAGCCAGCCACACTTGTGTGACTCTGGAACTCATGCCACCCCTTTCCTCCATCCTAGCCAGATTCTGGCCCCAGGGAGCCAGCCACATGGAACCTGGACTCATAGAGCCGTAGAGCTGGAAGGGACCTTGACAAAGCTGAAGGAATCCCTTCTTTTTCAGAAAATGGAAACCGCCATTGCCTGGAGACAATCCCCCCACACACACACACACCTGTCCGGCCCTTTGACTAGTGGGTTAGGACCACGGTTGGCAAACTGCGGCTCGCGAGCCACCTTTCGGCTCTTTGGCCCCTTGAGTGTGGCTCTTCCACAAAATACCACGGCCTGGGCGAGTCTATTTTGAAGAAGTGGCGTTAGAAGAAATTTAAGTTTAAAAAATTTGGCTCTCAAAAGAAATTTCAATCGTTGTACTGTTTTGATATTTGGCTCTGTTGAGTAATGAGTTTGCCGACGACCACTGGGTTAGGAGACTTTTTTTTTTTTTAATATATTTTATAGATTTTTTACAGAGAGGAAGGGAGAGGGATAGAGAGCTAGAAACATTGGTGAGAGAGAAACATTGATCAGCTGCCTCCTGCACACCCCCCACTGGGGATGTGCCCACAACTAAGGTACATGCCCTTGACCGGAATCGAACCCAGGACCTTTCAGTCTGCAGGCTGACGCTCTATCCACTGAGCCAAACCGGTTTCGGCGAGGAGACTTTCAATCATGTCAACCAGCAGTTCTGCCGCTTGCTAGTTGAGTGACCTTGAACAAGTTACTTCCTATCTCCAGCCTCAGTTTCCTCCTCTATAAAATGGACATAATGCTTCTTGCTGCGAAGGTAGTAATGAGGATTAGACACGAGTGTTACTGTCTGTAGCAGGTTCAGCTAGTGTCTGGCCTGCAGTCAGCACCCAGGGGTTAGCTCTAGTGAGAGGCCCAGATGAGCTCTTCACTGGCGGGTCTGTAGCTGTCCCAAAAGCCGTGTCATGAGCCGGCTTCCGGGTATCCTGTTTAAACTGTTTGGTGGTCCTCCCAGCCCTTTTGGATACCAGGTGGCAAGCAGGAAGTTCCTTATGTTTGCAAGTTACCTTGGAGAGCTTAAGTGTACCAGTAGTGGTGATTTTGTCCCTCCCACCCCCCGCTCTCCTGATGTAGCCTGGGGTCAGCACACAGACCTGTACATTTAGGGCACTTACACTCACACTGGTGATCTAGTGCCATACTCCCTCTGTGTGCCTTCTCGGAGGCCCCGCCTCCCCTGATTCCATTATTGCTCTTAACAATTTTAACGGATTCAGAAAATTTTTAGAGTTTTAAAAATTATTGCTGTTATAGTAGTCTATGGTAAAATAGTTATGGAAGCATATAAAACAACACTGTCCCTCCTCTCCTTAAGCCCCTAGTACTGCGTGGAAGTATCCATTGTTAAGTTTCTTCTAGAAATTTCCTATGTATATTCAGAGGTGTATATAATCTTTATTTTAATCAAATGAGATTGTATTATACAAATAGTTCTGTATTTTGCTTTTTAAAAATGTGGTGTGTCATAGACATCTTTATCAGCAGGTGTGGTTTTAGTCTTAAAGACTACATAGTATTCCATTGTCTGGATGGAACACGATGTAGTGAACCAGTCCCTTCTTGGTGGACCTGTCTGAGGGTGTGTGTGTGTGTATGTGTGTGTGTGTGTGTGTGTGTGGTTTTGTCTTTTGTGATTTTTTTTTTTACTGCTACAAATGAAGACCCTGGAGCAATTAATCTTTGTGAGTTGGTATGAGTATATTTGTAGGATAAATCTCTAGAACTGGCAGTGCTGGGCCCCAGGTGTGTGCATTTTCTTTTACTTTGTTGGCTGTTATTTCATGCATGTCTTCTGCACACCTATTGGGCCTGAGCAGGTTTCTCAGGTGGACAAGGCCCCAGGCCTTGAGAGACACAGGCAAGCAGACATACAAGGAGCATTTGCTTGCCAGTGTCTGTCCATGGAGGCTTGCGGCCCTTGGGATTGACCATGGCTGGCCTCCCAGGGGCAGCACAGGTGAGGCCCTCGTGTCGGCCCACCCCTCTGAACAGCCCACTGAGGGCCTCTCTGATGGCCAGGCCTGCCGTCTGCCTCTGTAATCTTGCCCTCTGAGCAGTCACTGCTAGCAGCATTCAGTAAAACCACAGAAAGTGTACTGTATTGTTCATTGTCAAAATTGTGGAGTTTAATTGAATTTAATTTTTGATAGAGGCAGTTAAGGAAAGGCAGTTTGCTGGCCCCAGTCCTAATTGCCTTTCTCACCGGATGATTGTAGTGATTTCTGCTATTAAAAACAGTAGAAAAAGAGAGAATCGTTGCACCTAGGCCAGGCCTGGGCTCTCCCGTATGTCTCTCTGGAAATCTGGGGTAGAAGGAAACTTAGCATTTGTCGAGTGCCTCCCACACTCTGGCTCCCAGCAGTCCTCAGGGAACCTGTGTGAAGCATCACTGTCTCTCTCTAGGTGGGAAACAGGAGCAGAGAAACACGTGTCCAGGTCACACAGTGGACACAAAGGTGGCCCTCAGACTCAGCCAGCCCTCCTTTAGTTGCTTGCTACATTCTCCTGCCTGATTTGGACCATTGTGAGTGGCAAGAACCTGAAGTCCACATGGGACCCTGTGGCAGGCCTTCTTGCTGGGCTGAGTCACTGCACAAAGTAATAAATGATGGTTGGAGTTGAGGGACCTCCCTGTCATCTGTTCATGCCAGGGTCCCCTAGTTGTAGGGAGGCTGGCATGCTGGTGAGGGCTCTCAGTGACTCAGTCTGCCATCACTGCTCATGGCAGAAGCCCCCCTCCCCTGCAGAGCCAAGAGGCCGCCAGGAATGTCTCCCAAGACAGTGCTCTTCGCTGCTTCCCCGGGCTGCTTCGCTGGCGGGGGAGATACCAGGGCAGCACAGCTCAGAAAGAGCTATTAAGTCTGTTCCTTCCTCCTCTGACACCCACTCACGGTGACGGGTTATTTGTTGTCACATCAGCTGCTTCCGGAGGCCCTCGGGAGGGGTGAGCTGGTGATGCTGCCCTGGATTCTGCTCTGGTGGCGTTTTGAGTGGCTGCTGGTGAGGTCCTGTGACCCATCCGCAGGAACTGGTTTCTTATACTGTTTATCTTTTCCCCAGAGGGGTCTACTGGTCCGCCTCTGTGTGCACAGCCCTGGAGCCCTTTCTCCCAGAATCACTCTGAGACACGTTCTCCTGGGCAGGGGCCCTGAGCCTCCAGTCTGTCCCCCCTGCCTTCATGGAACTCACAGAGGAGCCCAGTGAGGACTTCTCGGGGCAGTGGGGTAAAGATGGACATCACTGATTACGGTGTCTCCTTGTGTGTGTAACCTTGCCTCCTGGAGGAGACTAGAGCTGGACCGCGAGCGGCAGACATTGGGCGTCCTGTGAGCGGCGGGGTCTTCAGGCCCCTGCAGCCCCCAGGACTGCTGAACTCAGCATGCTGTAGTCCTATGAGGAAAGGCAGTGACCGAGGACTGAGGGGGAGCAGCTGGGCACAGAGCCCTCTTTCTGACTGCCCCTCCCACTTCCCACTGGCTGAGTCATTTCCTCTCTGGCTGCTGCAGGTACTCACCCCCAGGCCCGAGAGCAGGGCTTCAGGGGGTGGGGTTCACCCTGAGCAACAAGAGGGAACTCTAGTTGAACGCAGCAGTGCACTCCGTACCCCCGAGGCAGTGAAGCACGGCGTTGAAGAATGATGTGATGTTATATATTCTTGACAAATTGGAGCTATACATATCCTGCATTTTAAAAAGGAACAAAATCATCACACTGTTTTGGAACAGTGAAGATGACAGCACAGGCATGAATCTTTGTCATCAGGGAGTCCTGGCTGTAGCCTAGGGACTACTAATCCGCCTCCCCACCCCCAGCACCCACCCTGAGCGCAGAAGCAAATGGCTTCCAGGGGCTTCCTAGGGAGATTGCTTATAGCCTTCAGGCTGCCTGGGAAAAGGTTCATGCCTGCTTCAGAGATGGCTGTCACTCAAACTCAAAAAGCCCTCAGACAGAGCCCCCTTCCAGGCAGCTAGCGGGAGTAGAGAACAGACCGCAGACAGCCTCCTCCAGGCAGGTGAGCTGGGCCAGGATCTCTGGGCTTTGACTGTCAGCAGTAAAAGGGGGGAATCTTTCCCTCATAAAGTTGTGAGAATTGAAGAAAATCTCAGGAACACTAACAACAGTTCTTGGCCAGCAGTAGACGCCCATTAAATGACAGTTTAAAAGGTATTTGCTTGGAGAGACTTGTCACCAGGAAGGTTACTCAGCATGGAACAGGGAATGCTCACCTTTCATCCAGCATAGCCCTCGAGACCACCAACCACAACATCCTGTCTGAGCCTTCAGTCATCCCACTTTAGAGATGAGGAAACTGAGGCCCACGGAGTGGAGGTGACTCTCACAGAGGATTGGTGACTATTTCAGGGTCACAAAGCATGTGAATGAGGCAAACTGAAATTTGAAACCGGGCCTACCTGACCCCAAAATCCACCTTGCTTTCCCATCTGGCATGTGAGTAACTGGTCCATCATCTGAAACACTTGGTTCTGTGAATTCCTCTTGATTCTCTGGGTTGGCTTTGTCGACGGAGAATAGGCCTGTAGGGAAGTTGGTGGTGCTGGTAGAAGCACCTATGCGTGAATATTGAGGTGCGGTGGGGTGACTCCCAGTGTGTGAGTCAGGGAGCGGTGTAGGACACTGCCCTGTTGGCTGGTGGGAGGATGTGTCAGTAACCCTGCCTTGGACTCAGCCCTTTTCTCCAGGGGGGCCCTGAAATGCACCTCCTCCGGGGACAAGCATGACCCCTCTCTCCCTGCTCACCTGCAGCTTTCTGGCTTGACAGCTCCCTGATTCCAGGAGAATAATTGCTTATAAGGAAGTCCGGAGGGTGCTTCCTCTCTGGTTGGCATGCTAGAACTACAGCGGACATCAGGTGGAGAAAACAGCTCAGGAAGCAGTGTGGTCACGTAGAAATATGTGGGATTCAGAGTTGGAAAACCTGTGTTCACGTAGGTGAACTCTTTCTACAACTAGCCAGGAGGCTAAGCAGGTCTCTCAGTATTTCTGAGCTTCATTTTCTTTTTCTAGAACATATATTCTGGGGGCGGGGACCAGTCAGTTACAATAGTGTATCTGAAAGTGCTTTGTAAGCTTTTAAAGCCTTGTACAAAGTTAGTTAATGTCAGGTGGGGCTTCCTAGTAGGTTGAGCCCAAAATTCACCATCCAGAAAGGGGCGTAGGAAGTTTTCGAGGGAACTGTTTTCCCTCTCGTGTGATCTGGTCTATAAAGCATGGATCCACAGATCATCTTAGTTGGATTGTGTATTCAGGTTTCACCCTGCTCACCTCAAGTCTCATCATTCATTGCAGGTACAGTCAGCTAAAAACAAAGCTGGGCCTGAAGTTCTCTTTTCTGGCGGAAGTAGGAGTGGTAGGAATTTTTCTGACCAGCAGAAGAGCCTTCACACTGCAAACCTGGAGTGGCCAAGAGGACTGTCACTGGTGGAAGGGGCAGGCCAGGCTGTCACTCTCCCGCTCCACATCTTACTGTGGGAAAGCAGATCTTTTAGCTGAATTCAGCAAAAAGGGGGCTGGTCTGTCCTTCTGCCTGTGAGGGGGTGGGCCCAACTGCAGGCATGCTGTGAATGGGCTTCATTCCTCAGTGGAGGCTGCTCTCCAGCAGCAAGCACTGTCTAAGCACAGCCTCTGGCCATCAGCCAGCCTAGAAAGCCTTGCCTCAGGCACCCAGACATTTCTGACACGAGACTTTTCCTGGACAGACTCTTCCCAGCACCACTACGGCCCAGTTGCCTACCTCTATGTCCCCCATCTCTCTGATCCTGGATTCTGTCTCCTGCCATTAGCTGGTAGACCATCCATGCTTTCTTCTGGATCCCACTCCAACCCCTGCTTCTAGTTGGGTGATCTCAAGCTCTGTCCTCTGCCCCATATGGGCTTTAGTGCCTTCTGGGTATACAAACAGTTCTGCACCCTTCGTTTTCTCATCAGCAGTTTTCCAGGCACTGGGCGAGGTGCAGAGAAGCAGAGATGAATTGGGGTTGCTCCCAAAGGGTTGCACACAACCTGGGGTAGGGGCAATCAGGAAGGTAAGCCAGTGGTACAGCACAGCAGGAGGGGACAGGTATGCTCAGGTGCCCTGGGAGCTGGAGGAGTTGAGGACTTGGTACAAAAGGTGACAAGTGAGGACTGAGGGAGAAAGACAAACCATACAGAAAGAAGAGGGTAGGCAAGCCTGTTCATTGCACACTCAAGGAATTGTGTCATTTGGTGCAGCTGGATGTAGGAGGCTTATAAGGGCAGTGACACTGGAGAGGTAGCCTGGGTCTAGCCAGGCTCACTGAGGAATTTGTTTCTTCCTGAAGACCACGGGAGTATTGGAAGACCCCCACAGCAAAGACAGACAGATACTGCAGCCCCAGGTCCCCAAGCAGGGGACCAAGTGCAGCCTGCTGGAATCTGTTTGTCCAGCCCCAATTACATAGGCAGCTGAGGTGGGGCCTTCTCATGGAGTCATTCCTGCATCTTTCCTGATCAGCATCCTGGAGAGCAGTGCCCCATCCTGGTGCCAAGAGAAACCCTTTGAAGATGAGCTGCAGAAAGACGCCACCAGGTGGCAGACCTGGAGATTGCACAAAGGCATCTCCCCACCCCCATCCCCATCCCTTTAGCACAGTGTTTGGGGTGGGGAAGGAAGAGGAACAGTCAAGACAGAACTTCTGTTCATGCCAGGCTGGCTCTGCCCAACGAGTATGAGATTCCAAGTTCTGCCACTGTGGGCTGTGTACCCACCAGCAATCCCTTTGAACCTGTGAATCTGGACAGCATATTCCTCCAGGGTCCAGGCACCTGAAATGAAAGTAAATTACATCATGACCCTTCACCCCATACACTAGCATCTGTTGCCTAAAAAACAAAGACAATCTCCTATATCCTGTGCTGTTCCACAATACAGTTTTCAAATTCAGGAAATTTAACATTGACACAATACTGTTACCTAATACACAGTTCATATTCACATTTCTCCAGTTGCCCCGTCATATTCTTTTTTAAATTTTTAAAAATTTGAGAGAGAGAGAGAGAAACGTCAATTTGTTGTTCTACTTATTTATGCATTCATTGGTTGATTCTTATGTCTCCTGATCCGGGATCAAACCCACAACCTTGGGCTACTGAGTCATATTATTTATAATTCCCTCTGCCCCACTCCCACCCCAGGATGACCCATCATATTGACTTGTCATATGTCTTTAGTCTCCTTTAATCTCAAATAGTTCTTCCGCCTTTTAAAAACCTACCCAACATTGATGTTTTTGAAGCATATAGGCCTGTTTTGTTGAATGTCCTTCAATTTGGGTTTGACTCATGATCAGATGTGGTTTATGCATTTTTGGTTTAAAAAAAGTAACAAATGATGTATCTTTCTAAGTGCATCATATTAGGAGTGACATGATGTCAGTTTGTTCTGCTATTGGTGGTATTAACTTTGACCATTTGGTTAAGGTTGCAGCTTGCTTTTTTATTAAGTTATTTACACACAGTGACTTTGACAGATCTTTTAATTGTACCATTCAGTCATTTTGACAAGTGCAGAAAATGACAAAAGTTATGTCCTTAGATAGTATAAGTTTTACGGCCCAGTATATGTCCTCTGTCCCGCTCCCCCAGTCCTGCTCCAGGAGATCTTGGACTAGAGGCACTAGGTCTTAATTCCATCACCAGATTATAATGAAGGACCCATTTGAGATGGCCTCATCCTCCTGGGGTCCCTTTCTGTGCCCAAGTTGATAATTGCCAGCTGGTGCTCCAGCCTTTGCGTCCCCCATAGACCAATGAACAGAACAAGACGATGAGATGAGGTGTGCCTCTGCCCAAAAGAGTAGGCGCTCCCCTTGGCCCACAAGGCAACTGTATTCTGCCCTCTGCTACAGAATGCACTGGCCCTGCCCACAGCGCTCTACTCCTCCGCAGGGCAGTTAATGCCCAGGCCTCTCCTTTCCCCCACACTCAGTTGAGCATGTCACTCAGGCTGGCCATCAGACCCCCCGGCCTGTAGTCTCAGGCCAGCAGACAGCAGGTTTAAGGTCTCTTCAGCCTTTAATCTGGTTACCTTCCGTCTGCTCCCCACCTTCCTAACTCAATACTTAACTATCCCCTTCTCTTTGGGCAGGAGAAATTCAAAGCTACTGTGTTTTAAGCGAACAGCACAATTCGTCAAATGCTTACAATGTGCCAGTAGGTACTCTGCTGAGCCTGTTGTGTGGACTATCTCACTCCATCCTTAGACCAACCTTGGAAGGTAGATATTGCACACCATTTTGCAGATACAGAACAAATAATTTGTCCAAGATCTCATCACTACTAAGTAATGGTGCTAGGCTTTGAACCCAGGTTTTGGCTCATCCAACCCTTGCTCTGACTCAGAGGTTCCCATCTAGTTGGCTTATGTAGGTCAAGAGGGTGATCCCTTCAGCCTGAGGCATAGGACGGGGCCACCCACAGGACAGCTGGTGCCCCCAGTCCTTTCACCCCCATGTGCTTGCTATACGAGTTTCTCTTTGTTTGACAGGTAAAAGACCAACACACGTTGCTCTAACCACTTTGTTCTGCTGCCCTGGTGTCCTGTGAGCAGGACTCTTTCTGGCCTCCTCCTGGGAGCTGCTGTGGGTTTGGACACGCAGCCCCTTTACCCGTGGCAAATAGGATTGAGGCTGGGGATGGGTGGGAGTTCTGTGTGCATTTCCAGGTGCCAGGTGGGCTGGACAGAAGTATGGGGCCCTGCTTCACCAGGCACTGCCCCAGGTACAGTCCAAAGGACAGAAGCCTGTACAGCTCAGGAGCTTTTTGTTTGTTTGTTTGTTTTATTTTGACCGACCCAGGAAACATGGGAGTAGGGATAGGGGCTGCTGACAGGAACGGCTTGAACATTGACAGCTTTGGCTCAGCCTGATCCTGCAGTGTAGGCACAGCCCTTTGGCTCCTAGCAGGAGCACAAAAAGGCTGCTGACAAATTGTGGATACCAGCTGCCGTTGTCACACATGCACACACAGCAAGGGCCGCACTGGGCCGAGGTCACAAGGACTGCCCTTGCACTCCGCCTTTACCGTTTGGTTTGCAAGGTCACACATCTCTCCAGGAACCCAGAGCAAGAAGCCTAGGATGAGGATGAGTGTAGAACTTTCTGCACATGGGAGCAGCTTTGGGGTGACATGACCTTAACCCCAAATTGACAAGGTAGGGCAGGCCTCCCCTCTTCTGGGCATGCCATGATGGCTGTCACAGAGTTGGCCCCTATTCTAAGGCCCACAATTTGCTCCCTAGGCTGGGCCAAGCAAACAACCCCCCCCCCCCCCCCCCCGAGCTCCCACTATCCAGATTGAGGAGCGCAGCCTGCAGGAGGCAGGGCTGTGACGCTGGGTTCTCTTTCAGTGCCTCCTTCCCAGCCTCCACCCCTCAGCCCCATTGCTGCCTCCCTGAGCTTCCTGTTGAGTCCAGGTTCTAAGGGAACCAGCCATGATGTGGGAGGATATCACACGAATAGTTGACAGATTTAAAGCTCCAGAGACTTCCAAGCCAAGATTGCTAAGTTCCTGGGGAGCTGAGCAGTGCACCCAGGAAGCACTAGCAAACGGATACCCCTTAGCCAGGCTGGGCCAGGGCTCTTCACCCCACCTGAGGACCAGTCTCTGGAGGAGCCTGGCCCCCAGTCCCTGAGACCAGAGTAGCCAGAGCTTCCACATTGCAGATCTTGCTGTGAAGCCAGAATACCCCCAGGGAGCATTGGTACCATTTGCAGGTGTGCCTCTGAAGGGGGACACGTCAGGAGGATTTGAAAGTGGGGCACACCCTCCCTGTGCATCAGTTTCGGGGGGCACGAGGGTCTGACCTCAGTCTTTGCTCACCTCATTAGTGAGCCTGCAGCAGCTTCCGCTTTTCCAGGCGCCCCTCCTCACGCTGCTTCCTTTGCATCCGCCAGCTCTGCGTGGCAAGAAGGGCTGCTCAGGAAGGGAAGCAGCCTTGCTACCCCTCCCCTGCCAGCAGCATCTTTTTCCTCTCCCTGCCCGTCTGCTCCCAGCCTTCCGTCTGCCTACATTCTGGAGCAGTTCCCATGCCATTTGCTTGAGTTGAATCTTGAGTGGGGTGGGTGGGGTCAGGCTGAGCCCACTCATTGTCTGTGCTGCAGCTGCTCGCAGCAAACTGTTGTCTAGTCTAGACCATGCCTGTGCGTAGGCGCCTCAGCAGCGTCTATACAGATATGATGAGGCCTCTGAGGTGCTCTCCAGGGAACCAGGGAAAGCAGGAAGGCTTAGTGCTCCGTTAGAAAGGGGACAGGGCCACAATGGCGTGAAACCAGCTTATCTACCAGGACAGGGGCAGCTCCAGCTCAGGGCTGCTGACCTGGGAGAACCACCCTCACCTGGAGGGAAGGCATCCAGCCATCGTGGAGTATCTGTGGGGCCAGGCACTTGGGGTCCAAGGGTGTGTTTTTTTATTATGGAATTTTTTGTCTAGTGGTGGGGGTAAGACATTAAGCATATAAACACACAAATAAATATATTAAAAAATATATATGGAAAGTGCTACAAGTGAAAATTACAGGATGCCAAGTGAAACTAGCTGGGACCCACTGGTGGTGGGGCTGTCCAGGAAGGCTTCTCTGAGGAAGTGATACTTAAATTGAGAAAGATGCATAGAAGTTAGCCAGGCAAAGAACAGGATCACTGTTCTAGACACATGTGCCCAGCTATGAAGTCTAGAAGCTGTTTTATTTTTCCCTGCTTTTGTGTGAATGATTTTGAATCTGTTTCCAGCATGAGCTTTGGCAGAAGTCAAGGCTGAGCCTAGCCTAGTGGCTTCTCCATCTGTGGACTGTCAGGGCCTACTGAGTTACATGGTCCCAGCTTCTCATGAAACCCTGGGACTGCTCCTCAGTGACAAAGCTCTGAAACAAACGGGCTTGACGGGAAGCCAACCTGAGAGGGGCTAGAAGTACATTAGGCCATCTCTCCTACATCCAGTTCACTGCTGGAGTCAGTCTCCTGGGATTTAGAAGAAGGACCAGAATGACAGCGTGTAAAGAGTTAAAGTAACCTGACTAGTGGATCCACACCTGTTCTCAGAGTAGAGACTGTCTTCTAGGAATAACAGCAAAAACAAGCTAAAGGAAAAGAGAACTGTTTAATTACATAGACATTTAACCATTTTGTTTTTCATTTTAAAAAGTTAAAAGATTAAGAAAAACATCCTGTGCCAGTTATATTCTTTTTTTAAATTCTTTATTTGTTTAAAGTATTACATATGTCTCCTTTTCCCCGCATTGACCTCTCCCCTGTTCTTCCCAGTTATAGTCTTAATGTATAGTTTCTAAAAACCAGTGTAACTAATACATGGCAATAAAAAAAGAAAAAGAAAAATATGATCTGGAAATTCATAAAAAATAATACATACAACCAGTAAGCATGTGAAATAAGTTCAACCTCATGAATAAGGAATTATTAATTTAATGATATGCATTTTATTGCCCATCAAATTGGCAGTCTTTAAAATGAGGACATAGTCCTGGGGCAGTTCCTGAGCCTTCCTCACCCACATCGCCGATGGGATATAAATTGGCTCAGCCTCCCTCAGAGCAGCCTGGCAGTGTCTGTGAAACACCTTTAAAACATGCTCCCCTTTTGACCCTGCAATTCCGCTTCTTAGAGTTCATCTTGAGGGGGAGAGACAAGTATGCCAAGATGTAGGTGTATGGCTGTTAACAAAAATATTTAAAAATGGAAAGAGTAGATGTCCATGAATAGGGGTGTGGTCCAATAAATCATGATATATTCTTACCAAGGAGACTGTGCAGCTATTTCAAGTGATGCTACAGAAGAATGTTGTCATGCGGGATGTTAATATGGTATTTTATTTTAGTTTGTTTACAGCTTTAATGAGTTTACATACCATAAAATTCACCCTTGTAATGTATTTTAGGTAGGAGAAATGAAGCTTACAAATGGTATGGCAGAGTGGTCCAAACTTTTGTAATGAACACTGTAAGCACACACCTATACAAACACCCAGGAAAGTCTGCTTGAATGTTAACAGCGATTACATCTGGGTGGTGAGGTCAAGGGTATCTTACTTTCTTATTTTTGCATATCTGTATTTTCTAGTGTTCTGCAGGGAATGCCAATTACTTTTGTATGAAGAAAAAATTACAGAAGTTTAAGGCTGAGTGTTAAACCTCTAAAGTTTTCACTCCTGACATGGCCATCAGGTCCCCTAGATGTGGTCCTGGCCCCTCCTCTGGTCACCTCTCTCCACTCCCTGCTGCACACTGTACTCCAGTGACACAAACTGCTTGGAGTCGGCTGCTTATGTGCCATTTCTTACCTTCGTACGTTTGCTCACCCAGGTTCCACTGCCTGGCCCATTCCAGTACCACCTCCTCAGAGAAGTTTCCCCTGAGCCCCCTCACCTACCCCGGGCCAGAGCCTCTCCTCGGGATTGGGCAGCCGGCCTTCCCTGGGCATCCCTGTGGCCCTCTGCCCACTCTGTGGGACTTACTTGTGTGCATCTGTTTCCTCGCCCCACCTCCAGGACGCTGCCTTCCCAAGGTGTTAACTATAGAGAGCTAGAAGGAGTGACTCCTTTTTTAAAATCCATTCTAGCCCGGCCAGTGAGGCTCAATGAGCATCAACCTATGAACCAGGAGGTCACGGTTTGATTCCCAGTCAGGGCACATGCCCAGGTTGCGGGATCAATCCCCAGTGTGGGGCGTGCAGGAGGCAGCCGATCAATGAGGTTCTCTCTCATAATTGATTCTATTTCTCTCTCCCTCTCCCTTGCTTTCTGAAATCAATAAAAAATATATTTTAGAAACAAATTAAAAATTCATGTCTAGAGGTGTACATCTTCTAGCATCTGGCTCCTGTGTCAACCTTTTGTTTTAACCCTGGAGGAGATAGGGATTACCAGGCAAATCATAGTGATCGTGACCTCCATTGGTGTTCTTTATCTGGCTCCTGAATGTACAGTATTTTTCTTAAAAGAAAGGAAGGTTAACCCTCTCCCGCTCCTCCCCCTCCCCCGCCCCCCATTGACAACTTTGGGATGTTCTTCCATCTGAGAGGACTTAAGGGTCAAGGGGAGTTGGAGAGAGGAGATTCTCAGTAGTAACCTGTATACTTTGTGGGCATAAGAACCCCTGGGCCTCATGTTCACCATTTCCCGGGGCCCACACCCCACCACACCGCAAAGGTCATAACATTGGGGGTGGAGTGGGACCCAGGAATCAGCACCTCAGGCCACTGGCTATAGGAAATTGGGGGGAAGGCCTTACTTTGGGAATAGTAAATTCCCGGCCAGCTCTCCTCTCTGTGGTGATCTCTTGGGGAACCCAATTTGCATCTGCACAAAGCCCGGTGTTCTCTGCATCTTACCAGCCCCTTTGAGGCAAGCTGGCTGCCCACCTCTGTAACCAGCACGCTCCCTCAAGCCCCTAATTAATCCCAAGTAAAGGAGCCCTGGTTCTTTGTCACCGGGAACCTTCAGTTCTCCTCTGGGAGGGGGAGGAGGTGGCAGCGACAGCAGCAGCAGCAGCTGTGTGACGCATCCCCAAGTCAGAGACTTGGAGGCTGGGTTAGCGTAAGGAAACGCGCTGGCTTGCTCAGTGGGCTCTTTCTGTCTTGTCTAGAGCTGAGGATGAAGCGGAGAGCATCAGACAGAGGGGCTGGGGAAACGTCGGCCAGGGCGAAGGCTCTAGGAAGTGGGATTTCTGGAAATAACGCGAAGAGAGCTGGACCGTTCATCCTGGGTAAGCCTCTCCACTCTGGGTGAGCGGGTGCTGGGGCAGGGGCAGGGCGTACTGGCATGCACAGTCTAACCCGAGACATGCAGAGTGAAGTGACACACCCACCACAGTGTGGGATCCTGACCAACCCTGGGTCTGGCCCAGCCTCACCGCCTTAACTAGAGTCTGTTTATGCCAGTGGAAGATCCGGAGCTTTAGGTCACCCTGTACCAAGAGTTGTCACCTTTGTTGTAGAGGCACCAGCCTTAGATCAGTTTTAGCTGAGAGCTAGACTATATGTTCCCCTACAATGTCACCCACGGGAAACACACAGCTGCATTGAATCCCAAGGGCCATCCAAGGCACTTTGTGGGCCACTCTTGGAGAGCGCGATTAATTCCACAAAGTGTTCAATATAGTCCCTAAAACTTATTGTAAAGTTGGCACAGAAATCCTGTAGAATTGGGTATTCCCAGTGGTCCAGAGGAGCAGCTGGGCCTTCTGCGTGATGTTAGAGGTCCAGCAAGTCCCGGTTGTTTATGCTCAGGGTTGCAGGTGGGGTGGGCTCTGGGGACCCTGACTCCCTAGCAGCCAGAGGCTGGGTGTGAGTTTTGCTGGGGGAACAGCATCTGGACTTATGGATACAGGAGAGTTCCAGCTCAGCCATTCAGTGAGTCAGTGGTGCTCACTCTGGCCCAGACCTGTGCTGTTTGCAGGGGTGCAGCAGTGAATGTGACAGACCAGTCCCTGCCCTCACAGAACTTAACACACAACATCAGATCATCACTGGGAGGCCCGGTAGGTGCCTTTAAGGAAGTAAACAAGGTGATGTGAGAATAAGAAGGGCCGGGAGATAGTATAGACCAGAAAGGTTCTGTATGAGGAGATGACATTGAGCTGACACCTGAGGATAAGAAGGAGCCAACCTTGTGAAAAGCAGGGGTAAAGCATTCTAGACAGAAGGAACAGCAAATGCAGAAGCCCAGAGGCAGGAAAAGGCTTAATGTCTTAGGGATTAAGAAGCCAGTGTAGCTAGAGTGTGGTGAGTGGAGTGGGGAAATACAACCAGTTAGAAAGATGGGTAGGAACCAAATCATGCAAGACCTTGGATGTCCAAAAAGGAGTTTGATTGCATAGTAAGAGCTGTGGAGCACTGTTTCGAGTTGTTAGCAGTGCAGTGACATGGTGACATCATCTGCTTTATGCCCTGAAAGCTCAGGCAGGGTGCTGTCACAGGACAACAAGCGGTATACTCTCCAGAAATCCGAAGTTCCCAAAAGCTGGTCCTTGGACCGGGGCCAGGTGGCTATATCAGGCTACCGTGGGAACCTGTCAGAGCTGTGGTTTCCTGGATTCTCACCCTGGAGTTGCTGATTCGGAGGGGCACGTTGCAGCCGGGAGCTCTTTTTGACACATGCTCCTCAGAGAGTCCAGCCTGCACCCACTGTTGAAAACCCCTCTTTTTTAGAATGGGACTATAAAAGCCAAGTGTACCTCAGGCAGATGCACACATACCCTCTACTTTTGAGGGAAGACCATGAAAACTCTCCCCCAGGAGAGCTGTTGTGGGGTGAGTTCAGTGGTGCCCACTGAGGAGAAGAACTAGCCAAAGACCACGTGGTGATGGTGCCACTATAGATAGGCTTTTGAGCAGTAAGCCAGCTGCTCTCTGTGCCGCAGGTCC
Organism: Cnephaeus nilssonii; assembly: GCF_951640355.1. NCBI lineage: Eukaryota > Metazoa > Chordata > Mammalia > Chiroptera > Vespertilionidae > Cnephaeus > Cnephaeus nilssonii. The sequence goes on from NC_137078.1 coordinate 80,275,047, forward strand.
CCGTCTGGGCAACTCACCGGTGCCAAGCATTGTGCAGTGTCTGGCGAGGAAAGATGGCACAGATGACTTCTATCAGCTGAAGGTAAGTGAGGCACCGGGGGCCAGGGTACCGGGGACTCGGGCCATCCTGCCATCCTGGCTCCCTTTTCTCTCCCTTCGCACCTGCACCACTTGTGAGCAAGAGTGGCACCATTTCTTCCTGAGAAGCAATCAAGTTCACAGCCTCTCTCTGAACAACTCTTGATTTAACGAGCTTTATCTGTGCATAAATTACGTTGCTATCACATTAAGAAAAACTGTTGCACTTCGTAGTTGTGTGTGTGAGTGTGTGTGTGCAAGTATTGCATGGGAGAACGTGACCCCCTGCTTTTCCTGTTCTGGTCACTCTGCTCTGTAAAGTAAGGTTTTTGGGGTTGTTTTTCCTTTTTGTGTTTGTGTGCCTTCCTAAAGATCCTTACCCTTGAGGAGAGGGGGGACCAAGGAATAGAAAGCCAAGAGGAGAGGCAAGGCAAGATGCTGTTACACACCGAGTACTCCCTGCTCTCCCTCCTCCACACACAGGATGGCGTGGTTCACCACCACGGGCTCTTCCAGGTGAGTGGCTGCCTGTCCCCTCCTTTCCCTGACCCCCCCCCCCCCCACCCTGGGCTGGCACTTGCTAGGGCCACACCTGTACTTGGAGCAGATCACCCTTGTGACCCCTGCATGCTGGGTGCATTATGACTTTCTGGGCTGGGCAGGCTAACGCAGCAGTCGCCAACATTTCGGACCTCACGGGCCACCACCACTGGTTGGTGACCGCTGGGCTAGAGGTCAGACTGGGTCAGCCCCACAGTCTTGCTGTGATGATCATAGCCTAGCAGGAAGGCACACAGTTCGCATCTTACAGCCTTTCTTTGAAAAGCTGATTTTCTGAGAAAAGAAGAAAGCAGGAAGTCATTTAAAGACACAGGCTCCTTCTACTGTTTTTTCAGGATTTGGCCCTGCCAGGGTAGAAGGGAGGGCTGTGAGGAAGAACGGGCACTTTGAGCCACCTCAGTTGTTTTGGTGCCAACAGTCCTGTCCGCCCAGGCATTCCAGTTTGTTCAACAAGTGTCCCTGAGCCCGTGCTCCGATGTCCCAGGTCCCTCAGGAAAGGTGCTAATTAGCAATGTGTACCCTGAAAAGAGCCCTCGGGGTGGAACTGAAATTGTGTCTTCACAAGTAGAGAAGCGGCTCAGATGCCCAGGAGGCCGCCTACTCAGGACTCAGCAGGGCCCCTGCAGCACCCTTAGCCAGACGCACTGGCCAAGGCCCCTTCTTGCTCCGATGGACCTGGTGCAGGAGAGGCAGCATGGTGGCAGGGGGTGGTGAACACAAGTTTTGGAGCCAGCAGTCCTGGGGTCCGGTTGTGTGACCTCGGGCAAGTCACTCAGGTCCCCGAGCCTCAGATTCCTCATCTTTGACCTGGGATAATGACAATGATGCCCACCTTGTTCGGTGGTGGGAAGATGAATGAGTGTGCAAAGCACTGAGCTGCCCCGTTTGCACTCTCATCGTGGCTGTTATTTCAGGCAATAAAAACTCCTTGTTGGCTTGATTTGCCGAAATAAAATAAATTAGAATGCCTCTCACCCACACATATACACCCCACTAAGGTCTTCATTCTGAGGTGCACAATTACAGGCAACTCAGTATCATTAGGCAACTCTGAAAACTAGTGTTTCCCTTAAGCATGAAGTCGAACTGAGGGAGATTGTGATTTCTTTCTTTTTTTTAAATATATTTCTTTATTGATTTCAGAGAGGAAGGGAGAAGGAGAGAGAGATAGAAACATCAATGATGAGAGAGAATCATTGATCGGCTGCCTCCTGCACACCCCCTACTGGGTATCGAGCCCACAACCCAGGCATGTGCCCTTGGCCGGAATCGAACCTGGGACCCTTCAGTCCACAGGCTGACGCTCTATCCACTGAGCCAAGCCGGCTAGGGCAAGATTGTGATTTCTTAGTACTTCATTTCTGCCAGCTTCCAAAGCTTGGCCTTGGCTCATATCATTGTAGACAAGAGAACCTGGGTGATTAGTGTTTCTAGAGTCATCTGCGTGCCAGACCCTGTTGGGTCTCTGGGGAAGGGAGAACAAGAGGTGTGGATGTTCAGTCCCCGGGAGCTCCCAGGGGCTGGATGACACCAAGGGCCTCCTCAAGCTGATAGGATAAAGGTCCCCGTGTTGTACCTGTTTTTTTCTTACTTGAAATGCCTTTTCAGCAAGGGAGTGGGTCCAGACTTGCAACCGCAAGTTGTGCAGTGCTGGTAGCAGGGCCCATCTACTGAGCCCTGGCGGGGGCAGGAGGGGACTAGCACTCAGTCTGGTTGTCTTATTCCCAGGGACCTGTGAGGCAGGGGTTACCGGCTCCCATTTGCAGGTGAGGAGCCAGAGACTGCCCGAGGTCCACATCTTGGATAAGGTGGGGCCAGAGCCATACTCTTACCCACTGTTCCGTGGCTGCCCATGAGTCCCTCTTCCATGTGAATCAGTTGTCTGGGACACACAACACTCTTCACAGCCACCACTTGGACATTGGAAGGAAGTGTGCTGTGGTCGTTGCTGGGATCCCTGGAGTGCCGCGGAGGCGAGGGTGTCCAGGGTCCTGGGTTTACAGCCTGTACTCTGGACTCGGGACCGTTTGGCTTTAAATGCTCAGCCCTGATCCAAGCCCTTAGTATTAGAGTCAAAGCACAAAGCTTGTACCTGAGCTACTGTAACCCCATCCCCTGCTCGGCCTGGCACTGGTACATGGGAAGCCAGGCATTGCCCCATGGTCCATGCTGCCCAGGCCTCAGGCCTTCATCGCCTGCACACATGCAGGCTTCTCCCAGGCTCCCTCATTGCTTTATGTGTTTGGCTCCAGAGGAGAGTCCCAAAGCCCTGGCCCCAGCTCCATCAGCCCCCTTGCCTCCCAGGACCGTACCTGTGAAATCGTTGAGGACCCAGAATCCAGCCGAATGGTTAAGAAGACGAAGAAGCGCATCTGCCTCGTTCTGGACTGCCTCTGTGCGCACGACTTCAGCGACAAGACCGCCGACCTGATCAACCTGCAGCACTACGTCATCAAGGAGAAGAGGCTCAGCGAGCGGGAGACCGTGGTCATCTTCTACGACGTGGTGCGTGTGGTGGAAGCCCTGCACCAGGTGAGGCTGCGCCCCTCTGCAACCTCTCCTCTGGCCCGAGAGCATCCTGGGCCCACAAGCCACAGAAAGCCACCCTTCCTGCTGCTGGTGAGGGAAGCAGCTCTGTCCCGCCCTCACCCAGGTGTGCTTTGCAGCTGGAACAGCTGGAAGTGTGCGGAAGGAAAGTGGCCAGATGGCATGTATGCCTGGGAGGCACGGTGCTGCAGGCCTCAGCCCACCATCCGGGGGTTTGGGGGGCAGGGTGCTGCAATGAGCACGGAGCAGAACTCAGAACAGGGATCCCTCTCGGGCGAGGAACTAAACATGAGCCTCCCATCTTTGGTGATGACTGTGAGATATCCACTGGGGCCACAGCTTACCTCTGAGCTTTTCCTAGGATTGGGGGTGTCAGGTACCCCAATGCCCAGGTTAGGAGAGCCTCTTGCAGGCTCACAGCTTCTGTGGGCCAAGCCTGCAGACTTGGTCTCCAGAGTCAGGAGAGTTCATCTCTGACTCCGGCTCCAGGCAGATGCTTAGTTTTTTGTTGTTGCTTTTCAATAACATGTTTGATGGAGGTGGAGAGAGGACTGGGTTTTCCCACTGGCTGCTGCCCTGAGGGGAGAAAGCTGGGAACCCGCCCTGGGTGGGGCAGTGATTGCCTGGGCTTACCTATTACCCTATCCATACACAAGGCTGATGAGGTCTTAGAATGGTCCTGGTCTGCCTGTGGCTTACAAATCAAGGCAGAGCCTTAAAAGGCATGTCACAGAGTTTTATCCTACCTTCCCAAACACCTTGCAGGCTGGGCCCGCCCCCAGCCCTCACTCACCTTCATGGTGCAAACCATTTTGTCGTCTTCCAGAAAAACATTGTGCACAGAGACCTGAAGCTCGGGAACATGGTGCTCAATAAAAGGTGAGACCTGCTTTTCTTCCTTCAGGGGGTAACCGAGGGGTTGGAGCAGGCTACATGCTGCAGCTACCAGCTGTCCCATGCCCTCAGGATTCCCGTGGGGATTCTGGCTTAAAACAGCCCACTTCTCCCAGGAATCCCAGTGGTGGGGGTGGGATGCCTGCTTCTATTTCCTTGCTGCATAGAATATGAGGAAGGAGTCTTCAAGGCCACAGACAGAGCTCTGGGAAGGAGTGCAGAGATCCTCCCTGGTCCATTCATTGGCCATGCCTGGTGGGTGCTCAGTAAGTGACTGTAAAAAAGGACAAATGGGTGAAGGAATGACAGATGAGCAAAATAGGTCAAGGTCCCAGGAAGCAGACTAGGATGTGTGTGCAGTTTTACTGGGGAGAGCTCTCAGGGAGGAGGGGGCGGGATCGGGCAGAGGAGATGCTGAACTCTGGTGCAGTCCTGACATGGTCTCAGCCTGGAAAGCTTGAGAGCCAGGTGGCCCTTCAGATGTCCCAGATCAAGGCAAGGGGGCACAGGGCCCTGCACCCCTACTGGGGCAGCCACTGAATGTGGCCCATGCCCGGGGTGGGCGTAAGCTTAGGCAGTCTCCTTTGGTAAGGGCACTTCCCAGAGAAGGACACAGCTACGAGTAGTCAGAAACCAGCACTCCCAGCAGCCGGAGAGAGTGCCTTGATTTTGGAAGGGATCTGGCTCACCCCGAGGGTGGCAGCAACGCACAGTCAGGGCTCCTGCACTGTGACCACCCCGGCGCCTCAAGCCTCTTAGTCTCCGCGATGGATTTGCTTCCGCCTCTCAGTTCTCTAGGCCCCTTCAGTCAGGGAAGGTAGTCCGCAGGTCACACCTCTCGTGAGTAATGCCTGTGTGTGTGTGTGTGTGTGTGTGTGTGTGTGTGTGTGTGTGTGTGTGTGTTTCCTCCGATTGCAGAGCACCAGTACCTCATTCAGACCCTTCGTCTTGGCTGCAGTCCTTTAATCTGACAATCCCTTCTGTGCTGGGCAGACAGAGGTTCTGGCCACCTCTCCCTTGACTCCCAGCTGTTCTGGAAGAGGCAGAGTGGTGTGGTGCCGAGAGACCCGCACTGAGAGTCCAGGGCCCGCCCCTCTCCTCTCCAGACGTTGCTTTCATCCTTTCAGAGTCAACCTGGAGGCGCTTCCACCCCTTCATGCCCCTCAGGCCAGGCCCTAACTCCAGCTGGAGAGGCAGGCGGACAAGCTGGAGGCCCTGCCGGTCCTCACAGCAGAGGGTGCTCCCAGGGGAGGACACGGGAGAAGTGTTTGCCTGCAGCACAGTGGCAAGTCCGCCCTGCTGTGGATGAAAGGCACGGGTTGAAATCTGAAATCCCCTTTTGGGGTTATGTGAGGTTTGCTGTGGGTTCCTCTTCCTCCTTTCTTTTTGGGTAGTCAAGTTGCACACCAAGTTCCTAGAAAAGGAGAATAACACTGTGGTAGCCCAAAGGGCCATAGCTAAAGAGTGACTCACTCAGAGCGGATCCTGCTGACACAGAGCTCCCTTCATCCCTCACTTCCCTCGCCCCTCTGCCAGGACTGACGAGCCTGGGGGGTCTGGACTCCCAGGGATCTGTGCACCACCCAGCCAACTTGGGAGGTGGTGGCCCGGCAGGGAGCGTCGCCAAGTTTCAGGAGGTCTTGGAGCTGACCATGTGGTTTCCTGTGGGAGAGGCTCCAGGGTCCTCAGCGGGCAGAGCAGTGCAAGCCAAGTGGACCCTGCTGCCCGCCCTGCAGAGTCTCTGGCGCGTTTCCTCCAGCCCTCCCACCCCGCCCACACATACTGGTAGAGGGCTGTCAGAGGCACGTGGGCTCCAGGGCCTGTGACACAAAGTGGCACCTCTCTCCTGCCCCCTCAGACACGGTGCCTTTCCCAGGGTTCTCCTTTGGCAGCTTCTGCCCACTGTCGGGGGATGAGATGCTCATCTGAGCCAGCAGTTAGTAATCAGTGACTGTTCGCCAGGCCCTGGGCCCAGTGCTTTCCCTGGGATTAAGTTCTTATCTTGTTAAACACTAACACAGTCCTGGGAGTTAGGTGCTAATATCTTCCCTGTTTCACAGATGAGGAAATTGAGGTTTAGCAAGAGACTAAATAACATGCCCAGGACCACACAACCAGGAAGTGGCAAAGCCAGGAATGGACCCAGGATCTGACTCCCAAGCCCACCAAACTGCCCGCTGCGCTGTCCTTCCCCAGTGTCCCAAGCCTCAGAGGGCGCCGCAGGAGGCGCTGCAGCTGCCGAGCCATCTCTGAGCGGAGAGGAAACCAGTGCCTCTGCTCTGGGGACCGCGCACTTGAGAGGCTGAGCAGTCCCACGTTCAGGACAGTGACAAGGCGGTTCAGAGCGGGAGCGGTCCATGGCTTGATGTGCTGTGATCCCTGCCTGGACCCTTTGCCTGCTCTCTTGGGCTCCAGCTGCCCTAGGGCCACCAGTCCGACTTCTGTGGCATTTGACGGGCGGGCCTGTGTGGAGAGGAGAGTCGACATTTCCATTCGGAATGCAGAGCACAGACTGGCCTTTGTTTTGCACCAAGCCCTGTGCCAGCAGAATTCCCCAGAGCTGAAAGGCTCGGGAGCCTTTTGGACGCAGCTTCTGGGGAATTCCGCCCTCAGCCCCACACGACCTGCACTGAGCCGACTCCCCTCCATCCTCGAGAGGCGGCCGCAGCCCCTCGTGTGCTTCCCTGCCAGCGGCTGACATCGGAGCCGGGCAGTAGCCCCTGCTCGTCTGTGGGCAGAGCAGCACCCTTCCTCACTGGCCGTCCCCGCTGGGGCAAAGAAGCCTTTCCTGGCCTCTTGGAAGGGGACTGCCCCCCGTGTGATGTGAGGTGTCCTCTCTGGGCCATTTTGCTCACACTGTGAAGCTCCTAGAAAGGATCAGAGCCCAGAGCTGCGCTCAGCCACACCTCCAATGGGGGGATCCTTGGCTTTCTAGGTCAGGGGAGAATCTGAAGGCAAGGCGGGGAGTGAGAAAGTTAGGGACTGGGGTTGTCCAGGACACAGTGGGCACCTGGGTATGTTAGTCTACAGGGCAGGCCCTAGGGTCAGACAGACCCGGGTTTGGATCCTGTTCACTGCACACTAGCTGTGTGAACCTGGACAAGTCCCTGCACTTCTCTGTGCCTTAGTTGCATTGTCTTTGAAATCCCTCCGAGGCGTGTGAGTGAAATCCCTCCTAGGGGTGTGAATGAAAACAGTAATCACCAGGCACTGAGGCCAGTGATGCGGATTGATAATGACCTGGGGGTAACCAGAGGGCTCAGCAAAAGGAGACAAAAGTGGCACCTAAGGGTGGGCTCCACAGCTCTGCTGGCTTTTCCTCACGTGGAAATGCGGGAATTGAACTATCCCTGGTCACTCTAGACGTGATGTGAGGTTGTTTGGGGACTCCCTGCAAATTGTTCCGAGCCCTAAGCTGTCTCCCGAGACTCAGCTAGGGCAGCAGGTTCAGGGGAGCCCCCCTTAAACACTCACCGGGTCAGAATGACTCAGATCCCTGCCTGGACGGCTCAGCAGGTAGCAAACAAGAGTGAATGGCCAGAGTCAGCACCACGGGCACTCTCCACACAGCCCCGGGAAGGCAGCGAGGGCCTGGGGAGCAGAGAGGATGTGGGCATGAGTCCTCTGCTCCCTGGACAGGAGGTGCGGGCAGCAGGGGTGCCATGGGAACCAAGGAGTGTTCACTCTCTGCCTCCCGCTCCCAGGACGCATCGGATAACCATCACCAACTTCTGCCTTGGGAAGCACCTCGTGAGCGAGGGGGACCTGCTGAAGGACCAGAGGGGCAGCCCCGCCTACATCAGTCCCGACGTGCTCAGCGGTAGGTGCCGTGCGCAGGCAGTGGGCCCAGGCCAGCACACAGCCAGGCGCCGCAGCAATTCGCTCCTTCCGCAAACCCTACCTGTGGGCTTCCTAATGGCTTCGGCCAGTACTGTCCTTGGGCCTCATGGAGGAGGAAGACAGCAGTGGCCACACCAGTGCACGTTTAGTTACTCTCCGAGATTAGTGCTTGGCAGGGAAGACTTCTGTGCGTGTAAATAAGGCACTTGAAGGACTTCCTCAAGGAAGTGACGTTTGAACTGAGATGGGAAGGACAAGTGGGAATCCCGGGGAGTGTGACTAGATGGAGGCAGCACAGCACGTCGGAGGAGAACCGACTGAAAGCCCCTGTGGCTGTTGCTCAGAAAGTGAGCCTGGCTCAAGGCCAAAGAGGTGGGCAGGGGCCAGACCATGAAAGGGCTGATGGAGGCCTTATTGAGAATCAAACGTCACCCTTTATTTCAAGTGCAAAAGGAAGCCACTGAACAGGTCTTCACGAGGGTGCCAGGATGAGATTTGCATTTCAGACTTCACTCCCTTGGTTCCGTCATTCACTCACTCATCCTGCTGGTATTCCTTTTTACAGATGAGAAAACCAAGGCTCAGAGAGATTCCATCTCTGTCCAAAGTCAGAGCTAATAGTAAACCCGGAGGCTGGACCCCAGGGCTGCCTCCTGCCCAAACCCAAGCTCCTGTTTCACCAGAGGTTTTCTTTCCTTTTCCCGCTCATTCTTTACCAAATTGGGTCTCTCCTCCTGATCCCGTAGGGGACCAAGGGCTTATGTCAGCGGAGTCTCTCCCATGTGAAGAAGGTCCAGGGTTGTCCCTGGGGTGTGTCACCACCAGCACACACAGGTGTACCCTCCTCACAGTCACAGAGTCGCCCTTGCCTTCCTGGGAAGCCGGCTGCTGTAATTGACCATAAGCATCTGTAGTCTCCTTGGAGGCCTCCCCAGCCCAGGCTTCTGCTGGAATGCCAGGGCTACCCATCTGTAGAGGGTAGTGGTACCACTCCCCAGACCTGGGGGGGTTTGGAATCCCTTCGGCCTCTGCTGGAGGACTCTCTGGGCAACCCCCAGTCCAGCTGGACACCCTCCATGAGAATCCCCAAAGCATCTCTGTAGGTGAAAGGAGCCAGGAGGGAGAACCAGGTCTGTGGGGTGTGCAGGCCTGAGGGTGGCAGGGCTCTCTGGTCAGGACTGTCCTTAGCAATGCCAGGCTAAGGTGGCCTCCATGTGCAGTCACTGGCTGCTGCCCATGGCTTCTCTCTCTGGTCCTTCCAGACTCATCCCCATCTTGCAGGATGAAACAGAGACCCCATTGCACCAGAAAGAGACCCAGGCTGGGAGACCAGGGCCCAGGCTCTGACACTGGCATTGCCAATTAACCAGCTGTGTGATTGGCCTTCACCCCCTCTCTGAGCCTCAGTCTCCTCACGGAAATGGTCCTGCCTCCCACATTGTTCAGAGGATGAAATGTGATGCTTAAGTACAAGCCTGCATGTGGGTTCTGGTCTCAGGTCTGCTGCTCCATTTACACTGAGTGGCCAGATTATTATGATCTCTGAACGCATAATAATCTGGCCACTCCGTGTATATCCTATATAATAAAAGGCTATTATGCAAATTGTCCCCTCGACCAGGAGTTCGACCAGCAGGCAGGCCAGCCAACCACCCATGTCCCCTCCCACTGGCCAGGCTGGCCGGACCCCACCCATGCACGAATTCATGCACTGGGCCTCTAGTGTGTGTGTGTGTGTACACACACACACACACACACACACACACACACACACACAGAGTGGCCAGATTATTACGCGTTCAGAGATCATAATAATCTGGCCACTCAGTGTATTCTGTGTGCCAAGCACAGCCTGGGCCTTGGGTGTGGAGCTGAGTGAAGGCAGTCATGGCCTTGCCCTCGTAGAGTTTATGGTCTGGTTAATAATTGGGACCTTGGGAGAGTTACTGATCTCTCTGGACCTCAACTTTCTCATCTGTAAAGTCGGGAAGCTAATAACACCTACTTCATTGGGTCCCTGTGGGATTAGATGAGGCCTTAACCTCGTGTCTGGCTCAGTAAACATTAGCTGGCATCATCGTTACTAAAGGAAAGCTTGAAGGTTAGTGTTTCCCCAGAAGCCAAAGCGCAGGAAAAGGTCGCCGGATGGTCAGAGCTTGTCTGCTGGAGGCGGCGCCCGGCTGGCATCTCTGTCCAGGGCAGACGGAAGTTCCTGCTCTTCCTGCGGGGCAGCTCAGGCTGGCACAGTTCCCCTCCCTCCTTGGCTGAGGCTCCATCTGGGGCATCTTGGTGGGGACCACCTTCCTGCTGCTGCAGGAGAGGCAGTACCTTCTGTGGAGCCGCACAGAGCTAAGCTAGCGCAGTGGCCCACTGGACTCTGTTGGTTTCCCACGTGGTGGAGCAGGGCCTGGGAGCAAAGGTCAGCATCCAGGGTTGGAAAAGGGCGGGGCCGTGCTGCCTGGTGGGGGCGGGGGGAGAGCTGGGCAAGAGGCTCATCTCCACACAACTGCCTGCCGCGCCAGCCTCAGCGGCCTCATGGGGTCGATGTCTCTCTCCCCCACTTAGAGAAGTCACAGGCTGGGTGAAGGGGGTCCGTGGTACCTTCTGAAGCGCAGGCTGAGGTCTGACAGCGCCTCCGTGCACAGTCCCACCCCCTTAAGCTTCTTGACCTTCAGTGGGCCTGGGGGGCCCTTGGGAACCAGTGTCCTCCACCCCAAAGGCATCTCCAGCCACCCAGCAGGCTTGGGGACCCAGCGGAGGTTGTCCTGGTGCCCAGCAGTGGCTCCTCCACACGGGAGGGCTGAGTTGTGTCCAGGGAACCTGGTGCCGCGGAGCCTGCTGGTGTCCCAGGCGCTGGCAGCAAGGGCTTCCCGAGGCTGGCGTTGTTCCCACATCCTAGGTGAGGAGGTCAGGCAGCGGCTGCGCGTGGGAGGAGCTCTGCTGTTGAGGGTGGATGGACAGACTGCCCTGGCAATGGGAGAAGCAGGGCTTTTCCATCAGCCATGTGACCCTGGACAGATCACATCCCTGGGCCTCGTTTTACTCTGTGGACAAACAGACAATATCTAACTCACAGAGCTGTGGTAGAGGTGTAATGAGATGGAAGTGTTTCTTCCAGTGTTCGCACCGAGAGTTGACCCAACTGGACAGCCATTCCCTTAGCCAGTGAGAGCCCGTGCTGGGTGCAGGGTGCAGGGCTCAGCAGGGAGCGAAGCAGAGGCCCCTGCATGTGAAAACGTGCCTTCCCATGGGGAGACGGGGGAACAGACAAAGAAAGGGGTCCTTACAGTGCTCAGTGCTATGAGGGAATGGTGATGGGTGTGGCCGACTGTCCAGAGCCGCGCAGCTTTGTTCCACACGCACATGGCCTGCCTGCTCTGTGAGCCGCTCTGCTAGGAGCTGGCCGAGAGCTGGTGGCCCGGCCGGTGCTTTGAGGAAGAGGCAGGAGGCACGCCCGGGGTGGGGTATCACCCTGCCGAGCTGGGTCTCCAGAGCAAGAGCTGAATCTGCCTGAACTGAAGAGACGGGGCGGTGGGGGGGTTGGGGGGAGGTGGAGACTGCGTAAGAGCTCGCTCTGGGAGGAAGGGGGGCAGGGTGACCAGAAGTGAAGGTGGCAAGGTAGAGGGGTCCCTGGATAGATTTCAGCAGGTAGCTGGTAAGCGGTGGGAGGTCCAGGGCTCTCTTTCTGGGGTTTGTGCTAAGTGGGTGCATCTGTGTGCCCATAGGCCGGCCGTACCGGGGCAAGCCGAGTGACATGTGGGCGCTGGGCGTGGTGCTGTTCACCATGCTCTACGGCCAGTTCCCCTTCTACGACAGCATCCCCCAGGAGCTCTTCCGTAAGATCAAGGCCGCCGAGTACACCATCCCTGAGTGAGTCCTGGTCCCTGGGGAGGGGAGGGAGGCTCTGCTGCTGAGGCTCATGGGGCAGAGACAACACAATGAGGCTTGGAGTCCTGGGTCCGAGACCCAGCCCAGCTCACCCACCTGAGCCTCCCCCTCTTCCCCTCCTGCATCAGGGACGGGCGGGTTTCTGAGAGCACCGTGTGTCTCATCCGGAAACTGCTGGTCCTCGACCCCCAGCAGCGCCTGGCTGCCGCCGACGTCTTGGAAGCCCTCAGTGCCATCATCGCTTCGTGGTGAGTGGGCTGGTGCAGGGCTGGGTCCTGCCCATCCTGCCAGTAAAGAATCCTGAGGTTGGGCCTGTTTCTCTGCCAGGCAGAGTCCAGTTTCCAGATTTTCCCCGGGGGCAAGATTGGGAGGGTCCTGGCAGCGCTTGGCTCTAGCACCTCCTGTCCGCCATCGATGCCAGGGATGGAGGGCGTTATCTCACTGAGTTCTAACCACACACAGCCTGTGACGCAGAAATTGTCCCCCATTATTGGATGAGAAAACTGAGGCTTGGAGCAGCAGAGTTGATCACATCAGGAAGGGGCTGAGTTGGGACCCAACCCAGGTCTTTTGACTCCAACCAAGTTTTAGAGCAGTGAGGACCGGGGAGCAGGGGCTGGGGGCTGCTTGGAGCCGAGCTGACGAGCTGACGTGTGACGTGACTGTCTCCCCTGCAGGCAGTCCCTGTCGTCCCTGAGCGGGCCTCTGCAGGTGGTCCCTGACATCGACGACCAAATGAGCAATGCGGACAGCTCCCAGGAGGTGAGTTGGGAAGGGCAGACAGGCTGTTACCCAAGTCCTGGGGGACCAGCCTGCAAGGAAGGCAGGCCAGGCAGGGACAGAGGTGGCAGCTCCCCGCAGGCTACAGGGCCTTCTCAGCTTTGTCCCCAGCTCTTAGAGTGGGGAAGGGAGACCTCAATCCTCGCCCTGTGCTGCCCGGGGCCTGCCTCGTGTCCAGCTCAGTTGGTGGTTCTGTGGCCTGAGAAAGGGCAGCTGAGGTGGAGGCCCCACAGCGGCCCAGCCTGGCCCTCCCTCAGCTTCCTCTTCCTGCCACGGGCTGGCCCTTTAAACAGTCACATTTCTCTGCCCCTCTGACTCACATGGTTCTCTCTCAGCCTTCCTGCTTTTCATTTTCCAAATGATTCATTTTCTCCCCATTTTCTCTCTTCCTCTGTTCCCCACACTGGAGAAAGTGCTGGGCCCAGAGTGAGGGCAGAGACCTGGGCACAAGGCAGCAGCGACTGGGTGATCTTAGGGTGCCCCCTGGAGGACAGAGCTTGGCCAGGCCCTTGGGAGGGACGCACTGGGCAGGGAGCACCAGGAGGCACCAGCCTGGGGCCACACCAGAGCCTCCTGGCCCTGGGAAGAGAGCCCCAGGCTACCCCCCAGCTCCCACCGGCCCCAGGATGTTCAGCAGCTGAGAGTGATCACCAGTGGCACATGAGGAATGCCCACACGGCGCGTCTCCTTCCGTCCTGTGTGGCCACGTTCTTATCCGAGTTTCACAAGTGGGAACTGAGGTTCAGAGAGGTAAACAGGTTTTCCAAAGTCACACAGCTTGGAAGTAGTGGAGCTGAGCCTTGAACCCAAGTTGATTCCATAGCCCTGCTTTCCCCCTCAGCTGATTAACACCAGAACCTTCCACTTCAGTCGGTCCCCGTCTGCCTGGGCCACTCCGGGGGCTCGGTGTGGGGCAGGATAAAGAAGCACAGCTGCCCCAGGCCTCTTCTTTGTTAATCCTCATTGAGGGTATTTTTTAGAGAGAGTGGAAGGGAGAAGGCGGGGGGCGGGGGGGAAACATTGATATGAGAGACACACAGATTGGTTGCCTCCTGCACATGGCTGGACCAGGGCTGGGGATCAAACCTACAACCCAGATATGTGCCCTTGACCGGAAATCGGACCCACAACCCTACAGTGCACAGGCTGATGCTCCAGCCACTGAGCCACACCGGCCAGCCCCAGGCCCCTTTTTTAACACTCGCCCTGCACCGGCCCCTCCCAGGCTCTTGACAACCTCTCTGAGGGGAGATTATTGTCCACTTCACAGGCGAGGAAGCCAAAGTTTTGGAGTCAGTGAGGGGGATCTGGCTCAGATGCCAGGTCTGCTTCAGTTGGAGTGACACCCAGGGTGGCCAGCAAGGCGAGGTCCAGGTCGGCTGGGGGCCGTCAGGGGCCCACACGCTCTGCCTTGGCTGGATGGGGTCCAAGCGTGTGGGGCCTGGGACGGACCTCTGGAGCCAGGCGATCTAACACTGACTCCCTGCTCTTCTCTGTCCATCGCCCCACTCCTCTCTCTCCTGTCTCTGTGCCTCGCAGGCGAAGGTGACAGAGGAGTGCTCCCAGTACGAGTTTGAGAACTACATGCGGCAGCAGCTGCTGCTGGCCGAGGAGAAGAGCTCCACCCACGAGGCCCGGAGCTGGGTGCCCAAGCGGCAGTTCGGCAGCGCCCCGCTGGTGCGCCGGCTGGGCCACGACGCGCAGCCCGTGAGCCCCTTGGACGCGGCCATCCTGGCACAGCGCTGCCTGCGGAAATAGCAGCCTCAGGCTGGGGCGCCGGCACCACCCACACCTCCTCCCGGCCCCAGCCCAGCCAGGCCCTGCTTCGGGGCGGGGCCCGGAGTGCTGAACTCTCTCGGGCTGGCTCAGGGCCGCCAGGGACAGCCCAGGTCACACATGGGGTCAGCAGAGGTACCACGAAGCTACCTTTTGGAATGATTGCTTGATTGTTTGGTTTTTTAATCAGAGAAGCCTAGATAACTAATCTGCTTTTAATCATGACGTTTTAATCTACCTCTGTCTCTCCAACCATGCTGTCTCTGGACTGAGTGAGAGGGAGGAGGAGGGAGCCCACCAGCCGCCGCCCCGGCCGCTGCTCCCCACAGTCCAATAAGCTGGAAGTGCAGCTCGCTGCTGGCTCTCCAAAAGAATGCCCACTCCCCACCGCTCTCCCCGGCCCCTCCCACGGTCACTTCTCCTCCCTCCCCTCTGACCCCCGGCCCCTCAGTCCAAGCTTGGAAAACCTTCACCTCATCTTAAGTGGAATTCAAATATATTTATTTTTATACTGAAACCAACTTCTCTCCCATCGTCAGGTGGCTCGGACCATGGTTACTCCCTGCCCCAGCCTGGCTAACAGCAGGGCGTCCACAGCTCGCAGATGGGCCCTCCTCACCCCTAGGCTCAGAAGCCCCTTCTTGCCGGCCCCGCTCCACCTCCAGCCCACCAGTCCCTCCTCGCTTCTGGTGATGGGGAGGCCTTTCTCCACTTGGCTCTCTTTCTCCCATCTCAGTAGCTTCTCTGAGGTGCTGCACACTCGCATTAACCCTGGTTTCCTTCTCCACCCTCAGCGCGGTACCGAGGTAATGCCAACATAGATGTGAACGAGGTGCCGGGCGCGGGCTGGGGAGGGTGCGCAGGGCTGTCCATGGACGGGTGCCACTGGCACGCCCTCTCGCTCCCCACACCCCACTCTGTTCAGAGAATGGTGGGGACATCGCCCCTCCTGCCCTTGCCTCGTAACGGATGTGGTGTCGCCCAGCAGACTCCGGCCAGGGTCCTCCACGGGGCTGCAGGCCTCTTGGGGAGAACTGTGGGAACTGGGGGCCCTGTCTGGCTTGAGAACAGCCCTGCTGCCCTTGTTGAGCCGACATTTTGAAGTGGATGCCTGTCTTGCCAGAAATGCTGTTCTCACCAGAATGCCCCGTCCCATGCTCCCTCACTGGACTTGGCCCTGCCCAGTGCCAAGCGAAGACCTTCCCCGGCCTCCCCACCACCCCCCTTGGAAAGGCCAAGTGTTCCCCTCCGGGCAGCCCTGGCCCTTGGGCCCTTCCTGCCTGTCCTTGCTCCCCAATGGGAAGTGCAGGGTCTGTGTGACCTTGTTTCCCAGTGTGAGCTGCCCTCTCCCAAAAGCTGACTCACTGTGAGTGACTTGGGCAAGTTCCCAAACCTCCTCGTGCCTCAGTTTCCCCATCTGGAAAAAATGGGGCCACCTCTTGCCAGCAGTAGCAGGGCCACCCATGCCCCTTCCTCCCCATACCCCTCTCCCAGCACTTGGGCGTCTCGTGCCTCTGCCTCAGTGGGTCTGCGGGAGCCCGCCTGAGCCCAGCACTTACTCCCCGTGGGCACCAAGCTCTGCTCTCTCAGCCGTCGCTGCTGAGAGCCAGGGTGTCCTGCTGTGGGATCGGGATGCCCTCTTTCTATATTTATTTCACAAAGAAGTCTCCTAAGGGAGTAGAAATGCAGTCCAGCCCAGGGCTCCTGCCCCTGTGACTCCCTCCTGTGAGGGCTCAGCTGTGCCCTTGCCCGGCAGCCGGCCAGACCCTCTGGGCTGCTGGCCACGTGTGGTCTTTCTCCTCCTCTTCAAAGCAATATCCTCCAGGTCTACGAAGCCCTATCAGACAGAGTTCAGCCACGTGGCTGATTACATTGCTAGCGAAGCAGACAAGAGGAGGTTGGGTCTGCCCTCACTGACTGTCACACGCTGAGAGAAGTCCAATTGTAAAGAAACAAAACAGAAAAAGTCACAAAAAAATTTGTATAAAGACATATTTTTGTACTACATGGGGACTCTTCCTGCATGTCAGCAATAAAACTTCCTGATCTGGAGCCACCGTGGCTGTACCGTCTGCTGTTCTTGCCCTCCTCACCTGCGTCTGTCTCCCGCCAGCCGTTCTCCCTCCATCCCAGCAGGTGGGGCAGGATTCCTGCAGCTCTTGGCTCTGCCACCAGGGACACTGGATAGGCCCCCCCCTAACCCCCCACCACCACGACAGCCACCTGGCCACAGGCCATCACTGGCTTGAATGGGGGAAGGGCCAGAACTGCCCAGCATTCTCCCGACAGGCTGGTCCAGCCTCCCGCAAAGTGCCCAAGGGGAAGCTCCCTGCTTGGCCTGGCTCAGCCGGGACCCGTGCAGGAAGGAGGTGTGGCTGCTGCTTGCAGAGTATTGATCCTCTCTCCCTGCCAAACCCCCATCTGGGATGGAGAGGACATAGCCAGACAGACCACCCATGTGCCCACATGCCCATCGAGGGCAGCTGGGGTAATAAGGGCCAGGCCAGGCCCTTTCCTGAACCACCCGCTCCTTCCCCCTCCCTCGGGAGCCAAGGGGCTTCCTTCCTCTCTTCTTTCCTTCCTTCCTTTGCTTAAATTTAGACTTTGCAGATGGAGCATTGGCACAGTGAAGCCAGAGGTAGTCTGGCCCCTCCCCAGGCCACCACTGGCCCAGGCAGACTTACCTTTGTGTCCAGGATCCACACAGGCTCAGGCTCAGGCACAGGCACAGGTCACAGCAGGAGCAGGGGTCCTTGCAGAAGCCCCTTCCCAGTCGATGTCCACACAGCCAGAGGGGGGCACATCTCCAAGATGTGAGAAGGCCCTGCAAATGCTTCAGAGCAGACCCCCAGGCCTCATCCATGCCTTCACCCACAGCCCCACACCCACCCCAGCATCCACGTGGCTCCCCATCTTCCTGTCCCCTCCCGCATGGATGGGAACTTGGCCCACATCTACCTGCCGAGCTGCCCTGGCCGCACCTCCCTCCCAGCCCAGCACTGCCAGCGGCCACCCTGGCCTTGGCTCCATTTCAGCCTCCATCCCGTCCACACCTGATCAGCCTCCGTTCTGTACCTGGTATTTCCTAAGCTCCTCCACGCCTCAGGCTTACCTTCAGCAATACCCAGACGGCAGGCTGCATGAGGGCAGGGACTGTCTTTATATGTATATTTCTTTATTGATTTCAGAGAAGAAGGGAGAGGGAGAGAGAGATAGAAACATCAATGATGAGGGAGTCATTGATCGGCTGCCTCCTGCATACCCCCTACTGGGGATGGAGCCCACAACCCGGGCATGTGCTCTTGGCCAGAATCGAACCTGGGACCCTTCAGTCTGCAGGCCGACGCTCTACCCACTGAGCCAAACCCGCTAGGGCGGGCAGGCACTGTCTTGCTCACTCTTGTATCCCAGCACCTAGAAGGGCACGCAGCTCGCACGCCAGAACCGTGTGGTCAGCAGCCTCGCATGCTCCTGAGAAGTCAAACAAAAGGAGAAGCTTCCGCCAGTTGAAGCCACTGCCTGGTCTCCTGCCCTCAGGGGAAGCAGTTTCAGAGAGAAGCCAGCCGGCTGCCCTGGGAAAGGAAGTCAGGAGATGGCGTCTCTCTCCACAGCTGAGTTGTTCAGGCTTCCGAGCCAAGTCAGCTGTGATCTCTGGTCTCTCTCTCTCCCACACCCCCTGGCCTCCCTGCGACCACCCATCTGAGGTCTGAGCCCCTTCTCTCACTTCCTGTCCTCCCTGTTCCCTGTGGCAGCCCAGCCACCCAGCAGTCAGAGTGTAAACGGATTATTTCCCTCTCCTCTACTCACACCCCTGATGGCCTCTGCCCCGTGCCACCCAGAGGCCTGTCTGAGGCTTAGAAAGCTCTGCACCACCAGGCTCTAACCTGGCCTCCTCCCTCTCTTCTCAGCCCCTCACGCCTCACCCGCGACCCAGCCACGTGGGCCTCCTTGCTGATTCTGACCAAGCCAAGCACAGCTTCCACCACAAGGCCTTTCACTGGCTCTTCTCTCTGGAAGGCTCTTCCCCGAGATTTGCATGGCTCCCTCCCTCACTTCCCTCTGCTCAAAACGTCAGCTCCTCAGAGAGGCCTTCCTGGCCACGTCCACCTGGTCTGTAGCCCTTTACCCTCCTTTATTCTTCATTGTGCTCAGCACAGCCCAACATTATATCATCTATTTGACTAGTGATTGCATGTCCCCCGGGCTCGAATGCTGAGCTCCCGGCAGGCAGGAATCTCCTCTGTGTGTCCATGTGGGGCTGGGGGTTTTGGGGGCTGGCTGTCACTGTGACTTGGGGGGGGGCCACTGGCATTGAGAGAGTGGGGACCAGGGACTCCAGACAACCCTACAAGGAAGGCAGATTCTACCTCCTGCACGACATGGGTGAAAACTTGTTTATAATCTCCAGAGCCAAGAATCTAACTCCACTTTACACATAAACACACAAAGGCCTCGTGTGTACATAACGTACACTGAATTCTCGAGGAATGCAACTACTGTGCAGAGTGGAAGAAGTCTGTACTTTATGTTGTTCAGAATTTTACCAAGAATGCTTCACCGTTTCAGACACTACCACCTCCACAGTATCCCGGTAGGAGTGAATCTGCACTCAGAGATGCCGCCTTCCCCGCAATTGATCACTTCGCAGATACGTATCGTTGCCCTGTATTTCATGTTTATGACATACATGTGTGTGTGCATTTTAAATTAGATGTGGAGGTGGGTATATCAGCCATACGTTTCATTCAGGAGCATAAAAGGGGCAGCACAAAGGATCGTGACAAGGCAGCACGGGGCTGACGGGGGAGAACCATGACCTGTGAAGATGGTTGGGAACAGGGCCCTGAGGTTTGAATTAAGGCCCCACCTCTTACACCCATGTGACCGCACATATATGACTCAACCTCTCTGAACCCCACTTTCCTCATCTGTAAAATGGAGTCACCCTACAAACTACCTGGTTCCTGGGAGGTTGTGAGGGGTTGGCAGCGCAGCCGTTAGCAGAGTGGCAGGTGCCAAGAGTTTCCTCAGTAGCCATTACTATTCTTCATTTTGTAAACTCTCAGGCTGCCCTCCTCCCAGCAGCTGTCCTGGGTGCTGGGGCGGCAGTCAGAGGATGGGCTGGTCGTAGGAGCCCTTGAATGAGTCCCTTGCTCTCCCCATCCAAGACCTAGGCAGCCTCTGACCCCCCAGTGGGGTGAGGCCCCCATGTCAGGAACAGAGCAGCCGGGCCAGCCCCAGCTTGGCTGCTGGGGAAGGGAGCAGTCGGCTTGGCAGTAGGCCCTGAATATGCCGGCCCCCCGAGGCCCCACCCAGAGACTCCGGCTCTCTCAACCCCTGACCTCCCACCAAGACCTGTCTTTCCCCTGGTTCATCTGAGGATCACTCTCTGTGCCTCCCAAGGTGACCAATCTCTATTCTCACACCGACAAGAGGGCAGAGAGGCGGCCAGCATGTGGGCAGGTGGGCAGCCGCAGGTCCGCCATAGGCCAGCAGACAGGACAACCAGCAGGCAGACAGAGGGGATGCGAGCCAGGCAGGCAGGTGACAGACATGCAGGGAGATCAGAGAGGTCCCGGTCAGCACGCCGGGGAAACAGGTGGCTGGGCAGACCTACAGGCGGGCCAGCGGGCAGGGAGAGGCAGGCAGAAAAGCAGATAGGCAGGTGGCCAGGAGGACACGTGGACTGTGCAGATGGCCACATGGGCCAGAAACTGTGGGCATCTCCCCCTGGGTCCTAGGAGCAGCCCACAGCTTCTTCCAACCCTCCAGGGCAGGGCGGTCACTTCTTCCCCGGGCCTGGCTTGGCCACATGCATCCCCCTGCCGTGTGTCCCTCCCTGAAGGGACCGGCCACCATCTCAGCCCCCACTCTGCTCCAGCATGGCCACCCGCCTCACCGGGGCTGAGTCAGACCTGACAACGCCAAACACATGCCACCACCAACCAGACACAGCTTTGTCTGTAGAGTGGTTCCCAGAGAGCTGCATAGCACAGGGATACACGGAAACAGCTTAGCACAAACATACCCCAGATCTCACAGCTGCCACTCCCAGAGAGGCGCAGAGACACATGGAGACAGGCACATGTATGTGCCACGCAAAGGCACACACCCCCAACACCCAGGGTAGGTCACAAGCACAGCCAAAACACATTAATCTTCACATGGATGGTAGGCATTCAGCACGTTGGTACAACCATGGACACCCACCGATATCCCAGCCAGGGGTCAGATCCTGGCCTCGCCTTCGCCTCACGGCCCAGTTTAACATGGCTGATGGCGTCCTAGTCCTGGCCAGGTCTTCCTCCCCCGTCACTCGTCTCTCCTGCCTGACGCCTCCTCCCCGGAACCCCTCAAGGCTGGAGCTTCCAGGGCTCAGGCTTCAGACCCCTTCTCTTCTCACCCACTCCCACGGTGTTCAGTCCATCTTGGGTGTTAAGCTCGCAAACACATTTCCAGCCCAGACACAGGGCTTTACCTCCCTGCCTCACCCGGTAGCTACTGGACATGTCAAATCTATCTAAAAAGAAACGCAGATTGCCCCACACCTGCTCCCGCCTGAACTTTCCTCAGGTGTGTGGGCCCAATGCCAAGCAGCTGTCCCATACTCCTCTTCCCGTGGCGTCCACATCCCATGCAGGACGTCCTGTTGACACTCCCTTCAAAACGCTGCCTGAATGGGTCCTGTCTCCCTCCTCCACAGCCCATCCCGGTCCTAGCCCTCTGCCACCGCGGCCTGGAGGGCTGCCAGCCTGCGCACAGCTCTGCTTCCGTTCCCGCCTGTGTGGCTCATCCACGCTGAGCCCCTACAGGGATCTCTCCAAAGCGTGTCACCAAACCATGACACTCTCCTAACTCCAGGGGCTCCCCGTGACACGCACATCTAGCTCCTCCACAGGGTCCAGGGACCCTAAGACGTTCTACTTTAGGGCCCTCGCCCTCCTTCCTGCCCCACACTCCGCCCCAGATCCTGCCTGGCTGCCCCCGCAGGATCTAGCTCTCACCTCAGATGTCCGCCTGGAGGGCTGCCCAGGAGTGCCCCATCACACCGCCCTGTTCCATCACCCTCTGAGCACCCAGCAGCACCGGCGTCTCTCCTTCACGCACTGTCTGTCTGTCCACCTTAGTGTCAGCTCCATGAGACAAAGATTTGTGTCTGTCTGTTCACCGCTGACCTCCCATTGCTAGGAGATGCTAACAGGGCGCTCAGTTGGCATTTGTTGACTAGAGGCTGTACGGATTTCTACACAGACATGCCCACCCCCACAAAAATGCTCAAGCAGACACAACATGAAAATAGACACACCAATGTACAGATATAGGCAGAAATAGTGCCACATGCTCACAAAACAGACTACAGTCACAGAGATACCCAGGAGACCCCTCCCACCCCCAGGGGAGCCAGTCCTAGTCCTTTCTCCACTTGATCTGCCCTCTGCATGAACCCAGTCTCAGGACTTGGAGTGAGGGGTCTTCAGCCTGGACAGAGAGGGGGGGGGTCACTGGCCCACAGGCCTCAGGCAGCGCCTTCAGCTATGTCTGCAATTTCCTCTCCCCCCTTCCTTCCCTCCTCCTCTCTAAGGCTCCCGCCAAGAAGGCCTCCCCCTCACCCCAGCCCCAGCACAGGAAGGGGGGCCCAGAAGGGGGGGCTGGGAGTCTGGGCAGGAAGAAGACCTGGGCCCACACACTGATCACACCACACATTGCATGCACAAGCCCTGAGCCCATGTGGAAACGCATGTGCACGGGCAGGTCTAGCCAGAAGGAAAAGGCATTTTCGCCACACACTCTGGTGCCGAACACAGGGGCCCTGAGGCCCCAGGCTGGGTTCTGCGAGGCTGGCCTTGCAGCCTGGCTGGAAGCCTGAGTCCAGCACTCATTAACCCTGCTGACCAGCCTCAGCCAGCTGGACAGTCACCGCTGGGCCCCGGGAGGAGGGGGAGGGTCCCTTCCCTCGGGTGTGGCTTGAGGGTCTGGGGGGCGGGGGGCGCTGACAGAGCAGGCAGTCTTGCCTGGGGAGGGAACCTCCTGGGAGGAAGAGCAGGCAGAGGGACAGGGTTAGGAGCCCAGCCAGGCTCTAAGTCAGAGAACAGTGGGTTCAAATCCTGACCGTCTGGTAGTCTTTCAATCCGTGACTCAGTTTACTTATCTGCCAAGTGGGGATGACCCCGCAATACAGGATTATTAAGAAGGATTAAATAAAATAATATTGTAAAGGGTTTATTTAGCCCATGGCCTGGCACCTAGGCAGAACTCCATCCTCCTCGTTATTATTATTGTTGTTGTTAGTAGTAGCCTGGGGGCGGGCCCCTGGAACCCGCCTCCCCTGCAGTTTCCTGCGGGGGTGGGGGGACAAGACGCCCCGCAGGCCTCGCTCCCCCTCCTCTCCCCTTCCTCTGCCGGCCCTTTCCCTCCCCGCCTCCCCCGCCCCGCCCCGCCCCGTCCCTCCTCTTTCCTCGGAGGAAACTTTCCGCCGGCTGGTCCATCGGCCCGTGTCCGGCCCGCGCTGCCGCGGCCTGGAGCCCAGCGGACCGGACGGGGCGGGAGCGGCCGGGCCCCGGGTGTGTGCGGCCGCCGGAGGCGCAGGGGCCGGTCCGCGGAGAAACGGGGCCCTAACGGTGAGTGAGCCCGGGCCTGCGGGCCGGCGGGCCCCCGGGGGCGGGCGGGATGGGAGCGGGAGGCGGCCTCCCCTCCCGGGAGCTCGCCCTAGGAGGCGGAAGGCACCCGCGCTTCTCCTGCATCTCGCTCTCGGGACAGCGGAACCGGACCTCTTTGGGGGACCTCACGAGGGGCGGAGCCTCCCGCGGCCCACTCCCTGACCCCAGGTTGGAGGGGTGTCGGTGCGCGGGGGGAGGATCCCCGGACAGGGCCCAAGTCTGCGAGGAAGTCGGGACGCCGCGCTTTCCAGGGTGGAACCCGGGGCCGCTCCTCCAGGGAGAGGAGCTGCCGGAGGGGAGAGCGGGGTCAGGGCCAGCTGGCGGCCGGGGAGTAGGATCTGATCACACTCACCTCGCAGGCTGACCAGGGAGCAGCCCCCGGAGCAGCATGGATGCCCCCCGAAGAGACATGGAACTGCTCAGCAATAGCCTGGCGGCCTACGCACACATCCGCGGTGAGGGCGCCCGAGGCGCGCACCTCCCCCTGCCCCTCTGCGGCCCCCTACGCCCCCTCCCCCCCTTTCCATTATAATCACCCCCCCCCCCCAGCTAGTCCCTTACAACCAGTTACCCAACCTCACTGTCCCCGATGCCCGATGGCCTAATGTCCTTCCAATAGGAGGCACTGTCCTCGCCCCCCAAACTTTAAACCTGGAGTCTTTTCAAGATGGAGTGACTCCCATCCGCCGGGGCCCCTCCGTGACTTCTGCCCTCTGACCTCCAGCTAACCCGGAGAGCTTTGGCCTCTACTTCGTGCTGGGCGTCTGCTTCGGGCTGCTGCTCACCCTGTGCCTGCTGGTCATCACCATCTCCTGCGCGCCCCGCCCGCGGCCGCGGCTCCTCGCGCGGCGCCGGGACCCCCGGGGCGCCCTAGAGGACGACGACGACGAGGAAGACGAGGAGGACACCGTGACGCGGCTGGGCCCCGATGACACCCTGCCCAGCCCGGAGCTGTCCGCGGAGCCCGATGGGACCATGAGCGTTAACGTCTTCACTTCGGCCGAGGAGCTGGAGCGCGCGCAGCGTTTGGAGGAGCGGGAACGGATCCTGCGGGAGATCTGGCGCACCGGGCAGCCGGACCTGCTGGGCACCGGCACGCTGGGGCCCAGCCCCACGGCCACGGGCACGCTGGGCCGCATGCACTATTACTGACCGGGCCTCGTCCACAGCCGGGCGCTCTGGGCACTGGACGTGCACACGAGCTCATAGCTGACGCAGGACCTTCCGGCGGCCCGGCCCGCGGTGCTGGCGGCCCCGCCCCCTCGGCTCCCACGGTGCTACTGGGCGTGAATCCCCACCCTCTGGGAGGCGCCCTTCCCCGTCCTGCCTGAAGACCCTGGGGGAAGGGCAGGACCCAGGGTCCCCACCCTCGCTCTAGGGGACGGTTAAGAGGTGAAGTGACCAATGAAAGCTGCATTCTTAGTGACTCAGTCTCCCTCTGTTACCCCAGCCTCCAGCGTTCCGCAGGCTCGGTCCTGCAGAGGGCCCAGGGCTGAGAGCCGTCCCCACCACTCCGTCCTCAGCACACTTGCTCGCATTCACTTCACGGACGGCAAAAACACACTCTACCACGTCACCAGTCTCACACAGAACAAGTATCACTCGAATTCCTTACTCACAAATGCACTCCTTACGCGCATGCTCCTGGGCACACGTCACCCCTGTCCCTACACATGCCCAGGCTTCATGCATCACTGCAGTCACACAAACAGCAGGCCTGGGAGCCCGACCTTGACGCCAAGGTGCCCCAGTGTAACCACGCGTGCCTGAGCTGGGCTGTGGCGTTGGTGTCTGAGCTGAGGTGCGTTCCTGTGAGTCCTTCGGAACGGACGGTGGGGCCACCTGGGAGGAGTCTGGGATTGGAAAGCCGGGTTGCTGGCGCACAGCTGGATTCCGGAATCCGGCCGCAGGCAAAGCCTGACCCCGCCTGGGCCTGGGCCTGGGCCTGGGCCCCTCCTGCTTGCTGGCGTCCGAAGGAGACGCCCACCCAACCCCCGCCATCCGGTGGGTAAAAATAGCCGTGCACAGGCCTTGGGAACAGTAATGAGAGCCACATGTTGGCCAGATGTGCCAGGAAGAGACTGCCAGGAATGCAGAGCACCAGCCCCGCCCCGCCGCGAAGGCCCCGCCCCCTTAAGGACCAGGCAGGCGCGGTGAGCGTACACAGCAAAGTTTACTTTCTTGGCTATCCCGAAGTTGTGTGCGAGGACGTCTTCCCTCCAGGCTCCACCTTACTGCGGCTGCGTGGGGCTGGAGCTTGGGGTCAGGGATTCCTCGGTCTTCAGGTTCATCTGAGCCTGGTGGGGAGACGGCGTCAGGGGAGGGCCCGCCACCAGCCAGCCCCCTTCCTGCCGGGATTCAGGGATTCGCGCAGCACCCACCTCCAGCAGCCGGCGCCTCTCCCTCTCGCTCTTCAGTTCCTCCCAGATGTCCATTAGCTTACTTCTGCAGACGAGAGGATGAGGGGAAGGGGTGGGTCAGCCCTGCCCTTCTCCTTCCCACACTCTCCGAATCCTCCCCGACTTACTCCAGCTGCTCCCCCATCAGCTCCAGGGCCTTCCTTAAAGACTCCACCTCCTCCTGCAGCTTCGTCACCTCCTCTTTGTCGTTTCTGCTGACCGTGGGGTTTTGTGGGACCCGTGAAGGGAGGGTGGGAGTTCCTTGAGGGCCTGGAGCCGGCTTGGTAGGATGTGGATGCTTTTGAGCAGGGGCTACCTTTTTGGGGGGTGCCTCCTCTTTGGGGGTCGTTTCATCCTTCGCAGGAGTCTTCTCCTGGAGGGTGGGGGGCTCTTCCCAGGGCTGGACCAGATTCTCAAGGGGCCCTGGCGTGGCCTCCAATTGGAGGGCAGAGCTGTCCCTCTTCTCAAGGGGGTGTTCCTCTGGCTTATGGACCAAGGAAGACTTGCCCTTGGTCTTGGACTTGGACGGGGCTGCTTCCGGAGAGGGATGGACCTGAGTGTTGTCCCCAGAAGAGGTCTCTTCAGAGAGCATCTGATCGAAGGTCAAGGCCTTTTCCAGGGACGAGGCCTCGTCCCCAGAAGAAACCAGCTTTGAGTAAAGGGCTTCATCTTCAGGGGTGACGCCTAGAGAAGGAGCCTCATCCGCAGCAAAGACCCCTTCTGGGCTGGGGGCCTTGCGTGGAGGCAGGGTCTTCTTTGCGGTGAGTGTCTTGCCCGGAGTAGCAGTTTTATTCGCAGGAGGGGCCTTTGCTCGGCTTTTCCGCTCTTCCTCCTGTGGTGATGGGGATAAGGTCTCAGCTGAGGGCTCTCCTCGGCCTGGGGTCCTTCACCCGCACATGCCATGCCCCTGGGAAGCGGACTGCTCAGCCTCCCACTCTGCCATATTGCGGGCCTCTCACCTGAGTGTTTGCAGGTCGCTGCCGGGTAGCCTGGGTTCTGGATCGCTTTCTGCCAGTGTGGCCCGGACCCCCACCCAAGAAGCTGCCACTGGAGCCTATGAGAGCAGAATGTCAGGGGTCCAGGCGTAGTCGGACGCTGAGTCTCTTCCCCATCCGTCACCCAGTCCTCACCCAACTGAGAGAGGCAGCCAGACTTACCCAAGTCTCGGGAGGGGCGCTTCTGACCATCTCCACCAGGGGGCCTGCAACAGATCCCCATCAGACCCAGGGTGTGACGGGCGCAGCATTTCCTCTGCACCCTCATCCTTCCCCCAACCCCACCCTGCTCCTTACTTGGCTTTGCTGGGCCCAGTGTGGACTGTCGTCAGCTTCTTGACTGCAGGGAGGGCTGTTTTGGGCATCATCTTTTTTGATTCCTTAACAAGAGCTGGGAGGGAAGAGGTGAGTGCAGCATGTTCTCACTTATCCATCCACCTAGGAGCCCCTGGCCCTGCCCTGTGCTATGCACAGGGGTCAGGGACAGGTGGTGAATCATGTGACTCCGCCTCTTGGGAGCTCTGGGGAAGCTGACCACCTTCATGCCACAGGGGCATAGGGAACTGTGGGAGCACCCCAAAGAGCGGTCAGGGACGGCTTCGTGGGGGAGATGGCTCCAAATACTGGCAGTTTTTCAACCCATGTTTTTCTAAGACCTGTCCCTGCTTAGTGTCATGACTGGTTCAGACTTCATTTCTGTCCTGGACCATGGCAAGACCTTCTAGTTCACCCTCCCTTAAACTTCTTCGTCTTTCCATCTCATTTACTCCCTAAGAAATCCCACCCAGTCTCACGGGCTTAATTATCAGCAACTAGAGGCCCGGTGCACGATATTCGTGCAAGAATAGGCCTTCCTTCCCCTGGCTTCACTCCCAGCCGCCCGCCCGGGAGCCTGGGAGCCGGCAAGTCCCTGCTCCTGGCCCGCCCAGGAGCCAGCACGTCCCCGCTCCCCGGCCTGCCCGGAGCCCGCAAGCCCTCACTTCTGTCCAGAGCACCGCTCCAATAGCTCCCTCCGCCGCCCCCCTTCCCCTCATAGCAGGTGTCACCCCCTCCCCGCCACTCTGTGAGCCTGCATATGCAAATTAACCTCCATCTTTGCTGGGTTAATTTGCATACTCTGATTGGCTGTGGGTGTAGCGGAGTGATGGCTAATTTGCATGTTTCTCTTTTATTAGGTAAAATAAGCCAAGGACTCCAACATATGCATTTCTAGTTCCTCCCTCTTCCCTGAACTCCACACTCAGATCCGACTGTCCTCCCGTTATTTGCACTTGGGAGAGCTAACTGGCTTCACACACTCAACATGTTCAAAACCTATCTCTTGCTTCCCAAACTCCTTGTTCCCTGAATCTGCCCCTTTCCCAGAGTTCCCCATCTCACCCAATCGCCCACTTGCTCATACGACAAAGTGAGGAGTGATCCTTGACCTCTATTATACCTTTATGCTGCACACATCCAACCCTTCAGTAAATCCTGTCTGCTCTATCTTTAAAACATGTCCTAAATCCACCTCTTTTCACTACCTCGGCCACTAGGCACTCCTAATCAAGTCACCACCATCTTCACCTGGACTATTCCAATGGCCTCCAACCTGGGCTTTGGCGGTACTCACCCTGCCTCTGGTACATTCTTCCCCCAGCAGCGTGAGTGAGCTCATGTTCTACTGGGGAAGCAGGCATAAACCAAAGAAGGAAAACATGCAGTGTGTTAGAGAGTAGAACATATTATTGAGGAAGGATGAGAATCATTTTAAACGGGGTGGTCAGAAAAGGCCACACTGAGGTGACATCAGAGTGAACACCTGGAGGCCGTCACACACATTGATCATCACATCCATAGGCACGCAAGCAGCCACCTGAAATTTTCCCCACGCATGCGTTATCACACAGATACATGCACAAATCCCCAGACACCATGTTGCAATGGGCAAGAGCATGGGTTCTATAACCAGACACCAGGCTTTGAATTCTTGCTCCATGACTTGCCAGTTATGAGAAAACCTGAGTAGGTTAAGTTAACCTGTGGCCCAATGTCCTCATCCATAAAACACGGATGACCACAGTACACATCTTGTAGGGTTATTGTGAAGTCTGAGGGGCTTAATCCATATGAAGTACTTAGAGAAGAGTGTTTGGCATACAGTCAAAGCTCGTAAAAATGTGTTTTTTTAGCCCTAGCTGGTTTGGCTCAGTGGATAGAGCATTGGCCTGCGGACTGAAGGGTTTGATTCCAATCAAAGGCATATGCCTGGGTTTCGGGCTCGATCCCCAGTAGGGGGCATGCAGGAGGCAGCCAATTGATGATTCTCTCTCATCATTGATGTTTCTCTCTCTCTCCCCCTCTCCCTTCCTCTCTGAAATCAATAAAAATATATTAAAATATATATATTAAAAATGTGGGTTTTTAAAATCAGGGTGACATTGGTTAATAAAATTATATAAGTTTCAGGTGTCCAATGCTATAATACATCATCTGTATATCATCCGGTGTGCTCACCATCCCAAGTCAAGTCTCCTTCCGTTAAAATGGTAACTTTGACTTCTGCTTCCTGAAGAATGACTGATGAGGTGCCCTCTGGGGCTCTTCCACTAGATATAATTGCTACTATACCCTGCTTAGGATACGATTTTGGGGCACTGTTGGACTTAAAAGAGGTAGGAGAGGGGCAGAGAAAGGGAGAAATTGGGGCCAGAAGTAGAAGGCAGTCCTCTCTAAAAGAAGTCTTCCCCAACCAAGGCGTGCAAGACTCCCACGTGCCAAAATCGGTTTGGCTCAGTGGATAGAGCGTCAGCCTGCGGACTGAAAGGTCCCGGGTTCGATTCCGGTCAAGGGCATGTACCTTGGTTGCGGGCACATCCCCAGTAGGGGGTGTGCAAGAGGCAGCTGATCGATGTTTCTCTCTCATCGATGTTTCTAACTCTCTATCCCTCTCCCTTCCTCTCTGTAAAAAAATCAATAAAATGTATTTTTTTAAAAATTAAAAAGACTCCCACAGACTGAGATCAAGTCAAGCGCTCCCACACAATGATCATAACACATAAGACAGGCCAGTGAGAGCAGAGTCGGCAGACACGACACCCAACACACCTGGAATTGCCAGGTGGAAAATACAGCACAACCCTGTATAACATATTGGAAGAAATACAGGATGAGCCTGCAACAAAGGAGCCATCAGGAGTAAACAGGCAGATGTGAGGAAAGGGGAAAAAAAGGAAGAAGAAAGCTAAACTACTAGAGGTGAAAACAGCACTCCTGAAATAAAATGCAACGTACAAATTACACAGCCGATCAAACATAGCCAAAAAGCTAGAGAGAGAATTACTAAACTAGAAGCACAGTGAGACAAGAAGTGAAAAACTTGAAAGCAATGTTTTAAAAAATGGGTAATATGGCTGAGTTAGTGGACAGATTTGCAGCCCACACAGCTATAAAACTGGACAAAAATGACAAAGTAACCATTTCAGTGCTCTGGAAACTGACCACAGGCTGAAATAATCTGAGGAGCATTTATGGTTGGTGGGCTCTTGCCTACTCCTCCCCTCCACCAGACTCCTCCCCATTCCCAGCCCACACTGACTTTTGAGTGTGGGGCAGGTTGAGGATCAAAGGTTCACTGTCATGGTTGAAGGGAACTCAATCAATTTGAGGTATAACATTGGATTTGGTATTGGTTTCATAGATACCAAATATAGATATGATATCATATAGATATGATACCAAAACCACAAGCAACCAAAGAAAAAAATAGATAAATGGGACTTCATCAAAATTAAAAATTTTTGTGCATTAAAGGACGCCATCAGAAAAGTAAAAAGTTACCCTGGCCGGGTGGCTCAGTTGATTGGAGCATCATCCCATGTACCAAAAGGTTGCATATTTGATTCCTGGTCAGGGCACATACCTAGGTTGCAGGTTCCATCACTGGTCAGAGCGCATACAGGAGGCAATAGATCAATATTAATGTTTCTCTCTCTCTCTCTCAAGTCAATTAAAATATAAGTAAATAAAAATGCTAAAGGGACTGCTGTAATGAGAAGAAGAAATAGAGAGAGAAACCTAGGCATACAGAATTAAAATGGCAATAAAAATAAGTACCTATCAACAATAACCCTAAATGTAAATGGATTAAATGTTCCAATCAAAAAGCATAGATAGGGTAGCTAAATGGATACGAAAACATGACCCAACAATATGCTGTCTACAAGAGACCCACTTCAAAACAGAAGACACACACAGGATGAGAATGAAGGGATGGAAAAAAAATTTTCATGCAAATGGAAAAGAAAAAAAAGCTGGAGTAGCAATACTCATATCCAACAAAATAATTTCAAAATGAAGGCCATCACAAGAGATAACAAAGGTCACGACATAATATTAAAGGGATCAATCCAACAAGAGGATAGAACCCTGGTAAACTTGTATGTACCCAATATAGGAGCACCTAAATATACAAAAAAACTTCTAGAGGATTTTAACTGAGAGATCAACAACAATACAGTCATAGTAGGGGACTTGAATACCCTGCTGACTTCACTGGATAGATCCTCCAGACAAAAACTTAACAAGAAAACAGTGACTCTAAAGGACACACTGGACCAGATGGATTTAATTGACCTTTATAGAACATTTCACCCCAAAGCTGCAGAATATACATTCTTCTCAAGTGCACATGGATCATTCACAAAGATAGACCACATGTTAGGACACAAAACAAGTCTTACAAGTTCAAGAAGATTGAAATCATATCAAGCATCTTCTCAGATCACAGTGGAATGAAATTAGATATCAACTACAGTTGCCCTAGCTGGTTTGTCTCAGTGGATAGAGCCTATGGACCTATCGGCCTATGGACCTAAGGGTCCTGGGTTTGATTCCGGTCAAGGGCACATACCTTGGTTGCAGGCTCCTCCCCAGTCCAGGCCCTAGTCAGGGCTTGTGCAGGAGGCAACCAATCGATGTATTTCTCTCACATCAATGTTTCTCTCTATCTTTCCCTCTCTCTTCCACTCTCCCTAAAAATCAATGGGGGGGGGGGGTTGCTGGGGAGGTGGATATCCTGGGGCAAGGATTAACAAAAAAAAGAAATCAGCTACAATAAAAACATCCAAAAACATTCAAACACATGGAGGTTAAATAGCATGTTATTAAACACTAAAAAAGATCTAAATACACTGATAGCTGCATTCTCAAGACATACAGAGAAACATGAACATATTGATACATACAAACATTGGTCTACAGACATTCCTATCAGATCCTTAACTCACGAGGATGTAGCTCCTAAGTGGGTGTACTAGACCACTGGGGAGCTGTGGGTGTTTATGGACTGATGGGTCTCCCAGACAATGCCCCTCCAATCCTCCGCCGCCAGGGCACCCACCTGAATCTTGCATTTTTCGTGGGAGCAGCTTCTTGATCTGTGCAAAAAAGAAGTATCAGAATCTGAAACGAAGCCCCCACATTTCTAGGTCCACCCTCATTTAGGGGTGACCCTACAGCTGTGTCCAGTGAGCATCAAGACCCCCAACTTTGTCCAGAGTAGCCTGCCTGCCCCCTGCCTCCCTCCACACACACACACACACCAGAGTGTCTAGCCCTGTACTCACTGGGGGTGGTGGGAGCACAAAGTTGTCTGGGAAAACTCCTCTTCTGCCTTGAGACTCTCCTTCCCACCAGCCCTCATCCTCTGTGATCTGGGAGAGAAAGATGCTGGGCAGAGGTGTGCCAGGTCCTCAAGCTCCTTCCTCCCCAGGTCCCACCCCTTCTCAGCATGCCCTTCCCTACACCCTCCCCTGCCTGTGCCTTTCATACCTTCCTCAGCACCTTCACCTCGTCCCCCCTCCGCAGTGCCAACTCATCTGGGGCCTCCGGCTGGTAGTCAAACAGGACCCTGTAGGTCTCAGGGTAGAAGACTGAGGGGAGGTCAGTCCTCTGAAGCCAAATCCCCTCCCCAAATCAGTCTTCAGATCCCTCCTCCATCAGCCTAGCGGGATCCTCACTTCCGGAAGTGAAAGTGCTTTGGGAAGGGCTACCCAAGGGATTGTTTGGCTGGGTGCTCACCTGGCCGCAGGTAGTCTGGAGGGTTGTCACAGGTCAGGCTGTTCATCTGGTGAGGGCAGGGAGCGGGAGGAACAAGCTGAACCTCCAATCCCCCCTCCCCAACCCTCGACAAGGCCCCATGAGGAACTCCCCACCTCTTTACCCACTCCACCCAATTTACCTTGGGCGGTTGCTGGGGATCAAGGCAGAGTGAAGGCATGCCTGGGTTATCAAGGCCTGGTGAAGGAAAGGGAGGTTAGGGGGGGTGTGTGTTAATTCATAGGTTAGGTCATAGAAGAGGTCAAAGGGGTCACAAGGTCAAGATGGGTGGATCACAGGCTTCAGCCACTGGGAGGGTCATGGGAGACTGCAGTCTGGTCGCAGGGTTTCACGGGGTCACCGGGTCCAGGTCTCACTTGGGGGCCCGCTGTCCAGCAACTCCACAAAGTTGGATGGAAAGGCTCCCAGCTGCCCATTCTTCTTCCCCAGCCACCAGCCGTCCTCAATCTGCGGACGGGGAGGACGCAGAGGTTTCCGGTTCTGCCCCAGGAGTCTTTCCAGAAATCACTCTTGGTTCTGCCCTGATTCTGCCCGATGACCCCCTCCATCCTTGCTCCCGCACCATTCCCATCACCCTCACCTCACTTCACCCACCTCCCCTCACCCGTGGTGTGCTCCATCATCTCCCTCAAATCCTCTCATCACCTTATCCTCTCACCTCCTTTATCACTTCCACAATCTCCCCAACTTGCAACTTCAACTCGTCTGCCTGCTCCGGGCTGTAGCTGAAGTTCACTTTGCACCATTTTGGGGAGCTCCGAGATTTGGCAGGGCGACCTGCGATGCGACGTGAATGAGAACGCTTAGGCCGAGTGGCCCAGTCCTCAGGGCGGAGCATTGTGCTTGAGAACCAATCACAGGCCACAGAGCGGCCAAGCAGCTCCGCCCACAGAGACGCCCGAGGGGCCAGAGTGGGCCGGCCGCACAGCGATGGCTCCGCGCTCCAGCCCGGCAGGCTCTTACCTCGGCTGCGCGCACAGCGTGGTCTCGGCGCCTCTCCCGCGCCGCGCAAAGTCTCCGGGATTTCCTGGAAATGAGGCCCGGGAGAGGGGGCTCTCAGCTCCCGAGGGTGAGGGCTGAGACGCCCGCCAAGTAGACCCCCAGGGCTCACCTGCACCAGGCGCTCCGGGAAGAAGCCACAGTGGCCCCCCAGCTCTCCGCGCAGCCAGCCCCGTGCGGGTCCCTTGCACACCTGTCGGACCACGTCCCCGGGCGCCAGACTCAGCTCACCCTCCTTCTGCGCACGGTATCCGGCCAGAACCAGCACCTCTGCGGGCGGAAGCGCGGCTCAGAAGGGCCCAGTCAAGGCCGCCTGGCCCTGGCGCGAGTCCGGGCTCCGTGTTGGGGAGAGCGGGGTGGTGGTGGAGGTTTTTGTTGCCGTTTCCACACGGTTGTGTAGAGGACCCACCCCAAGCCTTCCGCACATACCCATCGCTTCCGGGACGCCCTCCAGAGCCGGGCAGGGAGGATAGAGCGATCCCGCGGGCAGCTGAGTACTGGGCTGGGTAGGCTGGGACGAGCTGCGAGACTGAAGCAAAAGAGGCGGAGACACAAGCGGATAGGATAGGTCCCGCTCCAGGTGCTGAGAGTGGGTGTGGGAGAGGGGGCGGCCCGGCTCAGCAGGTTTGGCCCCCAACCCAGGGGTGAGGAATCCAAGGTCTCCGGCCAGTGCTGAGGTTACAGCTCCCAGGTCACAGCTCTCCCATTTGCTCTTGCCTGCCCACGCACCTAAATTTTCAGTCCAGCTGCCTCCGGTTCCCCTAACCTTAGCCCTGAGGCTCCCACCCACCTTTGGCAGAGCCTTCCTGGCCTATCCTCTCCCTGCTGGCAAGCCTTTAGCTGCAGGGGAAAAGGTGGGGAGAGGCACATACCTGGGTGGGGTCCCCCCTGCAGGCAGGAACCGCTCCTTGGCAGGAGCTGAGTGGAAGGGGTGGTTGTTCCAGTGCCCACAGAGCTACGGCTGGTATGCTCTGCTTTCCCTGGGAGGCGTATGGGCACCCGGCTAGTGCAGAGGAGGAAGAGCGCAAAGACTCTTCTTTGGTTTCAGAAAACACCTCCAGATTCTTTCAGTGCTGCTGCTAGTTACAGCCAGCCCAGAGCTGGCAAGGGCTGAAAGGTAGGGTCCACCTAGTGCCCATCCCATGTGGGCTAGGCTCACTTTCAGGTAATATTTTTAATGTATTTTTATTGATTTCAGAGAGGGAGAGGGATAAACATCAATGATGAGAGAAGAATCATTGACTGCCTCCTGCATGCACCCCACTGGGGATTGAGCCAAGCCTGGCATGTGCTCTGAGAATCGAACTGTGACCACCTGGTTCATAGGTCAACGCTCAACCACTGAGCCACGCCAGCCAGGTGCTTTCAGGTAACCTTGCTGCTCAGGGGAAAACACACAAGGCCGAGTCTGTTATCCACACCCCTTGGCCCCCGCCCCACCACCTTGGAAGCCAAAGTCCTTGCTCATGCCTGACACACCAGTGAAAAAATCTGGTTCTCCTGGGGTGTCCAAGATACAGGATAAAGTAAGACCATTGGGATGAGAATGCAGTCATAAGCTCCTCCCCAGGACAAGTGAGTGTGAGACTGGTGAGGATCGGGCTGGGCAACAGTTTGACTCCAGCCCCCAACAGACATTTGATCTTCCAGGTTCCCTATAGGAGATATCCGCCCCCACGCACACGCACACACCCCCCTAATAACCAGAGTCCATTTACATCTGCCACTTCATTTATTTATTTTTATTTGCAGGAGGAGCTGAAACAAATCTTTAAGGGGGGTTTCCCCTTAAACATGAATCAAGTAAAACCAACTTAACTATAGAAATGTAGCAAAGTAAGGGTAAAAGTAGCACAACAACCCAAGAGGCAAAGGTTGGGGGGGCAGGGGGAGAGGTGGGTGCAGTCCGCATATACCATATGCATAAGTGCCATATGATTCACCTGCTCAGGACCGCCTCCCCAGAAGGCAAGCACAAGGACCCATTTTAAGAGGATGTTTCCCCCCCAAACATCTGAGAATGCTTCAACTTAAAGCTTAAGGTTAAAAAGGAAAAAAAAAAAAAAAAGAGAACCCCACAAATCACCCAGCCATACCACCTTCCTTAATCAATCATAGGAGTTTCTTTTCATTTTATAAAAAGATTAATAAAAAATATTGAAAAAATTATTTTCTCATCTTATATTTGTAAAGATAATAGAATTCAGAAGTTTCTTAGAAAACAGACCAGAAACCGTCACCCAGTTTCCACCACTGTTGCTGAGAGCAGGGCTAGAAAATTGGGACACTGGAGCTGCTGGTGGAGAATGGGAAGCCGAGCCCAGAAGAAATCAGAAAATATTGGGGGAGGGGGCACGTGGGGTGTGGTTAGGAGCAATACCATGTGATACATGGCTACGCAGAAAAGGGGAACACAAGGTGGTCAGAAAGGCCTTGAACTCCTCCTCTACATACAAAACCAATTTTTACAAAGATCCAAGCAGTTGGTCCCAAACTGAGATGAACACTTCAATGTTTATTCACATGCTTTGTTTTCTCTTTTAAGAATCAGAATCAAAAGTTGTCCAAATTAAATCTTTCTGCTAATGTTACTATATGCCTAAAAAAAAAAAAAAAAGAGGGCTTTAAAAATCAGGAAAAGAAATTAAAAATCATCCAATTAGTCCTCTTAGCTCCAAACGAAATGAAATTAAGAACAAAACTGGTTTCTAACAGGAAACAAACCAAAATCCAAGTATCGCTCTCCCCTCCCTGCCCCAGTCCCCACCCCACACACCAACAACAAATGAGAAACACAGCTAAAGCCCGATGTGCTGTGTTCTGCTCAAAAACTGGGCCTGACCCAGGCTCCATGGCCAGCCGCCTCCGTCCAGTGGGACACTGCGCCAGGGACGCTTTCAGCTACAGTAGCATTCTGCATGGCTGGTGGGGGGATTTTCAGACTCTTCTTGGGGCTCTTCTGTTTAGTTCTTCACCAGCCATTTCCTAGCGCCTGTCCCCCCTGGGTAGGAGCTCCCATCAGATCGGCCCCTACTCAGTGGTGGGTTGTAAATTGTCCTTCTCTTCTCGGTTCTCTGTCCCACTCTCGTCGTCTTCAATCTCCCCTTCTTCCCCACTGAACTTGTCATGGGCCCATTTGGGGCTGGTGCTGGATTTCCGGAACATGAACCTGCCTCGACCTCGGGGAAAGGCTCCTCGGCCCCGGCCCCGGCCGCCCCACTTCTCACTGCCTTCGCCTTCACGGTCGTCATGCTAAAAGGAAAGAAAACTGCCATCAATGCCAGAGTGAACAAGTAGTCAGAACCCTCCTCTGTACCTACCCCCAAATGTGACTTTCTCAAACGAACTTATGTCCAGACCTCCCTTTTGCTCCTTTTCTGTCCTCCTCCCTATTCCCCACTCCAAAGACACTACTGATCTGATCCAACAGAATATTCAGTTGGGTACGCTGGGAATGCTAAGGCAGTAGCTTGGGCTTTATAATAATGACGATAAAATCTTCACTGAGCTTTCAGAAAGACCTGTACATGCATTATCTCATTTAACCCTTACATTTACCCTATCATTATCACCCTCCACTATGCAAATGAGTAAACAGGCTTAGGAACTTTAACTCATTATTTAGTACACCACCTCGCAAAGGATGAGTTTGAGAATGCCAATCACACCAAAATATGAAACTGTGTCTGATCTGGGTTGTCAGGTAGCTCACAGAAGAAGCAACCCTCAAATACACATAGCTACGCTACAGTTCTTCCCACCCACCCACCCTCAGCCCAGAACAGACAGCAAGACCAAGAGTAAATTCGTTGCTCATGGTCTCAGACTTAGTGGCCAAGTCAGGACCAGAACCCAGTCTCCTGTCTTGTATCTCCCATCTTTAGTTTTATGTAAGGAGGCAGTGTGGCAGAGTAGGAAAAACACAACCCACATCTCAAACAATCCTACTCTGACCATTTCACCAGAGAGGAGGCATCCAATGAAAAAATGAATGAGAGAGAATTTTGAAAAGTAGGAGTCGTTGCTAAGTCATCAGCCCCATGGCTTCAAAGAGTCTGAACTCCTGGGGTCAGCCAGGGAAAGGGCCAGCTGCTTCCTACCAGGGTTGCTTGTTTACCCGGCTAAATGCATCAGGTGGGTGATGTTCCCTTAGGTGGCAAGTAGGGGCAGGAAAAAGGGCTCCCCCCTATAGCAATCCCACTCTAGGACCTATCCTGGAACCAGTCAACATTTCCCTAAATCCAGACTCAAGGGTCCTGGAGGAATCTCAAAGCAGCTCCCAGCAGCCCTAGAAAAGGGAAGGTGGCTGTGCAGAGCCATCTACACAATAGCCTATTTCCTAGTTGTGCAAATGACAACTCAGACCCATGCCAGCCCTTCTCCTAGACGACGGAGACTCAGCTCCAGGTTTACCTTGATCACAACACTCGGAGGCACATCTCTCTGCTTGGATCTAAGCCCACTATTGACATAGCAAGGCCAAGAGAGTTGACTCACTAGCCAGTAATTCGGCCTAGAAGAGCCCTAACCTGAGGGAGGGAAGCAAGGTCCAGAAGGTGCCTGGTACCTGACACTGACCAACAGCTTAGATGAGAGAAGCCCCAGTGGCATTTCATTTTGGAGACAGAGATCCTGAGCTGTCATCCCTGTCAATCTTGCACTGGCAAGTGACAGAGTGGAACTGTGGCTTAAGGGAAGGGTTACAGCTTTATTCCTGAGTAGAAACTGAAGGGAGGCCGAGATTGGGGTGGGTGAGCAATAAAACAAGTCACAAACTAAAAAGGGAAGAGCAACCCTTCTTGTTTACCCTAGAATCCATGTATGTCTCCGGTGATAAACCCTGGAGAGGCCAGGGCTGCCTCTCAGAGAATACTCATCTTGCCAGCACTCTACTGCCCCCCAAGGACACATCCCCCCAGTGCAAGATGCCTCTACACACATTCAATCAGTTCTGAACAGACCAAACATACCAACCAAAGCCTTGGTATCAGCTATTGTGTGCCAAAGGCCCTGGCCCTTCCTGGTTATCCCGACACATACCAGGTAATACTTCTTGCTCTTGGGCGTGTACTCGGGGTCCCACTCCTCTTCCCGGCTTCTCTTTTGAAAATCATTGTTGCTGCTATTGTTGTTGTTACCAGAGTAGCTGCCTCTGCCCCAGCCTCTACCTCTGGCTCGAAATTGCTGTGGCATAAAGAGGGAAAAAGGAACAAAGGACCATGTCAGGAACGAAGAAAACCAGTGCCCTGCATTCTGTTCAAGCACATTTCTGGCACAGAATACTGTTGTCCTGCAGTCAATATGCTGGTCCACTGGTTTCTAGCCAATTCCTTTCTGTTCACCTAAGGTCTATAGCCTAGACAGAGGACAATATGGCACCAGGGCCTCCAGGCATAGCAGGAGTCAAGATAAGATAAGTTGGGAAGTTCTGAGGCTAGAAGTCCTAAGAGGCTTTCTAGTGTCTAGGTCAGCAATTATGATCCGTAAAATAACTACAAGTAGAAAGCCTGGGTCCGTGGTCGGCAAACTGCGGCTCGCAAGCCACATGCGGCTCTTCCACAAAATACCACGGCCTGGGCGAGTCTATTTTGAAGAAGTGGCATTAGAAGTTTAAAAAATCTGGCTCTCAAAAGAAATTTCAATCATTGTACTGTTGATATTTGGCTCTGTTGACTAATGAGTTTGCCAACCACTGGCCTGGGTAATGGGGAACCACAGGTTCTGAGGTCTGTAGACTGGATTACTTATATTAAGGACAACCAAACTGGTACTGATAAACACATAATTAGAATTGGTGGGAGCAGGAGGTGAGAGAAAAGGGGTGACAGCACGGTCTTACAAAGGTCCCTCGAGCTCTGCCTCCTCTTTCATTTGGACCCACAAAGTCTTTGGTCCCCAGTCTTGATTTGTCAAAGCCGGTGGTGCTCTCCTCTCTCTCCTCCGTTTCTTCAGTGTACTCCTCCGCTTTGTAGGAGTGGGATGACTGGGAGGAAGAGGATGATGACCTGGACCGGTCTCGTGTTCTCCGGTGCTTCCTATGAAAACAGAAGAGCCAGGGAAAAGCAATAAACCCCTTGGCTAGGCCTCCTGGCTAAGCACAGGGCAATCAGGAATGTGTGTGATGAAGGCATTGAAGATGAGTAACCTAAAAACCTCAATTCATCCCACCTTACCCACCCAGGGTGCCTGGGGAGGTCCCAATTCTGTCAGTCATGTTCACTAACACATCTACGCCTGAGCCTGTGATGAACATGGGACATATACATACAAAACAGTCCATGGCCTCTGGCAGCTCAGTTTAATGCATATGCATGAAATAGAAAGGCAGAAGAAAACTAACCCTGTTAGTAACAGTATATGGTACTGGGACAGAGGCTTCATATGTTAGCATCTGTCTGTGCTTTCTAGGACTTTATTTCTCATAGGAAGAACACTACCTATCTCTCGGGGTTGCTATAAAGATTGAACACTTTACACTGACATAGCAAGCACACAGTAAATGGCAACTCTGATTATTCAGTAGTATTCCCTCATTTTCCAGGTGACAGAGCTGAGCAGCACCTGGATTCAAACCTACTTCTAATTATACTACTGCTCCACATGCCACCTCACACTGAGCTCAAACAGGTTGTGCTATTAAGCACAAAATCTGGCAGAACCCTTCCCAGTGATTTCCCTGCCTTCCCTTCATCTGGTGGAAATTACAGACTACAGCAAATTAG
This sequence comes from Cnephaeus nilssonii, assembly GCF_951640355.1. Classification (NCBI taxonomy): domain Eukaryota; kingdom Metazoa; phylum Chordata; class Mammalia; order Chiroptera; family Vespertilionidae; genus Cnephaeus; species Cnephaeus nilssonii. The sequence goes on from NC_137078.1 coordinate 80,315,282, forward strand.
ACTACAGCGATGAGTCACTGTCTATGTACTAAAGGTCAGGGCCAGCCCTGCGTCTAGGGGAGGTTGCCTCTAAGGTGGCAGAAAGGCCAGGCTCCCAGGGGTGGAAAAGGAGTTCCAGGGAGAAGCCAGCCAAGTGTCAGGGGCCTATCGCTGTCCTCCCTTCCCTCATCCTCCTCCATTAAGAAAAGCACCTTGCCCCGCCCCCACCTTCTGCATGTGACAAACTCAAGAACTTAACTATTTGAATCCTACCAGCATTTACTCATGACAAGGGAAATCTAAGTTATTGTCATAGGACTCATATAACTCAGAGGTAGAACTCTGACTTCTAGAAATCAAGAGGTTTCCAAAAGACTCCAAAAGCTCCAGATTTGAATCCTAGCACTGCCTCTCCACGTGTTCCAGGGGAAGGAATGTCAGTAATCCCAACCAACCCGAAACACTTAGGTTCTGCTCCCTTTCTACCAGGGCAGCCCTGAGAACTACTGTTACCACTTCCACTTCCTATTGAGGAGTAGCAGGTCCTTTATCTATGGCAGCCCTGAAACTGCTGGGGCTCCTAATACACAAGTAACACACCGGAAAGAGACAAAGTAGAACAGAAGATCTTGAGTTTTGATGTCAGCCGGTACTTCTATGATCTTGGACAAATTGTCCTGAGCTTAGCTTCTTTAACTTCACACCAACTATCCAACTGTTCTCAAAGGACTTGATAATCAAATGGATACAAAAATACTGGCCAGCTGAAGTTCAGAAACAGCAAAGGTGGCATTGTTTCTTATGGGAAGGTTTGGGGCTTCAACTCAGCTTCATTTAATGAGACAGGATTGATAAGTCATGGAACAGCCAGGCTGGCATGTCTCAGTGGTTGTGCATTGACCTATGAGCCAGGAGGTCACAGTTCGATTGCTGGTCAGGGCACATGCCCAGGCTGCAGCAGGCCTCGGGCTGGATCCCCAGTGGAGGGCGTGCAGGAGGCAGCCAATCGATGATTCTCTCTCATCACTGATGTTCCTATCTTTCTCTCCCTCTCCCTTCCTCTCTGAAATCAATAAAAACGTATTTTTTAAAAAAGAAAAGCCCTAACTGTTTTGGCTCAGTGGATGGAGTGTTGGCCTGAGGACTGAAGAGTCCCAGCTTCGATCCCCAGTAAGGTCGTGCAGGAGGCAGCTGATCAGTGATTCTTTCTCATCATTGATGTTTCTATCTCTCTCCCCCTCTCCCTTCCTCTCTGAAATCAATAAAAATATATTTTAAATAATAATAAAAATAAAATAAAAGCTTGTCATTTTCAAAAAAGAAAGAAAACAACCTCTCTTGGAAATGTCTGCTTAGTTTAAAAAGCATTAAGATCAGCAATCTTGTCCTATCTAGTTCCATAGCTTGTTTGACCAGTGTTGTTACCTGATAATGACTTTGAGCCATTTCTAAAACATAACCTCCTCATGAAGATTTGTGATGAGAAAGAATATGTCTAAAACAGCCAAAAAACGAATCCCCAAATGATTTCCCACACTCCCGTAGCCAAATTAGCTGGCCATCTCCCAGCAGCAGGCCTTCTTTGGAGAAGGTTCATACCCCTTTGATAGGTTTGGTGTAGAGCCTAAAAAGGGGGAAGATGAGACTCCACTCAGGAATCTGAATGAGGTGGCAGGGGCTCACGTACTTCTGCTTCTTTGATCCTTTATGGGTTTTCTCTGTTTTTTCGGCTGATCTTTCCCTCGAGTGGCTTGAGTCTCGGGAATCCACTGATTCTCTTGATTTACCTCGTTTAAGATCTCTCTCCTTATGTTTTTTACGACGTTCAATATCAAGGCGGAGATCTACAGGATCATCTTTGTATTTTCCCTCAGCCTGGCAAAAGAAAATCAAAATGAAGGTTTTTGGGGTCCACGGCTGCCAACTCAACCACCCCATAAACTGTGGTTACTACTCCAATGGAGTGGTGCAGAGGGAGAACTGGGAGTGTGGGGCACCTCACCCCAGCTTGGGAGGGATGCAGATGTCCCAAGAAGTCACTTCATAAGGATCCCTCCCTCAGATCCCAAACCAGTTCTCTAAAGTAATAATGGTAGCCTTCTTAACATGCTCTATACTTGGGGGGATAAGGACACATAGGTAATACCTTAATCAATAAAGAAATTTTTAAAAAATAAATCTAAATATGCTCTATATTGATCTTGCTTCGTTTCCTCCGCAGCCCCGTAATGATCTGGCGAGCCTACAGGTTGAGAAGGCCAAATCAGCTCTAGAAAGTGGTTGGTTAAGGCTGGCTCCTGCTTACTCACCAGCAAGAGTAGAAAGGCATGTGTTACCCTTTTCCTACCTACAATGTAGCAGCCACCCCAAGCTTATCCTAGACTTGGAATCATGTCTGAGTACTGAGTCCAAAGGCAGACAGTGGGAGCCTTAAACAGCCTGCCTAAATGGTTGGTTATACTGAGAATTTCTCTAGAGAAGAAGTATCAATAATGTAGGGAGTACCATAATTTCATAAAGTGGCAAAACCAGGTCAAAGTTTTGTTTTGTTTTTAAAAAGGAAAAAGAAGAAAAAATCTTCTTCTAGGAAGAGTAACCACCAGGGAGGGCAGGGGAGCTGCAGAGACAATATGACCAGCACTGCAGGGGTCCCACAGTTCTCGGGAAACTTAGTGAGAGCAGAGATGCAAGGTGATTTCAAGAACATTATACACCAAGACTTGTCTCCTGGGACTAACACCTCCCTAAAAGAGCAAATACTGAGCAGTTCACTCTGTATTATAAATATTTCACTTACACTAAGCTTTTTGTTGAAATAAAAGTTTAATTTTAACAGGAGTGGTAGGTATTAAATTTATTTTATTTCCATTGTTTTTGAGGGGGGGAGTCTCTGCACCCTCCAAAGACTAAAGAAAAACAAGACAAAAGCAGGCGCTGCTCCCTCAGGCGGTGCACACAACATCTCTAATGAGCTGGCTTTGTGAGGCATAGATGAGATGTCTTCTGGGTTTCAAAACCTTGCTTTTCACATGTTAGTGTCAATCTGGTGGACACTTCAAGAAAAAGAAAAGGGGATGGGAGAGAAGAGAGATTGTGCAAGAGTGCCTCTCATCACATTCAACCAACAAGACAAAATTGTTTAGAAAACTTGAAGAGTAATTAAAATTTTTAGAAAGGTTTCAGCAGCATTGGAAGAGCCATCTTTGATTTTTAAATTTCAACTGTATGTGTGAATGAAGGTCAATAAATACTAAGGTCTTTTAAAGCACCAAACCTAGTATTTCACATTTAAAAAGTGCATATAAGCTTTAATCTCTTAAGAGTTTTTACGTGCACATCATTGCAAATGTAGCTGGGCTATCAAAGTAATGTTTACCTTCAAAGTAACAGTAACCAACAGATGATAGATATGGTACAATGTTAGAAAAAACTGGACTAGCTGTTTAAAACAGTCTACTAAGTTAAGATATGAATATTTCACTCTCCTCTGACATGCATGTCTTTTTAAATCATGGTTGGAAATAGTGCATGTATATAGTTGATTTGATAATACTTACAAGCAGAAAAATATCACAAAAAGTTTCTTCTCTCATCATGGGCACTTGTTCCAAAACTCCTTTTTTTTTTCTCAAGCTCACCTCAATAGACTTTGGGGTCATTTACCATATTCTAACCACTTCACAAAGGTTGTTGATACATTTAATAAAAATTAACCCTTTGTAGTTCATTTTTAGAATTATGCCCATCCTTAAAAGAAAAACACAAACTTAAGTAGAGAGTAATTTAAACAAACACATTTCTGTCAAGTTCATGCCCAACGCACTCATTTTGTCGGAATTACTGATCAAAGCAACAGTTCACCTTGTAGCCAGGTTCCCGGGGACTTTTCATTTCATCATGAGCCAATCCATGTTTCCTGAATGTACTGGGGGAAATGTCTATCCTCCTAAAATTGAAAACACAAAAAATGTTAAATATCCACAGTGTGACTATAATACAGGTAATATTTTAGTTTGTAAGTTGGTAATGGAGTCATAGGCATTCCTTTTTATTATGTTTCATTACTTACATACATATTACTTATATTCTTTGCATTCTTACCCTCTCCCATAGGAGTGAACAAAGCACACAAAATCTAAAACTTCTCAAACTCAAACAGTAATGTTACATCCAGGAAGGCAGACTCACAGACAAGCTTATGATTTCAAGTTCATACAAGATTATCTATAGAGCCCTGGCCCGGAAGCTCAATTAGTTAGAGACGAGGTTGGCAAACTGCGGCTCGCGAGCCACATGCGGCTCTTTGGCCCCTTGAGTGTGGCTCTTCCACAAAATACCACGGCCTGGGTGAGTCTATTTTGAAGAAGCGGCGTTAGAAGAAGTTTAAGTTTAAAAAAATTTGACTCTTTGATTGAAATTTAAAGAAATTTCAATCATTGTACTGTTGATATTTGGCTCTGTTGACTAATGAGTTTGCCCACCACTGAGTTAGAACATCATCCTGATAAGCTAAGGTTGTGAGTTTGATCCCCGGTCAGGGCATATACAAGAAAGCTACCAACTGAATGCATAAATAAGTGAAAAAACAAATCAATGTTTCTCCCCACCCACTGCCTTTCCTCTCTAAAACCAGTCAATCAATCAATAAGTTGTTTTTTTGGGGTTTTTTTTGAAGGACTATCTATATGTTCTACTAACGAGTTTCACCTTGGAAATTAGAATGTATTGGCCCATTATTCTCCAATGAGATAGGTCTAGAGGAGAAACAATTGCCCGGCATGACCCTAAATGCAAGACTACTGTACAAACGTGGTCCTACCTACTATACAACACATTCAAGAGTTGACTATTCCTTTCCATTCACAACTACAAACACCCACTTCTTTCCTAGAATCTGCAGGGTGTTACCTTAAATTCTACTGCTAATGTGGCAAAGATAGTTTAATATCTGATGATCAGTCTTTTATGACCACCTCCAATATAAGGTTGAGGTCCTCACCTGTGTATCTCTGGGCTTTTCTTGTTCTTAGCTGCCTCTTGCTCAGTTCCTCTCTTTAGGTATTTAGTAAAGCGTTCATGCAATGTCATTCCTGAGGACCCAAAGTGATGTTCTGTGGGGATTCAAAGAAAAACACATTATGCCATCAAAGGCAGACATAATATTCATAATATTCAACTCTTTTATATGAACCTGCAGCTACAGAGATGTGACTAAAAATACTCAAATCTACATAACAAACATACTGTGATCATGAGAATAGGTAAAATTCTGAATTTGCACAATCCAATGTTGGGCACTAGAATACCACTGTAGCTCCCTTAAGACATGGATACAAAGAAACCTGGAGCTTACTGTCGTTTGAATCACACCACCAACTCCTGCTTAAGTTTAAATTTCAGATGGAACCTATAACTGGCACAATCCAGCTTCTACATCACCTTTCTGCCATTCCCCAACCCGCCCACCCCCATCTGCCCTTATGGTGGAGAAGAAATTCACACACAGCGTAAGGTCAACAAGAGGCTTCCACTTACTGAACAAGAGAAGACAGAGGTGTGGATAAAACCACTTTTCATACTTCCTTTTTCAAGCATTTTAAGCCTTCATGTGGAAGATTTTACCTATTCTCATGATTACAGACCACTACTAATAATTCAAAATGTTCAGCTCTGTAATTAAAAAATGGAAACTCATCGCTGAAATGGATTTCCTTCCAGTCAGTCCCTCGCTCCAAAGGCCCTTTCAATAAGATAAAGGGCCTGATAAGGCTCCCTTATTCACCCGTTCATCCTTCTGCTTGTAATAAAGGAAGCTAAGCTGTGGCAAGGGATCCGAGCAGAATGGGGTTGGGACTTACCTTTAACGTGGTGAACAATGGTCACAATGTGCTGGGCAAACAGTTCCGAGGGGCTCCGCTGAGACTGAGCTGACTGTATGTGCTGGAAAATGGAACGAAATTCTTGCTCCTTTTTGTTGCTATGAACTAGATCCCGACAAAGCTTGCGCTCCTGAGCCAGTAATCCACTGGGTCTGGGGGGGAAAAAACACAAGGGGGCTGGCTCAATTTAACAAGATATACAGAAAGTCAGAACATTTAAACCCTAAAAATGCAATGCATTTGTTCAAAGAGTTTTAATTTTACCCACAAAGTTCTTTTTTAAATTCAAAGTAACCTCAATGCACAACTATGGAAAAAGGCATCCAAAATTTATCGCTTCCCTTTTTTCACTGGTAATCTTTAATAGAAAGGACGAGTGTTAAACCTCAGTGGTTCTGTTTTTGGCGTCACTGCTGGCTTTACCACACACAACAAATGAGAACGTATTTAAAAGATCAACTAGCTTGGCGAGCCAGAGCCATTCAGTGAGTCAACACAATGAAGCAGGAGTGAAATGTGGCTCCCGCTGACTTCCAACAGGCTGCAGAGTTTTTACATTACCCCAAATAAAAAATAGCCTGGCCTCGCCCTAGCTGGTTTGGCTCAGTGGGTACAACGTCGGCCTGCAAACTGTAAGGCCCCAGGTTCAATTCCGGTCAAGGGCACATACCCAGGTTGTGGGCTCAATCCCCAGTATGGGGCATGATTCTCTCTCATCATGGATGTTTCTATCTCTCTCTCCCTCTTCCTTCCTCTCTGAAATCAATAAAAATATATTTAAAAAAATAAATAACCTGGCCTCTTCCTCCTCCAGAATGCAGCCAGACGTGACCTCTGAAAATGGTTGCTATTCACTTGACCCAGAAACCCCCGCCCCCGGCCAAAATCATGCAAATCAAGAGGTTCAAATCTTCGTGTTCACTTTAAGAACACTTGTGAAACTGCCCAGGCCATCAAGAGTATGCATGTCCAAAAAGCCACCAAGTATCTGAAGGACGTCACTTTAAAGAAGCAATGTGTGTCATCCCGTCGTTACAATGTGGAGTTGGTAGGTGTGCCCAGGTGAAACAGTGGGGCTGGACTCAGGTTGGTGGCCCAAAGAGTGCTGAATTTTTGCTGCATGTGCTAAAAAACGCAGAAAGCCTCTAATGCTGAGTTTAAGGGTTTAGATGTAGATTCTCTGGTCATTGAGCACATCCAGGTGAACAAAGCTCCCAAGATGTGTTGTGGAACATACAGAGCTCATGGGCATATTAACCCATACATGAGCCTTCCTTGCCTCATTGAGAGGATCCTTAGGGAAAATGTGCAGATTGTTTCTAAACCAGAAGAGGAGGTTGCACAGAAGAAAAAGATATCCCAGAAGAAACCGAAGAAACAAAACTTATGGCCCAGGAGTAAATTCAACATAAATACTAATAAAAGTAAACAACAAAACCAGCCTTGCCATCACCACTCTAAAAACCCAACACAAATAAAAAAAAATTTTAGGAATTTCTAAAGTACTCCTCTTACCCACAGCCCCAACTCTAAAAACTGCCACATTATTTCTTGGTGAAGGTCTGTAATAATAGGCTCTAGGAGCCTACTAAAAATGGAAAAATGGATCCTGGATGGCTGTATAGGCCAAAGGCACCTTAAGCAAATTCCGGGGGGGGGGGGGGGGGGGGACACAAAACAAAACAAAAAAACAAAAACAGGATAAAGGCTGGGAAGGCGAGGAGGGGCTAGAGGCTGGATAGAGGGCCGGAAAACAGCAGAGGGGACCCAACACCAAAACCAGTCACTGAAGAAACACCCTTCACCACCCCTGAGATACTGACTTCAACACATAATAGCTTAGTGACACACACTCCCCACTGACAGGTGTGGACCCGAGGGTATCAGCTGTGAAACTTGGACAATGGAAAATACAAGAGGGGCCCGTCTTGGTTCCATTATGTCCTCAGGAAGAGAGGTTAGGAGGCACCATTTAGGCCACTGATCAAGGACTAAACCTCACCTTGCAAGGTCCTCATCAAAAGAGTCCATCCGGACATTGACCTGGGCCTCTCGAGTAATAGAGAAGGAAGACTTCCCTGTGGAAAAGTCTCCTTTGGCTCCTAGCTTCTCCCGGCTCTCAGAGGTCTTTCTTGGGGGAGGTGATGAGCTTTTCTCCTGGACCGCTTTGTAAGCAGTCACTCGGAAATTCTTTTCAGGCACAAACCCCCTGTGCCCACTTTCGGTTCTCTTGAGTCCTCCCCGATCCTCCTTTTTGGATCTCTCCGAGAAAGACTCCTCCTCCAGCTCCTCTGTTTTCCTTTGCTTTTCCTTCCCTGGAGGTGCATACACTTCCCATTTGCCTGACTTCTCGTCCTCCTGGTTTTTGTTTGCACCAGCTATGACTTTCGACATAAATTTGGGTTCATCATCAAACTCAGATTCCTTCCTTCCTTTGGCTTTGTCCTTATCTTGATCATCCATGTCCTCCTTGTGGAAATCAGCCATCTTCTTCTCAAAGTCATCTCGGAGCTTATATCTTTTAGGAGACTGGCTACCCCGAAAAGGCTTCTCAGAATCAGTTTTGGGAGCAAACATATCAGATTTTATTTTCGAATCACTCAATCCTGTGTCAGAGAAGCTCCCTTTCTCTTTCATTTTCTCTTTATCCGTATTTGTTTGTTTCTGTTCCTTATCTTTTCCATTCTCTGTCTTCTGCTCATCTAGATACCTGGTTATAAAAACAAAAGGGAGACACACAAGAGGCTTCTTAAGCAACCCGATCTAAAACAGCACCACTGGTCTTGGGTTTTTGAATCTCTGAATAAACATGTCTCGTGGATTCCAGTGTTACCAAAGGACTTTCTCCTTGGCTACTTTCTAGTAATTTCAGAGAAAAATACATGGTCCATGGAATTGTGTCTTACAAAAGCAACCAAAAAGAAAATAACAAAGGTAATTTTTAGGATACTAAAAAACAAAAACCTACTTACCTGTAAGTGGTCTAGGAAAAAAAAAATTAAGGTCTTATCCAACCTTCATTCAGTCACTTATAATCTGCTTTCAGCAAAATTAACATAGAATGTTCAACCTTGGACTGTTTTGCTTTTATATAACTCACATTTGGAAATACAAGTCTCAAAAGAGACCTCAAATTTGCTTCAAGTCACCTAGAAGATCTAAATATGAAATATACTGCAAACACAAATAAAAACAAAACATGTGTTAATTGAGAGCAGGGGGGTGGGGGGAATCATCCTACTCTTTCTTATGGAAAAGCAGTGCTCATACCCAAGTCTTCTAAAGACATTCACAGTTCTGGCAAGGAACCAAACTTACATTTTAAAGTAGACTTACTTAAGGCTGGAAAGTAGATTCTCAACATCTCATTTGTACCATTAATGGAGAATATGGTAAAACAGAATCAAAGGACAGCAGGATATCAAAGAATAGTAAGAGAAAAGAAAAAGGGAACTACCCCTTGCTCGGTAAATCCTTCTTGACAACCTGGTCCCAAGCCAACGTCCCTGTTATGTCTCTGCTGTCCCAATCCATCCAATCACACAAAGATTCAGGTTCCAACTCACCATGTCCCCCAGGGTATAAAGACGAAAGCATTGTCCCATCCTCTCCTAACATGCAGCCCAGTTGGCTTCTACTGGGAATACACCCACCTTGTGATTTTAAAACCAGGCCTTCCTGGACTAAGCCTTGGACTTTCCCATTCTGCACAGTCTCCTCAACTGGAGGGTGTGAGGGTGCAGCTCTTCACCATGATGGGCTGATGTAGATCAATCACAGTAGATGGTGGTTCTTAGCGGGTCTAACAGCTCCAATGGCCATTCATTTTGGCAAAGATCATATTTTTTTGATAGCTGACCCACAAATCTCTACTGTTCTCTGGCTTACATTGGTAGAATCCAAGGCAAGTTTTTAAATGTGAAAACATCATTTCAGAGTAGTTTAAAGAAACTTTATGCTGCAATACAAATTCAGGAAGGTAGGAAAGCTAGAGTTAAGCTTAAGATGTCCTTAGGTGATGCTTTTCAATTTTGCTAATGAAAAGTTTAGGAAATGGGGATTATCTTTTTACCATTAATCACAGCTCTAACTTAGATTACATTACAATCAAACTGCCAGCTGGTGAAATAAAAACACAACCAGGCCAGGGAAACAAGGTACTTGCCTCTTTGTATAGGCTGCTCCTCCTGAAGCAGCCTCCTCCTTCTGAGACGAGCCATATGTGGAGCCAGTGGCCGGTGGACTCTTACCCACAGGGCTCTTCTTGGATGGACTCAAGGACCCAGAGCCATGGTCAAATTGACCTTGGTGTGTCCCAGCTTGGTACCCAGAACCACTCTGCAGACCTGAGCCCATCTGGGATGTGCTGGAAAGTGGAGGACTAGGCTTTGGCACAGGGCTAGGACGGGGAGACCGCCGCCTCACTACCACAGACTGGAGGGGGCTTTTAAGAGCAGGGCTCCGCTCCCGGGGACTTAGCTCAGAAACTGCCGATGCCCGTGATGCAGAACCAGCACTGTATGTGCTGGCATCTGCCCATGGCTTCGAGCTCTCAGATGCTTTTGTATCTTGAGAGGTGCCTCCAGAGAATGACTGCTCCTTGGCCTCTTCTTGGTTATCTCCAGCAGACTGAGATGGACGGCTATCCTTGGAAGAGGACTTTTTCTCCTTTGCAGACTTGCGCTTGGAAGATTCAACTCGGCTGTGGTTGGAGGAAGAACGAGAGGATGAGGAGCGCCTTGACCTGTCAGAGGAAGACTTATCCGAGTTTCTTGAATGGCTCCTGGATCTCGGTGAAGGAGACCTTCTCTTTGGGGACCGGGATCGGGACCGGCCCCGTCGAGGACTGTATGCCTGCCGATAATTCTGCCAATTTGAGCGGTAGTTTCCATAGCCTCCTCGGTTGTACTGGCCCCATGGATAAAAGCCTCTGTTGCGCCCACGGAAATAATAGGGCCTTCTATAGCCTCTGTTGTGACCTCGGAAATCCCGATTCTGATATACTCTTGGGTGATTCCTCTCTCTGTTATGAGCAGGAGAATATGATCTGGAACGAGACCTAGAACTGAAAAGGGGATGAAGGGAGAAGAAATGTTAGAATTTTGACAAAATTTATTCTTGAAAAACGTGACAAGAAAAAAGTAACATTTTGAAATTCCTGCTCATAGGGAGCACACTTAAATATTTAATCCCATTGCTTATGAACCATATTAAGTACAAAAAGACAAATAAGAATCATTTTAACAAATGAGATGCCAAGAATGCTTATTATAGCACATTTTATTTTTATAAATCTTTATTGTTGAAAGTATTACATACGTCCCCTTTTTTCTCCCATTGACCCCTTATAGTCTGCCCCTGCCCTCACTCCAGGTATAGCACATTTAAGTAGAGCTATATTTCTGCAGTGAAAGAATAGCAAAATGTCCTTAATACAGTAAACTAAACAAAGGCTATTTTAATATAGTGTACTAATTGCTTAGGGTTCTACAGCACAGGGGATTTTACAAGAGCCTACATCACTGGAAGCAAGGAAGAACTACAAGCTATGATATCCAGACAGTTAACTGTTCAGGTCCTTTGGCCCCAATACTGTTTTAACACTCTACTCCCCATCCTATTCACCTCTGTCTGTGCAGGGCTAATTTCTTAGATTCCACTAATACCTGGAATTGTAAAAACACAGTAACAGGTCTAAATTAAAGCCACTTAACTAGGGACTTAGAAAAGCTTTGAACACAAAGCTTAAAAGATTTTTTACTGAAATTATATCAGCAAGGCATACAAGTATTAGTTTTTTACTGGGGACCTGGAAATGGTCTCACTATTTAGGTCAGTTTCTGTGGCTGAACTACAGATTAACTGTGTGCCACAAGAGGGCACTACTGACTATAAGACACACAAGTGCACCGGAGATTAGCAGAGAAACTATAAAACAACCCTTCCTTACCATGCACATCTTTCAAGTCAACCTAAAGCCTAAGATGTGTTATTGTTTAAAAATATAGAACTCTAACTTGGCAAAGGTACACTTCTAGAATCATGGGTATTCAATAGTAACCTAACTTTGTAAAAATTTTATATCCATGAATACCAGGCTTATCAATGACAGGGAGCTTTGAAACAAAGCTCCCTGTCATTGATCAAAAAGCTAAAAACTGTATTTGTTGGTGTAAAAATCCACTGGGGTTCTTAGATAACACCTGTCTTGTCAACTATAATACAGATCATTAACCACTACTCATAAGTAGTTAGCTAGAAATATGTAAAATTGCTAAAAAATGCTTTCCAAAAATATTTCTTTACATATAGAATAAAAACCCTTCAGTTACTCAGCAGGCCTCATAGCAGGTCTGACTGGAAACCGATTGTTTTATAAATAACTCCATTTAGCAAATGTGACAGGTTTTAACAACAAAATGACATTTAAAAAAAAAAGAAATTTACACTTAATTTAATCTAAAGACAAAGTGGGCTTGGTTTTCTATTACTTATTACTTGCTGTGCTCAGGTTCTTTACCCCAAGAACAAGAGCTTCTGGCAAGATGCATGATAATGCTGGTCATTAATGGTTGCTATTTAAGTACAATTTAAAAAAAACAAACTTACCTTCCACACTTTTCATTCGAAAACAGTACAATATAAGAAAAGAAGGAAGAGGCAGATGCAGGCTATGCAACTGAATGTGATCGGATTAAGTGGCTACACTTGAGGGAGGTGCTGTACCACCAAACTAAGGAGGGTTTAATTCATGTTGCCATCCTCAGAGGCTACTGTTGCTTCGGTCACCAATTACTAGTGAGGGCCCTATGGCATACTGCATCCAAAACCCGTAGTCACTGCACAGATGCAGGAACATGAGTCTCTGCAGATTGCAAATGTTATTTACAAAAAGTCACTTAAAAGAATACAGTCTGTGAAATACAAGGAAACAATTTTCTCCAATTCTACAGAACTCAGCAATTAAGTTAATTTAAAGGCATGGTTTCTCAAACTCTCTGGATGGGTAGTATAATTTCCTTGTAGAAGAAAAACAAAAAGGAAAAAAAATCATGAAACAGATAAGCCAGAAGAACTGAATATCCATGGCAAATTTATCTGTTTCTGAAAGAGAAGTCACACTAGAATCAAGTCTAAAAACCTGTTTTCTAGTGGAGAAATCCCTCCAAAACAATTTTCTAGGTATAAGATAGCACATGAAGGGGCTCTAGACCTACCCCAGCACATACTGCCTGCCTATATTTTTTTCCTCATTTGCCAAGGTGATGACCATGCCAATGATTTGTAGAATAAGCAGAAGAGATCTATCCAGACAGATCCTCTCAGTTCTATTTATCACAAAGGTGGTTAACATTTTTCAATTTGACTTGTGTAAGTACTATTTTGTCTTTGAGTTTTGGTTGTATAGCCTCTTATTTTTGAACCAATTACTTAGTTTCTATTTACTAAGTAAAGTTCTAAATTAAAATGTTACCTTTCAGAACCAAATAGGCTAAAACAGATTTAATCAGCCCAAATAAAAAACTGTGGGTGCTAGGTAGGAATTACTAAAGAGTCTTTTGCTCAGTCCTAAGGCCTTGATGGTAACTTCCCAAGGTAGATATAAATTTATTTAGTGGGTTTTCCCTCTTCTTTTTTGGAGGGGTTGAGAAGGTGGGATAGAATTTTATTCATATAGACTCTGACATGATTGGGCAACAGATAGACACTATTTAGTCTAGGGCTTGAAGAAAGTTTGGGGGGGAAATGCATGCCCAAAAAACATGAGAGGGAGAAAAGCTAAGAGTTGTTACCCTCAAGGTGTAATGTTATCTTTAAAAAGAAGAAAAAAAAATCTAGTATTTATTTTGTTTGAGGGAAAAACTACAGATTTTATAACTTCCTGTTCTATATTGTATTGGAGTCATCAATACTTACGCACACTTACTTTTTGTTCATCCTCTGGTCTGAAACTAATTTTTAGGTAGGCTTCTCACAGATTCCATTTAAGAAATTAACTTGTTCTTTGGGCGGGAGTGGGGGGGAATCCCACCAACCATTTGTTTAAGACTCTTATAGAAGTACTATGAAACCATCAAAAATTAAAGCTTTTAATAGCACCTTTTCCTGAGGCTTATTTTAAATTTCATAATCAATTCATTTAAAAGAAAAGGATTATAAAGACTTATCAGAAATAAACAGCAAGGGTCCCAAGTGGAAAAATTGAGAAATTATCTCCTTGCCTAATGCAATTCTGACAAAAAAATGTAATTGTGCAAAAATCCCCCTTTTGGTTTAAATACATCAGTATTTTCCTAATGCACATACAGAAACTAATATCTACTGAAAGGTTCTTATCTATTCACAAAATAAAACTAAAACAGTTTTAAAGTCTGAAAAACCCAACTCACAACACATTAAAAGGAAAAGATGCCGGAGGTTTGGCATCCCATTTCAGGACATAATAGAAATAGGGAAATCCCACTCAAAGGTGTAGAAACTGACTGAATTAAAGAACACTGGTAATAAATTCGAAAGAATTACTTGCACATTTAGTAAGACGACCAGGTGATGTCTACATAGTTATTTTTAGATTAGTTTTAAGATGTGTTTACTAAATACAGTTTATTAGTAATTGGCACATCTGGTGTATACAAATGACTCCTGATACGTTTTTTAAGGTTTATTTAGTGAGTTAAGGCTTCTTTTAGTGGGTTTTCCCTCTATCTTTACCCAACTAGAAGGCAAGCTTTCCACCATAGAGTTGATCATACTATTAATCCTCTTAGCTATCTTTTCTTTCCTGATGAAAATAAACTTTGGTCCAAGACTCCAAAAACACTTCAATGAAAAATCATCAGATGTAGAGATTTAAAGTAGGCAGCTCAAATAAATATAAAATGTTCTTTCTTCCAAAGTAGATGAGAAATAGAATGTGCTCTGGCAGAGGAGAAAAGGAATTAGGCAAACAATATGGCAAGAAGAGCCGATTTAGATTTGTAGCATTTAAAGAAACCTGGAATAACTTACAGCTCAACCTCCCTCCACCTCAAGCCAATCCCTGACCCCCCGACCCCACCATCTGACATTCACAGAAAGAATCTAACAAAAGATCTTCAAAAACCCATCTGGCCCGATACAACGATTATCTCAATAGACAATCACACACCCGCTTACCTCAGCCTTCGCTTCCTTGAACGAGAGACAGATCGACTTCGGGATCGAGACTTCGAAAATGAACGAGAACGAGATCTTGATGCAGATCTTGAGCGAGAAGAACGAGATCCAGACTTGGATTTGTTTGTTTTTGACATCTCTGAAGAAAGGATCAGTCACTTTTCAATTACACCTAATGTAACAAAAACAGATTCAAATAAATGAGTCCCTTTGCAAACCTGAACTTCTCTTAGAAACAGGTTTGTTTGTTTTAAATGCAGATGAAATAACTGGTTATATCTATCTATCTCTATCTCTCTCTCTCTCTCTCTCTCTCCCCCTGCCCCCCCCCCCCCACTTTCATCAAGATTTGTGTTCTAAGCAGAACAATCCAAACAGACCCAAGCCACAGCAGCAGATGGAAAACCTGACATATAATACAAACTGGGTAACACTATAAAATACTGGCAAAAACGAGGAGAGCTAACAATATTTAATGCACAGTCTTTTTGCAGTAAGCAAACAAGCTTTGCCAACTAAGTTAGCTAACCTGAAATGACCTGAGACAGGCTTCCCAGTTCTAACAGAAGAAACCATATGCAATGATATCTTGGTTATGGTCTATCTTGGAAATGGTACACATCTGACCATTTCTCTAATCCCCAGACCTTGAAGTCATGAGGCATAGCCTTAATATTTATTTCCAAGGAAAAGGTTTTAAAAGTGCAAGAGTGTTCTCAAATATTTTAATACCACAACATATATGTACTATATCTTATAAAATACAGGATATTAATCCATAAACATGGGACTAAAGTAATTTATAAAGTGAAGATCCATTCTTTCTTCTAGTTAGTATCACCTTTCTTTTAGGGTCATTTTTCTCCCATTAAAACACACACACACACCCCAAAATTGTCTTTTTCCTTTTCTTTCTCCTCTACAGGAATGAATAGAGAACCTCAAAGTTGCCCTGACTGCTGGGTTTGATCAGTAAGGTGCACTGTCAAGCTAACTCACTTATTCTCTTTATATCCTACTAGAACTTTGGGCATCTTCCAAGTAGCAAAACATTGCAGTGCTAAAGCATGTGTCTACCAAAGACCAGGAAGAATAAGGGATCTGTCAAAGATCACAAAGCTAGTCAATAGCCAAACCAGGCCAAAATGCCAGGGCTTTTTCCATCACACCTCGCCATCTCACTGCTTAGCAAAAGCTTCTAAGTGATGCTGCTCCCAGCGTGTAAGGGAAAAATAATAATAAATATTTCACCCTCCCCTACTCACATGTTTTGTTATTCAGATCTCAGCTCAAAA
The DNA here is from genome assembly GCF_951640355.1 of Cnephaeus nilssonii. Lineage (NCBI taxonomy): Eukaryota > Metazoa > Chordata > Mammalia > Chiroptera > Vespertilionidae > Cnephaeus > Cnephaeus nilssonii. The sequence continues at coordinate 80,331,591 of NC_137078.1, forward strand.
GCTATCTGCTCAGAGGTTTGCCCTGGCCACCCAATCAAAAGTAGCCACCAGTCATTCTACAGGATTTAATCCCATACACCTTGTTGTTGTTTTTTCCTTCTGAGAACTCAATTCAGTACTTAAAAAATATCTTGCTTCCTTTTTTGCTTTCTATCTTTACCCAACTAGAAGGTAAGCTTTCCACCAGCAGAAATCTCATCTTTCTTATTTACTTCATGCCCAGAACAGTGTTAAAATAAAAAACAAAGGGGAAACCAGCTTTGAAACTTCCCTAAGCAGACAAAACCAGTTCAGTCAAACAAATGAAGCTTAATATAGCTTATTTTGCAAGTCTATCTTGACAGGTGCATTTCTTGCTTATGAGTCTGGAAATCATAAACAAAACGAACTGTTTCCCAAGGTTAATAGGAAGTAATCACTGAAAATTCTATTATAATCAATCACTGTGAATCATAGTCACTGCTTTCTCACTATATAATAAGCTGCTTTATAACAACATATACCTGAGCCTCCTTCCATATTTTGGTTTGAGTTCTCCCAGTTTATGAACTGTGTTTTTGGTGTGTGCACAATAAACTTTTACTAATAACTACTTCGGTAATTCATTGGTTTTATTTCTGCTATTTATGAACTACTAGAGGCCCTATGCACAAAATTCATGCAAGTGTAGGCCCTTGCAGCCCTGGCTTTGTCTGGAAGGTCGTCCGGATGGTTGTTCTGCCCTTCGGTCTAATTAGCATGTTAGCTATTTATTATATAGGAATTATATAGGATTGTTAACAAATGCTTTAAAATGTTTTTATGTACTTATTTTATCTTCAGTAGAGGATATTTTTCCCATTGATTTTTATTATGTATTTATTTATTTATTATATTGTTATTGATTTCAGAGAGGCAGGGAGAGGGAGAGAAACATCAATGATGAAAGTCATGAATAGGCTGCCTCCTGCATGCCCCCCCACTGGGGATCAAGCCTGCAATCCAGGCATGTGCCCTTCACCAGAATCGAACCCAGGACTCTTCAGTCCACAGGCTGATGCTCTATCCACTAAGCCAAACCAGCTAGGGCCCATTGATTTTTAGAGAGAGTATAAGGGAGGAAGAGAGAGAGAGAAAAACATCAATGTGAAAGAGATACATTGACTAGTTGCATCCCTGCAAACCAGGTGCCCTTGACAGGGAATTGAACCTGAGAATACTTTGGTTCATGGGCCGGCACTCTAACCATTGAACAACACCAGCCAGGGGACAAAGAGGGCATTATGATGTCCCATTTTACAGATTTAAACCCAGCCAACCAGGCTTCAAGCCAGTGTTGGTTTTTTGTTTTTGTTTTAAAGTCAGTGTTCTCAACCACTATTATTCCACCTCTGTAGAGCAATGTTGCACACAGAAGTCATTCATAGATCTAAGTCTTTTCTCCACTCTTACCAAGTTTAGGATCTGGTAAAGGGGCAAGAGTTAGGCAAACTGAAAGATCATATTTGTTTCTAATTACTACATTCATAATTTTAATTACTTCTGGAAAGGCAAAAGTCCAGGAAGCTACTATAACTCCAGTTCATAGGAAACAACCATAATCTCACAGACATAATTTAGAGGTCTGACAAAGTGCCAGGAAGCCAGAGACAAAGGGTGATGAGTAAGAGATTGCGTAATGAGGACACCAAAGACCTACAGTCCAGATCCTGCCAAAGGATCAAACTGTTGTGTGCTCTACCAAGGTCAAAGATACTTCTATTTGGAACTGACTTTTGGCAACAGTATCGTTATACAAAGCCAGGGTAGAGGAATAAGTTACTCGGGGATAGGAAGTGGAGATGTACATGAACAATTTATAGAAACTAAATATTGAAAATACATTTTGTTTTGCTAGTTGGCCTTCAGCATATTTTGGGATTTTTCTCCCTGGGTTCACTCTTACTGAATGGCTTTCTTCTGTTACAAGTTTAGGGATAGTCTTGCCTAGCAACATCTCTGTCCAATCTTCAATTTTAGCTTGGGCCAGAAATAAAAATCCTTTTAGATCATTTACACAACAGGTGGACAATATCAGACTTTAGAAGAAAAAGAACAGACAACAGTTAGTGAAAAAGGAAAACACTCATTACAACCACCAGAAAATGGAAAATTAAGAAGCTCATTTTCATTCAGAGAAAAAGTTGTCAATTAAATACATACAGAGCCAAAGTTAACACGTCTACATATATTAAACTTACTAGAATTGACAAGTATACTGAAGAGTGGCAATACTGTGATACCATCCCCAATCCTACCCCTGGAACTTCTTTAATGTGAATTGAAACTAACAGTAAAAACATCACTATACCTTGAGAATTACGTGGAATAACTTTGGATGATACAAACCACAATTGGAAATAAATCAATGAAATACTTAACTCATTCAAGAGGACTCTATCTAGACAGTAGGTAAGCTAAAGTAGACTTGGTCCTTGCCTTCATGGAGCTTATAATCTAGGCGCATTTAAGACTAATAAGCAAGCAAGCAATATCATACTTATAAATTCTGGTAAGTACTAGGAAGACAAAGAAAATACTATGTTGGCATATACATATGATCTCTGAACGCATAATAATCTGGCCACTCAGTGTACTTATGTATAAGGGAAAGCTTGCAAATCTTGATATGTCAAGGGACCAGGAAATAGTGGCCCCCAGCTTCTGGCTAGTAAGTCCTCTGCTTCTTTCTAACTATCCACAATGCAGTTCTTATACATGGAAAAACCTTATTTTAAAATCCCAACTATATGGTCAGTCTACACTGAGTGGCCAGATTTATTATGCGTTCAGAGATCATAATAATCTGGCCACTCAGTGTATATGCAGCGTGGTAGTTATTTAGATAGGATGGTCAAGAGATGGTATTTAAGCTGTCACCTGAAGAGCAAGTCACATGAAAAGAGAAGTGTCCAAAAGACATGTAGTTTCTTTCTTTTTTTTTTTAAATATGTTTACAATACGCGTGGAAGACTTTTTATTTTTATTTATTATTTTTTTAAACATATTTTATTGATTTTTTACAGAGAGGAAGGGAGAGGGAGAGAAAGTTAGAAACATCGATGAGAGAGAAACATCGATCAGCTGCCTCCTGCACACCCCCTACTGGGGATGTGCCCACAACCAAGGTACATGCCCTTGACCGGAATCGAACCTGGGACCTTTCAGTCCGCAGGCTGACGCTCTATCCACTGAGCCAAACCGGTCTCGGCAAGACATGTAGTTTCTTCTCTCAACAAATATATATAAGGTAGGGATGATCATAACTAAAGCCAGCTGATCAAATTACCAAAATTCATTCAAAACAACTCTCAATTCTATTTTGAAGACCTACAAACTTCATATACATACAGCTTTTCCTATTTCTGACATTTCTTCATTGTTGGTGCTCTAAAAATATAATGGGAAGTGAGATAAACAAATACTACCTTGGAAATCAATTTAGCACCTCTTACATGTTACAAGTACATGTTATTTATTTAGTTTCTGTTCGAACTGTAATTTCCCTAAAAGTAAGTTTTGCTTCTTCAACAATGCTGTTTGCTTCTTCCTGACTGACCATGCTGTTTCATTTCGAATATTATAAAAAAGTGCAGTCCCTACAGAACTATGGCATAATATGACAGCTCATGGCTGTGATATGTGCCTGGTGTAAAAACATGTCTCCTCAAACACTATTTTGGACAAAAAGATTCTCACACTTAAGGTAAGATAGCATGTTCCTACATCAGCATTATGAAAGAATCCACCTAGTAACCAATACTATCTATTTGATAGGAATGATCAATACTTAATATCTATTGATAGTAACAATCAATACTTACTATTTATTATGTTAGAATGCAGAAATATACTAAGAACTAGTTCCTGAACTCACAATTAAGAGCCTGGTATGATCCAAATATCCTCAACTTTCCAACATTCTTCAAATGTCATGGTTTCATATCTCACATTATTACCCTCTTTGCCATGGAATCAATTTCTGTTTGTTCTCTTTCATTGGGATACACTTAATGTGATTCTCAAAATGTGGCCTAATATAGAACTACTAGAGACCCGATGCATGAAAATTCATGCGGGGGTGGGGGGGTGTCCCTCAGCCCAGCCTGCCCCCTCTCACAGTCCAGGAGCCCTCAGGGGTGGGAGGCGATCCGGTGATCAGGGGAAGGCAACACCCCCATCACACCTCTGCTGCTACCACTGCCAGCAGAGCAAGCCTCAGCCAGCCCTGGTTACCTGCGCCTCAGGCCGGACCTGGGCAGCTGGGGGGCTGAGGGCGGGTCCAGCCGCACCGTGCGCCTGCCCATCACACACACACACACACACACACACACACACACACACACGCATGCGGCAGGGCTGAAAGGACTGGGCGCCACCATCTTGTGGCTATGGGTGCCACCATCTTTGTGACAGTGTGATGGTCAATTTACATATTCCCCTCTTTATTAGATAGGCTGTAGACACTATTAGTGTGTTTAAGATTTTTCTTTCTGCCGAAACCGGTTTGGCTGAGTGGATAGAGCGTCGGTCTGTGGACTGGAACGTCCCAGGTTCGATTCCGGTCAAGGGCATGTACATTGGTTGCAGGCACATCCCCCTTTGGGGGGGGGGGGGGTGCAGGAGGCAGCTGGTCGATGTCTCTCTCTCATCGATGTTTCTAGCTCTCTATCCCTCTCCCTTCCTCTCTGTGAAAAATCAATAAAATATATTTTTTTTAAAAAATGATTTTTCTTTCTGGCAACCACACTATATGTTGACTCAAAGTGAGCGCTGAGGCACTAAACCCTGAAGTCCTTTTTCATAAACCCTTCTTCAGCTGCAAGATATCCTCCTCCACCTTATATTTATACAACTAGAGGCCTGGTGCACAAAATTCGTGCAGGGGGGGGGGAGTTGTCCCTCAGACCAGCCTGCACCCTCTCCAATCTGGAACCCCTCAAGGGATGTCTGACTGCCCGTTTAGGCCCAATCCTGGTGGGATCAGGCCTAAACGGGCAGTCAGACATCCCTCTCACAATCCAGGACTGCTGGCTCCCAACTGATCACCTGCCTGCCTTCCTGATTGACCCTAACCGCTTCTGCCTGCCAGCCTGATCACCCCCTAACCACTCCCCTGCCAGTCTGATTGATGCCTAACTGCTCCCCTGCCAGCGTGTTTGCCCCTAACTGCCCTCCCCTTTAGGCCTGGTCCCCCGCAACTGCTTTCCCCTGCAGGCCTGGGTCCCACCCAACTGCCCTTCCCTGCAGGCCCGGTCACCCCCAACTTCCCTCCTCTGCTGGCCTGGTCATCCCTAACTGCCCACCCCTGCAGGCTTGATTGCCCCCAACTGCCCTCCCTTGCAGGCCTGGTCCCTCCCAACTGCCATCCCCTGCTGGCCATCTTGTGTCGGCCATCTTGTGTCCACCTGGGGGCAGGATCTTTGACCACATGGGGCAGCCATCTTGTGTGTTGGAGTGATGGTCAATCTGCTTTGCTTCCTCCATTGCCAGGGGCAACCCTTGCCTCCTGCTCTTTCCAGCTCAGTGGCTGCCACCATTTCTGTTTGGATTTGTTTACCTTCTATAATCGAAACTTTGTAGCCTTGCGTGAAGGCTTAGGCTGGCAACGGCAGGCGGAAAGCTTGGCTTCCTTTGTTACCGGGGAAACCCAAGCCTCCCTCCTGCTCTCTGTGGCTATAGCCATCTTGGTTGGGTTTATTTGCATATTTGTTCCTGATTGGCTGGTGGGCATGGCTTGTGAGTGTAGCGGAGTTAGGGTCAATTTGCATATTACTCTTTTATTATGTAGGATTGATGTTTTATCCCTCACCTTTATTTAAAACCCAAGTGTAGGCTATTGAAATCATTTCAGATACAATTTTGTCACTTGGAGCAAGGGCTCGTTTTCAAACCATTCTGCAGAGCCACCTGAGAGGAGTTTCCCAGCCCATCACCCTTTCAAAGACCAGCCCTCTCCACCTAAACCACTTGTCTAATTACCAAGCACATCAACGGTCCTTGAAAGAACATAGCTCTTAGGAGAACAGATGCATTTTACTTACAACAAAGGTACTAAGATATATAATTACTTGGCTTTAATATCACTAAAAACACAGATCTTATTTTTCAACTCCAAGAAAAAGAAATATTGGCAGAGAAAGCCAAAGAAGTTTCTCTAAATCAAAACCCTCAAAGATAAGAAAGAATTAAATTACTCCTCTCCCCCTCTCACTCCAGATTAAGTTTCTTCTTAGTGTCCCTAGTGTTATGCCAGCATTGTGCTTGGCACATGGTAGAGGTCTGTTGAATTCACCAGAACAAACATTTTAGGAGTATTTACTACAGTTTGCCTCATGTTTGGAACCTTGTGGGTTATACTTGGTAGGACATTGGGTAAAACTAAGTAGTGCCAAATAAAGCCTCTCAATTGACCACCCAGGGGTTCCAACTGTGGCAGCCTAAATAGCCAGGTTATATAGAAACTACACAAGTATCCTTCAATCCCTAAATACTAGGCTCATATTCTAAAAGGTCTTCTCAGAAAATACTTAACTGTATTTTTTAAAAATGTGTTTATTGACTCTAGAGTGAGGAAGGATAGAGATAGAAACACTGAGGAGAGAAAAACATTGATTGGCTGCCTCATGCATGCATGCATGCCACAGGGGATTGAGCCCGCACCCAGGCATGTACCCTGACGAGGAATCACACCAGTGACCTCCTGGTTCATGGGTCAATGCTCAACCACTGAACCCCACCAGCCGGGCCTACCTGTTTATTTTTTTTTTAATATATTTTTATTGATTTCAGAGAGGAAGGGAGAGGGAGAGATAGAAACATTAATGATGAGAATCATTGATTGGCTGCCTCCTGCATGCCCCACACTGGGGATCGAGCCTGCAACCCAGGCATATGCCCTGACCGGGAATCAAACCGGTGACCTCTTGGTTCCTGAGTCGATGCTCAACCGCTGAGCCACACCCGGCTGGGCTACCTGTTTATTTTTATAGAAAGACTAGAGGCCCGATGCATGAAATTCATGCAAGAGTAGGCCCTTCTTTCTCCCGGCTGCTGGCACTGGCTTCCCTCTGGCACCCGGGACCTGGGCTTCCCTCGCAGCCCTGGCATCATCTGGAAAGTCGTCCAGAAGGACGCCAGGTCTAATTAGCATACTATGCTTTTATTACTATAGACTAGTGACCCGGTGCATGAAATTCGTGCACCTTAAATGGGGATTAAAGGAAATAATTTACTATTGCTATTTGCCCTTTCTCTAGAATAGAAGTGTCAGAGATGAAAGAAAATTAGTAAAATGTATATGAAAACCTTCCTCCTGTTAAAGAGTCTGGGGCTCACCACAGGACCCAGAGTCAAGTCCCCGCCCACCCACATGCATCTCAAAATCATGTGAGACCCAGACCTGGCCAGTGCCCCCTCATTAGGCTAGATCCAGACCCGGCCAGTCTCACCCTTGTCAAGCCCTGCCAGGCAGGGGGCGTAGCCTCAGGTCCCCTAGCCCAGAGCCAGGACGGGGGAGTGGCCTGAGGTCCCCCAGCCCAGACCGGGGCGGGGGGCGTGCCTTTAGGTCCTCCATCAAGCCCCGCCAGGTGGGGGACACGGCCTGAGATCCCCTGTCAAGCCCCACTGGGTGGGGGGCATGGCCTGAGGTCCCCTGTCAAGCTCCGCCAGGCGGGGGTGGGGGAGGGCGCGCAGCCTCAGGTCCCCCGGCCCAGCACCGGGAGGGGGGCGCAGCCTCAGGTCCCCCGTCAAGTCCCACCGGCAGGGGGGGCGCAACCTGAGTTCCCCCGACCCAGCACCGGGGGTGCACCTTGAGGTCCCCTGTCAAGCCCTGCCAGGTGGGGGAGGGCGTAACCTCAGGTTCCTGCTGATTGCTCGTTAAGGCTCCTTATGGGAACTTGGCCTCAGTTGTGGGTGCAGCCATCTTTGTGATGGAGTAATGGTCAATTAGCATATTCCCTCTTTATTAGATAGGATGCTTTGGTGGCTCCGCCTCCCAGGAGCACACCCACATTTCCCCCTTCCCCCTCCTCTTCCCTCACAGTCCTGCATCTCTTAAACTCTAAGGGTCCCCTAGTAGACTTGTAACCAGGGAAGCAACCCCCTGACCCTTTCTCCAAGGCCCCCTTTTCTTTAACTTCTCAGTAAGCCAAAGCAGCCCACCTAATCTCTCTCCTGTAGCTTCTTCTATCCTAAGCCCTTCCTTATTCACTGTCTCCAGCTTTAATGAACGTACTCTCAAAAATAAAAATAAAGACAAATAAAAATAAACTGAAAATAAAATAACATAAAACAGACCCACAGCCACCCTAACATGTAAAATAAACACAAAACCAAGTCTTTTAAAGCTCTCTCAGCCCATGGAAGGACATGGAAAATTGAGTTGGGCCAGGGAACTAATGCCTATGGTATAGTTTTGAGATCTTGATAACTCCTAAATGTTTTGTTTTGACTGAATTATTGGGGTAACATTGGTTAATAAAATTATGTTTCAGGTGCACAGTTCTACAACACACCTGTATTGTGTTCACCAACCCAAATCTCCACCATTTACCTTTCCTTACCCTCTCCCACCTCCCTACATCTAAATGTTTTGAATAGCTTCACTGCTGTTAATGCCTGCACAGGGCTTTGCTGGGCAAATCACTCTTTATTTCCTTTTCTCATTCCCATTAATATCAAAACTTATTATCTCACAGGATACATTCAATTTCTTCAAGAGATTTCCTGTACCTTAAAGGGCATTTTCAGAACATTTCTCACGGTGTTAACTCTCATTTCAATCTCCACATTACAATCAATTTAAGACCAAACAAAGTTCGAGGTATTCTGATGAACACCAGCCTCTTTTTCTATAGCAACATCTAATTCCCTGTAGCAATGAAGCATAGAAGTTATCTGATTGTCTTAGGTTATTAGACTGCAATAACATCACGAAACTTCCAAGGGATCAAGACAGAAAAGCCAAATGTTAATTCAAAGAAGCGGGAGTGTTATATTTAATATTTAATTTGAGTTACAAGACCCAAATAAGACCTAAGCCTAAAGAATTTCAGGACAAATAAATATCACCCTTTAAAAGGAAGGTAATGACCCTAGGCAGTTTGGTTCAGTGGCTAGAGCATCGGCCTGCAGACTGAAGGGTCCTGGTTCAATTCCGGTCAAGGGCACATGCCCGGGTTGCGGGTTTGATCCCCAGTGGGGGTGTGCAGAAGGCAGCCGATGAATGATTCTCTTATCACTGATGTTTTTATCTCGCTCTCTCTACCCCCCTTCCTCTCTGAAATCAATAAAAATATATTTTAAAATAATAAATAAAAGGGAAGCTAATGGTCAAAACAATGGAGAAGAACAATCACCTATGGAAAACTTCCCAAGAAATAACCCTACAAAAAGAAACACAAAAACCTCAACATAAGACAGAATCCTTTTGGGTCTCTAATTATGATGTCAATACCATAAGATACACTAACTGTTTATCATCCATGACATGAGTTTATAAATACACCAGTTTTAGTAAAAAATACTGAATACTGAAAGTGGGAAATTGCAATTCAGAGAAAAAGAATGCAATGGTTTAATGACCCATAATAATTACCTAAAGAAAAATATCTACCGTCAACCTAAATGCTAACATAGTCAAGATTTTTTACCTGCTTCTGGTTGAGACAGGCCGGGGGTCTGGGGGTGACATTAATATCTACCAACGTAAAGTTTTTAGAACATTTATGCTGACAATGGGGAAAAGGATTTTAAATTAGGACTCTCCTGAAAAGCCAGGATACATCATTTCCTCAAGTAGGATAATTTAGCTACCCTGATTTGATGGACTTACTAATGAACATCTAGCTCCGCTTGCTCTGTATCTTGAATATGTTCAAACACCTTCTTGCTTGGAATCTGGACTCTGGATGGACCTGTCTACCAGAAAAGACTACCCTAGGCAAATACTGGCTTTCCTGGTAGATCTGTATCCATTGGAAATTGATTCCCTGACACTTTATCAATAACAATTGCTAACACTAAGATGTGACAGACAAGGAGCTACAAACCTTCAGCATTATATCATTTATATACACAAACTTCATTAAGTACTATGTTCTGTACCTGTTCTACAAAAGAGGAAATGAGGACTTAGAGTTGGTAACTTGCCCCAAAGTTCTACAGCTGGTTAAGTTCAGAATTCAAACATAGACATTATGGCAGAGTAGCCATTACCTTATGGGCTACCCCTATGGTATACCCCACCCATCAATCTCCTGTGAATTTGATCAGTTAAAAATAAAAATCAATCAATCTCAGAAGCATAATTATCTTGAACCAGGAGAGTTCAGAGGCTTAACTAAAGCAGCCAACAGCTCTCTTCCCCAACCCCTAACTCTTAACTCATAACATACGCAAAAATTGAAAACAGGCTCTGCCTGAAATGTTTGAGAACTTTAAGTGCAAAACACATTCCTTGCCAAAGACAGAAGGATGTTTCTGCTATAGATTTTAGAGAGCCTAAACTAAGAATGCTACAGCCAATTGTAGAGAACAAAGCTTTGTGTAACAAAAGACTAATAACAAGAAACATGAACCTAACAACCAAGGGTAATAAAATGGTTCTTGCTTGCCTGTGGCACCAGACTTTTCAGTGCAGCATTGCTCTCAAGATAAATCAGAAAAGAGCAGAAAAATAGTGTGAAAAATTAAAATAGTAAGCCTGGTTTCCATGCACACCCCCTCCCCGAACAGTGCTAGGCAACCACTAATCCATGTTGTCTTTACGTATCTGCCTATGCCTGATACTTCAGGGATTTTGTGACTGGCCTCTTTCATTTAGCATGTTCTCAAGAATCACCCATGTTATTAGAACATTCCATTTTCATACCACAATATAACCCACTTTATTTATTCATTCATCAGCTGATGGGCACTGGGATTGTTGCCACTTTTTGCTATTATGCATAATGCTGCTATAAACATTCATGTACATGTTTTTGTGCAGAGATGTTTTTCTCTCTTGGGTACATACCTGGGTGTGGTACTGCTCAGTCATATGGTAACTCTATGCCTAACTTTGTGAGGAACTGCCAGACTATTATTTCCAAGCAGCTATACAATTTTGCATTTCCACCAGAAGTGTATGAAAGTTCCCAATTCTCTACATCTCCCAACACTTGTTATGTCTTTTTATTATAGCCATCTTAGTAGGTGTAAAGTGGTATCTTACTGATGTTTTGATTTTTACTTCTCTAATGACTAGGGATTTTGAGCATCTTTTCATGTGTGTTGGTTATTTGTGCAACTACTTTTGGATCCTTCATTTTTAAATTGAATTATTGGATTATTTGTCCTTTTATTGAGCTATAAAGTTCTTTATAAATTCCGGACATAAGTTCCTTATTACATACATGCTTTGCAAAGTCTCTCCTATTCTTGTAGGATATCATTTTCTTTATTTTTTATTTATTTAGAGGAGAGGAAGGGAGAGGGAGAAAGCAAAACATCGATGTGAGAGTTAAACATTTGATTGGCTGCCTCCTGCACACATCTCTACTGGGGATCCAGTGCAAGTGTGCCCTAACAGAGAGCTGAACCAGCAACCTTTCAGTGCACAACCAGCCAGGCCTGTCTTTTCATTTTCTTGATGTTGACCTTTGAAACAAAAGGGTTTTTAAATTTCATTTTATGAAGTCCAATTTATCTTATTTTTTCATTTGTATTTGATGTCATATCTAAGAAGGGTTTGCACAAAGTCACATGGATTTACTCTTAAGTTGAAAACTAAGAGCTTTACACTTTTAGCTCTTACATTTAGATCCATGATTCATTTTGACTTAAATTTTGTTATAATGATAACGTGAGGTACGGGGTCAACCTCATTGTTTTGGATGTGGATGTGGATATCCATATGTCCCAGTACCATTTGTTGAAAAGACTACTCTTTCCCTACTGAAATGTCTTGACATCTTTGTCAAAAATCAGCTGACTATAAAAGTGAGGGTGTATTTCTGCACTCTCATTTTATTCCATTGATCTATCTGTCATGCACAGTCTTGATTACTATAGGTTTATATACATTTTAAACCAGAAAGTGTGGGTTCTCCAACTTCCTCCTTTTTCAAGACAGTTTTGGCTATCCTAGTTCCCTTAGAAATCTTTTGGTGAAGAAGACACAAATGACTAAGATTTAAAAAAGTTAGGTGCACAAATTAACGAAGAAAGAAATTCACTATTCATAAAGGATTATAGACAAAGCTGTGGGCCCCATTTGTGCTCTGTATGCCTCTGGGTAGTTGGAGGGGGGGGGTGTGGGGGGGGGAGCTCAGGTGAAATATTAAACATGTTTACTGTTTTATGCTTTTCTCAGATTACCCTGTCCTGTGTAAGAGGAAGAGAAAACAGAATCAACAACTGTGCATATCTCTAGCATTAAAAAAAATAATAATTATGCAACTTAGTACTAAAATCCTCAAACTTTAAATACTGAATTAGCCCTGGTCAGGTAGTTCAGCTTGTTAGAGTGTCATCCTGATATGCCAAGGTAGCAGGTTCGATCCCTAGTAAGGGCACATACAAAAATCAACAAATGAATGAATAAATAAGTGGAACAACAAATCCATGTTTCTCTCTTCCTCTCTAAAATAAAAAAAAAAAAAAAATTTAAATAATAACAAATAATTAAATATTGAATTATATGGAATTTGGTAGAACTTGCTTTAAATATGTAACATGTAGGAATGTATATGAATGATTCAGTTTTGTTCCTTTTAAAAAATATATGCACATAAGTTACCCTAGGAAATAATTAGACCCTCCCCTAGAGATACAGGAGAGAAGCGTCTGGAATGAACTTAGATTTAAACTGCTGACTATGCTATGCAGTTCATTCTGTTTCTCCAATGATGCGAGTTTAATTGCATAGATGATCCTGAGCATAGTAGACCTCCATTGAGCAAATTCTCAGAAGATACAAGTTACCTGCACTGGGGATATTGTGATGAATGACTTCCAAATGAATGGCCCCTCAGGTTGCTGTTGATTTTCCCTGCTAACATCCAGCAGCAAAGGGATTTGTTCTCCAAAGGTCATGACCTCAGAATATGCCCTTCTCTTGCTTCTATACACCTCTTCAGTGTAGCACACGCCAACTTAGCCAGTAAAGGTATAAAACACTTTATTCTGTGTAGGAAGATCTGATTACTTATTACTAATATTAGGAAAATGGAATCAGTGGTAAAATCTATTTGCTGTCAGAGCTCAATCTCACTCTGCTGTTATAGCTAACATAGCTTATGGAGCTCACCTGCTGTATGCCAGGCAGTTTACATACACTTACTAATTTAATTCCCATGCTGGTCTTGTGAGGTAAAGGTCCCTTTTTTGTAAGATTGGGAGAGTATTTTATTCAGTTAATGAATGGAAGAGCCAAGATTTGAACCCAGTTCTTTTTTGGTGGCAAAGCCACTACTACTTACAGAACCTGGTCCAGTATTATAAAGTGACTCAATAAGGGTTCTGTCTATTTGGAACAAGGCATTTTAGGTTGAGTATTTGCTTCAGCATACTCCTTCACTTATACTCACTTTTATGCTCACATCTTGAAGTAACATACTATGGAAAACTCTGAATGAAAACTGAATTATAGTCCTAGCTTGGTTGCTTATTGTGTGTTGGGATTTTGGGTTCCCTTCCAGCAAGCAGGGATTTCCCAGTTATCTGTCTACCTTGGTCTTCAAATCTGTAAGATATGGACACCATTACTCCTTTTTTTAAAATAAACTTTTTGGCCCTGGTGCTGTGGCTCCGTGATTAAGTGTCGACCTATGAACCAGGAGGTCACCAGTTCTATTCTCGGCCAGGGCACATGCCCAGGTTTTGGGCTCAATCCCTAGTAGGGAACATGCAGGAGGCAGCCGATCAATGATTCTCTCTCATCATTGATGTGTTTATCTCTCTCTCCCTCTATAAAATTAGTAAAAATATATTTTAAAAAACAAATAGTGAACTTTTTGTGTGAGAATAGTGTCAGATTTACAAAAAATTGCAAGGGTAGTATAAAATTCCTATATTAGTCTGCTAGAACTGCTGTAACAAAGTACCACAAACTAGGTGGCTTAGGCAATAGCAATCTATTGATCCACTGATCTGGAGGACAGAAATTTTAAAAAATCAAGGCGTTGTCAGAATTGGTTCCTTCTGAGACCTGTGAGTCCCAGGCTTCTTTTTTGGCTTACAGTCATCTTTTTCCTACATCTCTTCACATCGTCTTCCCTCCACATATCTATGTCCAGATTTCCCTTTTTATAGGGGCATCAGTCCTATCTGTGAAAAGACCCTATCTCCGAGTGATAGCACAGTCTGAGGTACTTGGGGTTAGGACTTTAGCGTATAAATTTTGGGAGTGGGCAACACAGTTTAAACCACAATAGTTCCTATATTCCTTAGCCCGATTTCCCCTATTATTAACATCTTACATTTGTATGGCACACAATGATTCAATATTAATACATCATTAACTAAATTATTACCTTATTTTTAACACATAAGAAAACTTCAGTTCGAAGAGGGACTGTGACTTAGAAGGTTCTCACTACTTTCTGACTTTACTCTCTGTAAAGCAAAAGAAAACTTACAAAGTCACATTATGAGCCTGAAGAGATAATAAATAAATAATTTTCGCCCTTGCCGGTTTGGCTCAGTGGATAGAGCGTCGGCCTGCGGACTCAAGGGTCCCGGGTTCGATTCCAGTCAAGGGCATGTACCTTGGTTGCAGGCACATCCCCAGTGGGGGGTGTGCAGGAGGCAGCTGATCGATGTTTCTCTCTCATCGATGTTTCGAGCTCTCTATCCCTCTCCCTTCCTCTCTGTAAAAATCAATAAAATATTTTTTTTAAAAAAAGATAATTTTCTACCTATAATTACAACAAGCTAGGCCAGTGATGGCAAACCTATGACACGCGTGTCAGCACTGACACGCGTAGCCATTTCTGATGACACGCGGCCGCTGGGGATGAAACATTTGCTGCTCCTGAGGATGAAACATTTGTGAAATAATGTTTTTTCCTCAAAGTGACACACTACCCGAGTTATGCTCAGTTTTTTGGCGAAGTTTGACACACCAAGCTCAAAAGGTTGCCCATCACTGAGCTAGGCATTTACAGTCTCAGCACCTTTTATACTTACCATTGTCTCCACATAAACATTTTCTAAAGCCTCTAGCATGAGGCTCCTTTGTCAGCCTTCAGATCTCAGCTCATCACCTACTTGAAAGGTCTTCCTTTAATATGTTATCTAGTGAAACCTCACTGCTCCCCCACCCCCAAGTTATCTTGTGGGCCTATTTCTTTCCTAGCATTTAGGAAAACTGAAAGTATCTTCCCTGCCTCCCCAAACTAGAAAGCAAGCTCCTAAGAACAGGGGTACTGTCTGTCTTGCTCACTGCTGGTATCCCTAGCACAGAGAACAAGCATAGTAACAAGTGCTCAAGTATCTACTGATTGAATCAAAAAACAAAAGCAGCCTTAAAAGACAAAGATAAGAACCTTAAGTGGTTAAAATCCAGTATTATGCTAACTGATTTCCTATGTAATGGTCTTCCTAATCTTTATTTTTAAATTTCCAACACTTAAGTTTCTTGAAGAACTGCTATATTTTTGTATGGATAAAAATGAGTATGAAAATAATAAATTACATTTTGTTTGCTTAGCTAAAGAGGAAAAAAAGGCTTGCAGCACTTTAAAGATGAATAAGTTTATAATAATAAAAACATTAAGTATTAGCACAAGATTAGACAAATACGTGAAACAAAATACAAAGTTTAGAAATATACTATCTAATATACCCTTATAAAGGTGGTTTTCAAACCACTAGGAAAGAAATTAAATCAATAGTTGGGATAACTAATTAACGACATGATACAAAAAGTTAGATTGTCTTCTTTCCATGAACAAAAATAAAATACCAGTTATAGTAAAGAAATGTAAAAAAAGCAAGCCTTCAAAAAAGGAAAATATCAGTGTCTATTTGTTGAGCCTAAGCCTATTAAAAAGTTTATCAGTAATTTCCTGACCGATAAAAGGTAATTGTATCCACCACAAAAGAACAGGAACACAATATAAACCGCTCAATAGGAAAAATGAACAGGTAATTCCTAGAAAAATAAAACCAAGCGGGTAGGCAAATAGATAAACATGCTCAAATTCATGATAGTCATGGCAAAAGTGAAAAAGTGATGACATTTGCCCAATAGAACTCCAAAATATTTCATCATTTCAGTAAAGCAATCTGATGCTGTCTATTATATTAAAAACTACATATTAAAATAATAATAATAGACTAACCAGCCAGGCACCTCTCTAGGTCCTTTTCTTTTTTTTAAAATATATTTTATTGATTTTTTACAGAGAGGAAGGGAGAAGAACAGAGAGTTAGAAACATCGATAACAGAGATACATCAATCAGCCGCCTCCCTATTGGGGATGCGCCAGCAACCAAGGTACATGCCCTTGACCAGAATCAAACCTGGGACCCTTGAGTCCACAGGCCAACACTCCATCCACCGAGCCAAATCGGCCAGGGCTCTAGGTCCTTTTCATGTTCACTTAACTTACAACGCTGCTATGAGGTAGATCAGAGGTCCTCAAACTTTTTAAACAGGGGGCCAGTTCACTGTCCCTCAGACCGCTGGAGGGCCGGACTATAGTTTAAAAAAAACTATGAACAAATTCTATGCACACTGCACATATCTTATTTTGAAGTAAAAAAACAAAACGGAGCCCTAACTGGTTTGGCTCAGTGGATAGAGCGTCCGCCTGTGGACTGAAAGGTCCCAGGTTCGATTCCGGTCAAGGGCATGTACCTTGGTTGCGGACACATCCCCAGTAGGAGGTGTGCAGGAGGCAGCTGGTCGATGTTTCTCTCTCGTCGATGTTTCTAACTCTCTATCCCTCTCCCTTCCTCTCTGTAAAAAAATCAATAAAATATATTTTTTTAAAAAAACAAACAAAACGGCAAAAACACCCGCATGTGGCCCAAGGGCCATAGTTTGAGGACGCCTGAGGTAGATACTACTTACTATTACCCCCATTTTACATAAAACTATCCACAGTCATACAGTCTATGCTACTTCACCTCTCTGCTTTGTTCAGATAACAAAAAGGAGCTCTTAAAATTAAAAATATAAGAACAACCCTGGCTGGTTTGGCTCAGTGGATAGAGCATCGGCCTGCAGACAGAAGCATCTGATTCGATTCCAGTCAAGGGCACATGTACCTCGGTTGCAGACACATCCCCCAGTGGGGGGTGTACAGGAGGCAGCTGATCGATGTTTCTCTCTCATCGATGTTTTTAACTCTCCTTTCCTCTCTGTAAAAAAAAATCAATATATATAAAAAAAGAAAACTGAAGCTTTAAACAAAATTCATAACTTAATTTTTACAATATCCTGTTATACATAATATATATAATCCTATCTAATAAGAGTAATATGCAAATTGACCATCACTCCAACACAAGATGGCTGCCCCCACGTGGATACAAGATGGCCGGCAGGGGAGGGCAGTTGGGGGCAATCAGGCCAGCAAGGGAGGGCAGTTGGGAGGGACCAGGCCTGCAGCGAGGGCAGTTGGGGGCAATTAGGCCTGCAGGGGAGGGCAGTTGGGGGTGACCAAGCCAGCAAGGGAGGGCAGTTGGGGGCAATCAGGCCTGCAGGGGAGAACAGTTGGGGGCAATCGAGCAGGCAGGGGAGCAGTCAGATGTCGATCAGGCTGACAGGGGAATGGTCAGGGGGTGATCAGGCTGGCAGGCAGAAACAGTTAGGGGCAATCAGGCAAGCAGACAGGCGAGCAGTTGGGAGCCAGCAGTCCTGGATTGTAAAAGGGATGTCCCAGATTGGAGAGGGTGCAGGCTTGGCTGAGGGACACACCCCCTCCCTGTACACAAATTTCATGCACCAGGCCTCTAGTCTATATATATATTAAAAAGCCTCAGCAACCCAATGACCCGTCACTATGATGCACACTGACCACCAGGGGGCATACAATGGGAGTGCCACTCAGCTTAAGGATCCGTCCGGGTGGCCCACCGACCCAGCGGCCGCCAGTCCCTCAGTAGTCCTGCAGGTCCAATCTCCGGAGAACGAGCCAGGCACCAATGGACCAGCGCCACCCCATCTGCACCACCCTGACAGCACCGCTGGCCTCGGGCACCGCAACGGCTTCCCCTCCCTAGACGCTCTACAAGGATGAAAGGATATAAAAGTGGCCGCCAACCCTAGCTGGTTTGGCTCAGTGGATAAAGTATCCGACTGCAAACCGAAGGGTCCCAGGTTCAATTCCAGTCAAGGGCACATGACTGGGTTGCGAGCTTGATCCCCAGTTGGGGATGTGCAGGAGGCAGCCAATCAATGATTCTCTCTCATCATTGATGTTTCTATCTCTCTCCCTCTCCCTTCCAATCTGAAATCAATAAAAATATATTTTTAAAAATAATAATAAAAATAAATCAATAAATAAGAGGCCACCATGTGGCTCCTGACAACTGGCGCAAATGTCGGTAGGATGGATCCAGATCCCAGGCCGGCAACAGCATCCCACTGCCTGCCTGGAGGGCCAATTACATCCTGGCCACCCCCCACATCCCCTTCAGGACCCCACCCATGCACAAATTCATGCACCGGACCTCTAGTTATTAATAACGAACTACGTTTTCTAATGACTGAGTACTATAATCGTGTTGCGTTCATTTCCCTTACGCGCAGGCACATCATTTCTCTCCACTAATACTACTAGCGAATACTTTAGCAGCCGATTTCCACATCATTAGTCTTGGACTGACTTGTTTGGTGTGGGCAACAAGAAATATTTTGCTTTCAGAGAACAAGAAAAATGGGTTTATTTGCGTTATGCATATTAATTTGTGTATTAGTCAGTGTCCAGTAAGAAATTGTTCAAGAAAAAATATTAGCCCTAACTGGTTTGGCTCAGTGAATAGTGTCGGCCTGCGGACTGAAGGGTCCCAGGTTCAACTCCGGTCAAGGGCATGTACCTTGGTTGCGGGCTCATCCCCAGTAGGGGGTGTGGAGGAGGCAGCTGATCAATGTTTCTCTCACATTGATGTTTCTAACTCTCTATCCCTCTCCCTTCCTCTCTGTAAAAATATCAATAAAATATATTTTTTTTAAAAAAGAATATTAGCCCTGACTGGTTTGGCTCAGTGGATAGAGCGTCGGCCTGCGGACCGAAGGGTCCCGGGTTCGATTCCGATCAGGGGCATGTGCCTTGGTTGTGGGCACATCCCCAGTGGGGGGGGTGCGGGAGGCAGCTGATCGGTGTTTCTCTCTCATCGATGTTTCTAACTCTCTATAAAAGATCAATAAAATATATATATTTTTAAATATATTTTTATTAAAATGTTCTATTATTTTATGTTAACGATTACTCTTTTATTTCAGCCCTTTGTATTCAGCATGTCTCTACTGAAATAAACCTACGTTTCTATGAAAATTGAAGCTTTTGTTTTTTTGCAGCCCACATTAACTTAAATCTTATTTATTTGGCCCGTGTTCACCTTTGAGTTTGACATGCTTGCTCAAAACTATAAACCTACTTTTGCCTTCCTTGTATACATGAATTTATTTATATCCACCACATAGTTATCTAAGACTGGGAAAAATGAGAGAGAAGCTTAAATGTCTACCAACAAGAACTAGTTAAAATTACACAGCACATCAATGATGAAATGCCATCAGTCATTTAAACATGAAAACTTGGCCCTGGCCAGGTTGCTTGTGTGGCTGGAGCATCATCTTATACACCAAAAAGGTTGCAGGTTCAATTCCTAGACAGTGCAATCCCAACTTGATTAAACACACAGATATCCAAATACGATATGCATGAAAAGAGAGGATGCACCAAAACATTAACCATAATTACATATGTCAAGTTTATAGATGACCTTTCTTCAATATTTCCAAATGAATAAATATGTAAAGAACTGAAAAGTTAGTTAAAATTAATAAGTAACTGCATGGGCTAGGAGAGGTCAATGGGGGAAAAAAGGAGACATGTGTATTACTTTCAACAATAAATAATTTTTTTAAAAAAAGAAAGTAACTACTGTCCAGTCAGGGCACATACTGGGGTTGCAGGCTAGATCCCCAGTATGGGGCATGCAGGAGGCAGCCAATGGATGATTCTCTCTCATCACTGATATTTCTGTCTCTCTCTCCCTCTCTTTTCCTCTCTGAAATCAATAAAATATATATGTATATTAAAAAAAAAAAGTAACTGCTAAGCTGCTGGTTGAGCGTCCTCCCATGCACTGAAAAGTCAAGATTCAATTCCCTTGTCAGGGCACATGCTGATTCTACAACTTAGAAAGGAATCAAAGAGAGCTGGCTACTTTACCCTCTTACTTCAGTTGGTTAAACTGACAAACACTGCTTAATAAAGTCCCATTAAGGACTGTTACGAACATACAACTCTTAAATAATGTAAGACCGGCTTTAGAAGTCAGTGAAGTTATTAGCTCCTTTTACCACCTTGCATTTACCTTATATGAACAATAATTCGACTTGCAATGGATCCCACACAGACACTACCTCAAACAAACACGGGCAATGCTGCTGGCTTCTCCAATGTACAAAGTCAGGATACAATTCTGGAATGAGAGGAAATAAGCAGTGATAAAATAGCTACACAATCCTTGCAGATTGCATCTTGAAATTCACACACTTGAAATCTATAAGCAAAAATTCTACTGTAGCCCTGAATTTCACTCCAAGTGAACATGGACCTCACTCTAAGTATACTGACTGGCCTGAGAGTCTCTGTCTGCCTGTCTCTCATACAGGTTTTAACATATTCAACATCTTCCACTAAGGAAAGCCAAAACCTTCCTCCTATAACTTGATATTTTCATTGGCAACATTTCAGATGTTACAGTTTGCATTATGCAAGACTAATTAATTCACACACTCCATAATTCAACCTGGAAAATTACTTCAGAATAATTAGATATTTGAAACAAAAATACTTAACTGAGTTATGCTAAATTTAATCAATACATTTCAAATTAAAATAGCTCCCTATCCTCATCCCTCAAACACAAAAAAAGACCCTTCTGATCCAGTTGTTTAAATATTCCCAGACCTAAACATTACAAACATGGACATACATATCAAAGCTATGTAGGGAGTTATCTAAAACAAAAAATCCAAGATCAACAAGCTCATGTATGTAGTTAATGTCCTCACTCCTAGCTTATTAAAGCTTTATCATTCATTCACGTTACTATAAAGTAGGAAGGCACCGCAATTCAAATCATCTAAAGATGCAGGCTTGACATTAATTTTTTTTTTTTTCACTTAGTATTCACTCAGTCAGATACCCAACTTAGCCTTTTTCTGAAACCTGTAGCTTACATACAGCTGAATCCTTGCCTATTTAGCCAGGAAGAATGTGATGTATTTTCTTAAAGAATGGTCTCTTGGTACATGTGGAACCCTCAGCTTAGAAAGCCTCTTCCAAACCCATTCATATGAGGGTCTCCTCCCCCAGCCAGCTGTCCCTGGCTTACCCAGGCTGGGTTAGGTACTGCTTCTCTGTGTTATCCTAGACATGTCTCTCCTTACACTCATCTCATTCTATCTGTTAATATGCCCATTTTCCTAACAGTGATACATCTGCTGATAACCCAAGCAATAAACTCTTGACCTATACCAAAGGTAACCAGGTCATTTACATTACAAAGAGGCAACAAAAACCTACCCTTAAAACTAACAGGATAAAACTGTTCTATACAGATGAAATTATTACTCAGTCAGCCTGTTACCAAATTAGTGATAATGTTGGTATATATTTTACTTAATTGATAAACAGTAAAAATATAGCACTTTCAAAAACTCAAAATACTGTAGCATATATATATTTTTTCTTTTGCATATATTCTTGCAGCTTATTCATAGAATTCATCCTAGGTTACAGCATCCAAAACCTCTTTCCCTATTTCTAACTGCAGAGGCACAGGGACTCACATCAATTTGAGGGAAAGCCTGATGACAATTATAGGACTGAGAACTGCTTACTCTACAACTCACTGAATTAAGGAACTATTCCAATTCACCCATCCTTAAAATTCTAACCAAACACACACAAATCTTCCATTTTAGTATCCCATCATGTTTCTTATTAACCTCTTTTTGGACATTGGCAAGAACTTTATCATCCCAACAAGTCTTCAATTTCCCATTGTCCCAATGGGTAGAGATACAAATGAGGCTCTGGCCCTTAGTTCATTCTGTAAAAGGAGACACCTGAAGCCCCAAGTCATCCCTGCCACCACAGTGTTTATTCACCACCACCCCAAATTGTCCTGCCTGTGTCATTTGGACAGTCATAAGTATACTTCGCGGCCTCTACCTGCTGTTAACAGGGGAAATGCACGTGTGGTGTACATATACTATTTTCTGATTATCTGAAACTGTTCCAAAATTAGACATTTGCTTAAAAAGAAAAAAAGGCAAATGATTTTGAGTGGTGTTCTGACTCTTCTTGATGATTTGAAAGACATTTTTTATAATGGTCAGGTATTTATTGGAGACGTTAATATTGAGTTTGAGGTGACAGAATAATTAGCCTCTATGAAGAGTCTGTGTGGAACAACAGGCAAGAATTTTTTCAAAGTTGAGAGCCCTAGCCGGGTTTGCTCAGTGGATAGAGCATCAGCCTGTGGACTGAAAGGTCCCGGGTTTGATTCTGGTCAATGGCATATGCCCGGGTTGTGGGCCCGATCCCCAGTAAGGGCTGTGCAGGAGGCAGATTCTCACCACTGATCTCTCTCTCTCCCCCTTCCTCTCTGAAATCAATAATATACATATATTTTAAAAAATTGAGCCCTAACCGGTTTGGCTCAGTGGATAGAGCGTTGGCCTGCAGACTGAAGGGTACCAGGTTCGATTCTCGTCAAGTTGTGGGCACATCCCCCGGTGGGGGGTGTGCAGGAGGCAGCTAATTGGTGTTTCTCTCTCATCAGATGTTTCTAACTATCCCTATCCCTTCCTCTCTGTAAAAAAAAAAAATCAATAAAAACATATCTTTTTAAAAAAAGAAAAAGATGGGAAAGGTTTGAGAACCCAGGTTTGACTGTACTTAATTAAATCTCACTATCTCCGTTTCCTCATATGTAAAACTGGTTCCTACTACACAGGATTGCTATGAAAATTGAATAAATTAACATGTATGTAATGTTCTTGAAACCTAGCTTAGCACATTAAGTATTTCATAAACATTATATTATCAATCAGGCCAATGTCAAAATGACAGTTAAAAGACAAAGACTTCACCCAGCTGGCATGGCTCAGTGCTTGAGCATCGACCTATGAACCAGGAGGTCATGGGTCGATTCCCAGTCAAGGCACATGCCCTGGTTGCGGGCTCCATCCCCAGTGGGGGACTTGCAGGAGGAAGCAGTGATTCTCTCTCATCATTGATGTTTCTCTCTCTCCCTTTCCCTTCCACTCTGAAATCAATTAAAAAAAAAAAAAAAAGGACAAAGACTTCAACCAGCTGGTAAAGGTAGTCAGTCATATGGTCATTTAAACAATTACCTTCTTTCTCTTGACAATTCAGAATTTGGTTTTATGGCAGAATCAGAATATATGATGCTTATTACATCTTCAAAACCTCTTAAACAATACACTCTGGTAATAAACACAAGCCTATACTTGACTGCAGGCTGAATGAGTCTGCCTCCTAAAAGATACCATTATTCTGTGCCACAGGTTCTCAGTTTACATGAGAAGGATCAACATGCCATCTGTGCATATGACAGTTTCTACTTAGACTGATGACTTTTAAAATCATGCTCTCACACAATGCAGAGACACTCAGGACCAAATAACAACTCATTTGAGTCCTTCTAGTCATCCACAAGAGGATAAGACTATCTTATCTGAAACCCTAACAGCTATCTTCCCAGAATGTATTATATTTTTAATCACATTACAAAACTTTTATAAGCTACCGCCATTTCCCTACAACTTAAGCCTCTACTTCCTAGAAAACTATTGTTCCTGCAATATTACTATGCTAATATTGGTAGTAATTACCAGATCAAATTCCTTTTTGTATTCCCAGCGTCTAGATACATGTTCATTGAATGACAAATAAATTAGTTTCTTTTTACTATCATAAAGTATAACTAACACAAAATTTACCAGTTTAAACATAATTTTAACCCTCACTCGAGGACATGCTTAGAGGGGGAGGGAGAGAGGGAAAGAAACATCAATTGGATGCCTCCCATGTGCCCCAAATGGGGACTGAACCTGAAACTTAGGTATATGCCCTGACCAGGAAACCTTTGGGCGCCTGGGACGATGCTTCAACCAACTGAGCCACACCGGCCAGGGCCATTTTAGCCATTTTTAAGTGCATAGTTTAGTTCAGTGGCATTAAGTATATTCACACTTACACAGCCATCACCATCATCCATCTCCAGAATACTTTCACATTCCCAAACTGAAACTAGATACCCATTAAACAGTAATCGCCCACAACCACCATTCTACTGTCTCTCTCTATGTGACTACGCTACTACCTCATATTAATCATATCATACAATATTTGTCCTTTTATGTCTAGCTTATGTCACCTACCATAATAATGTCAAGACTCATCTATGTTGTTGCATATGTAGTTTTAAAAAAGGAAAAAAAATATACACAGCCAATACTTCAAACTGTACAAGAGCATATAACAAAGAGATCTCTTTCTTCCCTCCCTATTCCCAATTTCTAGTCCCTGTCGCTGGTTTTAATGTTTTATTTTGGAACAGTTACCAACCACTGGTTGCCTTGAGATGTCATCTTAATATTCAGTTGGCCTGTAAGGACTGGCTATTCTCTCTTCTAAAAATGCTAACATCAAAACCTGAAACAATATACATAGATTTTTAAACATCTTACAAATATTTCACTAAGTTAACATTCATTGAGTGCACTCTGAAAAATGTCTTTGTAAAACAGTATGTCGAGGCAAGAAAGATTACAGGCTGTGGAGGCACAGAAAAACGAATTTAAAACATTTTGACTCTTGCCCTGGCAGTGTGGCTCAGTTGGTTGAGTATTGTCCCTGCACCCAAAGATTATCAGTTTGATTCCTAGTCAGGCATATGCCCAAGTTGCGGGCTCATTCCCCAGTATGGAGCATGCAGGAGGCAGCCAATGGATGTTTCTCTCTCCCTTCCTCTCTTTAAAATCAGTTTTTAAAGACATATTAAAAAACAAAACACATTTTTACTTTCTTAAGCATGTTTTTCAATCTATAAAAAAGGAGTAACACTACCTCACAAGCTGTTGCAATGATTAAATGAGAACAACAAAATTTGAGTACAGTTCCTAATAATATAGCAAGCACTAAAATAATAACAACTAATTGTTAATTTCCTTCACTGGGCACTGTTGAAAGCACAAAGATGAATCAGAAAACCTCCCAGGTACTTACAATGCAACAGAGGAGTTTATCTCTGCTCAGTAATATTCTGCTGAGAACCTGGTTAACACAACTTCTAGTCTACACTTATAACTTGTATGAATCTATTTCTAATCTCACTGAAATAGTTATTTGTAAATTAGAATTGTGACTTGAAGTGCTAGAAGAATAAAGAGAAAGTTCATTATCTTCAGATCATGTATAGGGTGTATAGCTTTAAGGGGTATACAACTGGCTTTAATCCAAGATCCAGAGCCCTGTGATTGAGAGACCATGATGCAACCCAATCTAGATGCAAACACACTGAACCAGGAGAACAAAGTTTTGAACAAATATGACTAGAATTATATGAAAGCATTCCTAGGGATATTTCACACAAACCTAGTTTTGCAGGAGAAAAACAGCCCCCCAAAAAGGAAGGGGGGGCCCTAGCCAGTTTGGCTCAGTGGATAGAGCGTCAGCCTGCGGACTGAAGGGTCCCGGATTTGATTCCGGTCATGGGCACAGACCTGGGTTGCAGGCTCCATCCCCAGTGGGGAACATGCAGGAGGCAGCCGGTCAGTGATTCTCTCTCATCATTGATGTTTCTCTCCCTCTCTCCCTCTCCCTTCCTCTCTGAAATCAAAATATTTTTTTTTAAAAAAAAGGGAGAGCTCCTGGCTGGGTAGCTCAGTTGGTTAGAGCATCATGCCTAAACACCAAGGTTGGATCCCTGGTCAGGGCACATACAAGAAGCAACCAATGAATGCATAAATAAGTGGAACAGGGGGGTGGGTGGGGAGGACGGGGGGGGGGGGGGGGGGAAGAATAAGTGTAACAACAAATCAATGTTTCTTTCCCTTCCACTCTCTCTAAAAAATCAGTACGTTTGATAAACAAAATTTTTAAATAAAATAAAACATTAGAACAAAAAAAGGAATTTGCCAAAAAGGTACTGACTCTGTGTCCCAGTTCTTTCACATCATCATGCTACCTTTCACCTGTTAAAGAACCTTAAGCCACAAACTCCATCCAGTCAACTCTGATTTCTGACTTTTCTTGCCAGTTACAATCTAAGGAAAATGTTTTTAATGTCTTATGAAATCAGTGATAAACATTCCTAAGTAATCTATTATTTGGCTAAAATGTGCTCTACTGCAAGCTACAGGGAATGCTAAGTAAGAATAAATCTGTCCTGGCCCAGTGGCTCAGTTGGTTGGAGTATCCTCTTGTACACCAAACAGTGGTGAGTTCCTTCTGGGTAAAGCACATACCCAGGTTTCGGGTTCCATCCTCCAGTTGGGGTGCGTGTGGGAGGCAATTGATTGATGTTTCTCTCTCTCCCTTCCTCTCTAAAATACATTTTTTAAAAGAAATATGTGAATACAATGTTTTATTTATTTATTTATTTATTTATTTATTTATTTGAGAGAGGAATAGAGATAGAAACATCAATGAGAGGAACATCAATTGGCTGCCTCCTGCACGCCCCCTACTGGAGATCCAGCTGCCACCTGGGCATATGCCCTGACTAGGAATCAAACCAGAGGCCTCTTGGTTCATGGGTTGATGGTCAAACACTGAGCAAGATGGCTGGGCTAAAATAAAGTTTTAAAAATTGGGCTGTAGCCCTAGCTGGTTTGACTCAGTGGATAGAGCGCCAGCCTGCGAACTGAAGGGTCCCAGGCTTGATTCCGGTCAAGGGCACATATCTGGGTTGCAGGCTTGCTCCCCAGTAGGGGATGTGCAGGAGGCAGCCAATCAATGATTCTCTCTCATCATGGATGTTTCTATCTCTTTCCCTCTCCCTTCCTCTCTGAAATCAATAAAGATTTTTTTTTTTAAATGGACTGTAGTCTCCCACCCATCTGGCTCAGTGGTTGAGTGTGCACCTATGAACCAGGAGGTGATAGGTTCGATTCCTCCTCAGGGCACATGCCCATGTTTCAGGCTGGATACCCAGTGGAGGACGTGCAGGAGGCAGCCAATCAATGATTCCCTCTCAACACTGATATTTCTCTCTCTCTCTCTCTCTCTCCTTCCCTCCCTGAAATCAACAGAAATATATTTTTTAAAATTGAACTGTAGTCTCCAAAACTGAAGAGCTTTCACTCTTGTGAAAGTTTTTTTTTTTAAAAAAAAAAGATGGAATTGTACTGGACATAAAGGTTTTTTGTTAGTTTCTTATAGGAACTCCAACTCACCTCTTGTACAAAATACAAGCAAGCCTAAATAGCTGCCGAAAATGTTTCTGATATTGCTATAGTGTGTACACTAGGTCATGAAACATTTCCCAGTGAAGAACAAACTAAAAGCCCAATTTGCTCCACAAGTTGTTCAAGGCAGCAGCCGTTTTTGAATCTTTATAAGGCTGTCTAGAATCTAGATAACAGGACAGACTACTACAGGCAGTATTTTTACTACAGACAGTATTTTCACAAACAAAGAGAGGACCACCTGAAAGGGAAGGAAAATGACGGTGTGATACATGCCTTTCCACTCTGGACCCACAATCTAGAAATCCTATAAATGATGGTGACAATAATAATAGGGTTTAATACATATTAGGTAATGAGCTAAGCGGTTTTCAATTTAATCTATTTAACCTTCATAATAATCCTATAAAGTGGCCACCGTTACTTACTCACAGCTATTTTGCAGATAAGGAAACTGGGGCGCTTGGAAGTGAAGCCCCCTGACCTAAAATCGAGAGCTAGCAGGGCCAAATTTTGAATGCAGGCACGCTGAATCTAAGATATTTCTGTTAATGCTGCCACAAGAAGCTTCACTGGCTCTCTCCCGCCAGGCTTTCCACACTCTGAGGCTTTCCTTTCTACCCAATTAACCACCTCCCCGTCAACACGGTACTACCACTCATGGCTTCCAACTTCGGGGCGCCAGCGCTACTCGCCAGCTTCTGCCGCCATGCTCCTCCCCTAAGATTCACAAAGGCAAATAGAACAGCTGATAAAAGTTGGTTAGATGCTAAGGAAGGCCAAAAAAAAAAAAAATTGCCTCATGTAAGCAGAACACACGCAGATTATCACTGGAATGCAAGTCAAGTCGGCCTCATCTCCAGCTCAAGAGATTGAAACAAACGTGGGCGTACCAATGTTCCCGAGGCAGATAAATTTGGACCATGCCTCCTCTGGCCACGCGGCAACAAGGACGGAAAAGGTACTAACATTTACTGAGTGCCAGCCACATGCGCCCTAGGGGAAGACAGAACCAGGCCAATGGAGATTGGGGGGGGGGGGGGAGAAGGGCACTCAAGAGTTCCGGGAAAAGGAACCCAAATAATCTGGTTCATGCGACTGGGGGGGAGGCGGGGAGGCCGCTCCCACACAGCTTGCGAGGAGGAGAAAGAAGGGTAGAAACTGCTCCGGAGAAAAGGCAGCCCTGAGCGTCGGGAACTAGGCCGGAGCGCAGGGGAGCCCAGTAGGGCGGGGAGGGGGAGGAGCCGGAGGACGAGGGCCCGCTCGGAGGCCAGGGGGTAGGCGCGGGGGAGCGGCTCCGAGCCAGGCGAGCCTGGGGACCATGACCCAGCCACCGCAGTGAAAATATAAAAGATTAAATGACTGGAACCGGTCAGACGGCCCTACATCCCACCCGGGACCCTCACTCACCTGGGCCCACCGCAGCGATCGCAGCTGCAGCCTCGCAACGGCACAACCGGCCCAAACCTCGCCCCCGCCCGACAGCGCGCCCGCGTCCCCGCTCTCGACGGCGGCAGCGGCAGCGTCGCCTCGCTCCCTCCTGGGAAATGTAGTCGTAGACCCGCCTTTCCTCGCCCACTTGACGGTGCGCTGAACTACGTTTCCCACAAGGCAGATCAAGCGTTGGGCCCGCCGTTTGCGTCACGCGCCAGGTCGTCGTCGGTCACGTGGGTCGCCCCGTTCCATCCCCTCCCCCCGCCTGGGTGGCCTGGGGAAGAAGGGCGGAGGTGGACGGAAGGGGCGGAGGTGTTGCTGACGCTACAGCCCGCACCATTTTGGAAGCAGCTTGGAGGGAGGGCCGGACCCCACCCACCCGCGGCCTGCTTTCACTGTTGAAAGTCTCAGAGCTGAGAATCCGGTCTCCTAGCTTTCATTCCATACGGGCTCCTTATCGCTTTGTGACCTTGAGCAAATAGTCCGCCTGCTCTGAGCCTCAGGTCCCTCCCCAGGAAACCAGACTCGTAATTTCGACCCCACAGACTTGTTGTGAGGCTCTCACAAAGTAAGGCACGTGAGAGCAGCCCAGTACCCTGAAAGCGCGATTCAAAATGGAGTTGTTTTTATTATGATAGTGACCTTCCGAGATCCGGGAGCTGGGATGGGCTTCATCTCCCGCCACCGCGCCCTCCCCCACCTCCGCCTCCAATAACAATGGGAGCCCTGAAGGAGGTTTTCCGATAAAGTGGGGTCCTGTGAAGCTTCTCAAAATGGGTGCCAGAAGTTTCCCGGGGAGTGTAGCCTTGGAATCTACATTATAAAGAGGCTTCTCCGGAAATAACAGGGTTTTGCACAGGCTGATGTGCGCTGGAATTCCTGTCCTAGTGAACTCGAACTGTTAAAGACTGAGCTCAGATGTCACCGCTTCTGTGAAGCCTTAGAAGTTTACGAGCTCCTTCCCGTCTCTGTCCTCCTGCAGTACCTTTGCACTGCTCTGGTGTGGCTGTGCTTTTAGGGGTCCTATATTATTCTATATTATCACATGTGTTTGTCTTCCCCACCAGATCTGAGCTCTTTGAGAGCAGAGATCAGTTTTGATAGATTTCTGCATCCCCAAGGCAGAGTAAACAAAGTAAATATGAATAAACATTGAAGGAAACTACTGTTCTTTTGGGGGGAAAGCTCACCAGTCTCAACTCAAGACTCAAGACCCTGCGACATCCTCCTCGCCCTTCTGGCCTCAGCAACATTCCTTCCACGCTGCTTACTCTTCCTTCTTTGAGCACTTCCCGTGGACTGCTTTCTGTGTGGTGCTTCTTGAAAGGTTCTGATTGAATTTAATTTTAAATTCACAGATTTTTCTGAGTGTCTAGTATATGCCATCCCCAGTACAAAATACTAGGAACAACAGAGGTAAACCAGATGGATACAAAAATACATAGTCATTCCACTTGGTTTCTAAAACACTCTGTGCTTGATCTCTTCTTACCTCTGTGGATGAAAAAGGGACCGCATATTAAACCTGACAAGCTCAAGGAAAGCCAGGCAGGACCCCTGAAAGCACAACCACATCAGAGCAGGAGAGCAGGAGACCACAAATCCCCTCATTGTTATTGTTATTGTTATTGTGTAATTGTTAACTATCCTGTACCCAGCAGTGGATTTCTCGTAACCCCCTTAGGCCTCCTCTTTTGATTGTAATGTATAAAATAAGATGTATAACTATCATTCTCCAGAGCATTTTCTCAATCCCTTGAGATTTTTGCTTCCCAGCAATTGTCATCAGTTTGGCTCAAATAAAAAAAAAAAATCTTACAGGTTTGGATGTTTCTTACGTTGACACCTCCCACCTCTGCCCCTTCCCTGGCCCAGAAACTTACCCCACAGTTCCAGCTTCCTCCCTCTCCTCTCCTCATTCAGCCTTTCTCCCTGAATTATATGGCATACTCAGGTAGTTTTTACACCTCTCCTATACATTTTACTCCCCCTCTACATCTCAGCTTCCACTCAGTTCCAGGTGTTTGGGAATCACCATACCCTGAGTTCCCACTGGTATCTCAAAACTAAACCTGCCCAAAACTCTTCTTCCTCCAATACAGCATTACCGAGTTCACTGTGGAGTTGTTTGCATGTCTGTCTTCTCCACTAACCTTTGAGCTCCTCTCAAGGAAAAGAACTCCTTATCCTCCATTCACTTATTGAGCACCTACTATGGTCAAGGCCCTATATTCGAAGCTAGGAGGAAAACAGTAAACAAGACAAATGTGGTCCCTGCACAGAGCTTACTTCCAACTGGAGAGGCAACATTAAGAAGTCTATCATATGCGTAACTAAGTACGATTGTGATAGGTGCAACACAGGAAAGTATATGGTGTATACACTATTGTTACCGTTGTAAGTAGCTCGTTATTAATAACAGGAAAGGAGCAAAAGGGAAGGCCAGACATAGTAAGCAAGGCCACCTGGGCTGCTTCACCAGAAAGCTGCAATTTCATAATCCCCAGGGAAATCACTGGGTAAAGGGAATGCACAAAGGGGAGATGGATATGGATGCATGTGCAGTGAAGTTAGGGTGTCATAGGAAACGTGCCTGCTGGAGAACCATGGATTGGCTAGAGGGGGTGGAGCCAATGCAAACGCTGGAAAATTTGGGAATACATAATCCCCAGACAAAGGAGCTCCTCAGGCTCTTGGCTCTCTTGTTCCTCTGGCTTTGCTCTTGTCCATGTTCCCTCCATAGCCTGATGCTGGACTGGACTATGCTCCAACATGGAATGGAAACTCTGAGCAACACTTTAATCTTAGCCCTGCTAAAGGCACAGCTGGATTTCTTCCTTGGTGGGATGAAGGGAAATGGTACATTGGAAACTCAGGCAGGGATATAATTTCACACAAATAAAAATCACTTGTTTGTCCTGGCTGGTTTGGCTCAGTGGGTAGAGCGTTGGCCTGAGGACTGAAGGGTCCCAGGTTCAATTCCAGTCAAGGGCACAGGCCCGGGTTGCAGGCTTGATCCCCAATGGGGGGTGTGCAGGAGGCAGCCGATGAATGATTTTCTCTCACCATTGATGTTTCTATCTCTCTCTCTCTCCCTCCCCTTCCTCTCTGAAATCAATAAAAATATATTTTTAAAATCACTTGTTCTCCCATGTGAATCTCAGAAAACCTTTTCTTGTGACATTACAAGAAGCCCATTTCCACTGGCAACAGATAGGGACAAGGAGCACTCCCCACCCATAACACTATGACAACTGACAACATAGAGCAGGGATAGCAAACTTTAGTATATGGGCCGATTCCAACCCGCCTCCTATACCATAGCCAGAAGCTAGGAATTGCTTTTACATTTTTAATATATATATATATATATATATATATATATATTGATTGATTTCAAAGAAGAGGGAAGAAGGAGAGATAGAAACATCAATGATGAGAGAGAATCATTGATCGGCTGCCTCCTGCATGCCGCCCACTGGGGATCAAGCCCGCAACCCGAGCATGTGCCCTTGACTGGAATCAAACGCAGGCTGATGCTCTATCCACTGAGCCAAACCAGCTAGGGCACTTTTACATTTTTAAATGGCTGGGGGAAGGGGGAGAGATCAAAAGAAGACTAATATTTCATGACATGTGAAAAATACATATGAAATTCAAAGTTCAGCATTCATAAATTCATTTATGTATTGTCTGTGGCTGCTATAATACAAAGCAGTTGTGATATTCTATGACAGGTAAAGCCTAAAATATTTACTATCTAAGCGTTGCAGAAAAAGTTTGCTGACTCTTGGCATAGAATCTGGAGGTTTTGACTTAGGTTAGAAGGTCCGAGGAGGTTTCCCCGAGAAAGTGGCCCATAAACTTGTAGTTAATCAGGCCAAGAATTGGGGAAGAGCATTTCAGGCAGAAGGAAGAACACACAGGAAAGCACTGTGGTCTGAAAAAACCTGGCACATCCTAAATATTGTTAGGCCTGTCATTGACTCTAGAATGTAACAGGAACTAAAGCTCATGAGCCTGGTGAGGTCATAAGGAGCCACATCCTTCTGGGTCTGATAGTCCAGGTCCAGGATATTGGCTCTTTGAGAGCAATGGGAAGCCATTGAAAGGTTTATAAGCAGGAGAGGGATTCAGATTGATTTTTTTTTTGTATGTTTTTTTAAAGATATATTTTTAATGCCTTAGCTCAGTGGTCGGCAAACTGCAGCTCGCGAGCCGCGGTTTGCCGCTCTGTTGACAAATGAGTTTGCCAACCACTGCTAAGGCATTACCCTTACTCAGAAGTTTTGACTTCAGGTTAAAGACATTAGTACATTATTAAAATGTTTTTTAACTGTTTTTCCTTAAGGCAGTGGTCGGCAAACTCATTAGTCAACAGAGTGGCAAACCTCGGCTCTCCAGCTGCAGTTTGCCGACCACTGAGCTAGGGCATTAAAAATATATCTTTAAAAAAACATACA
The DNA here is from genome assembly GCF_951640355.1 of Cnephaeus nilssonii. Taxonomy (NCBI): domain Eukaryota; kingdom Metazoa; phylum Chordata; class Mammalia; order Chiroptera; family Vespertilionidae; genus Cnephaeus; species Cnephaeus nilssonii. The sequence continues at coordinate 80,365,179 of NC_137078.1, forward strand.
AAAAAAATAAAAGGAAATCTGAATCCCTCTCCTGCTTATAAACCTTTCAACGGCTTCCCATGGCGAGCCGCAGTTTGCCGACCACTGCCCTAGCTGGTTTTGCTCAGTGGATAGAGTGTTGACCTGTGGATTAAAGGGTCATGGGTTTGATTCCAGTCCAGGGCACATAGGTTGCAGGCTCCTCCCCAGCCTGGGCCCTGGTCAGGGCACGTGCAAGAGGCAACCAATCGATGTGTTTCTCTCACATTGATGTTTCTCTCTGTCTTTTCCTCTCTCTTCCACTCTCTCTAAAATCAATGGAAAAATATCATCAGGCAAGGATTATTTTTAAAAAAATTTATTTTTATTGCTTTCAGAGAGGAAGGGAGAGGGTGAGAGAGATAGAAACATCAATGACAAGAGAGAATCATTGATAGACTGCCTCCTGCACCCACTCCCACCGGAGATCGAGCCCTGACTGGGAATGGAATCTTGACTTCCTGGTTCATAGGTTGACGCTCAACCACCAAGCCACACGGACCAGGCCAAATTTCCTTTTTTAAAGGATTATTCTGGCACCGTGTGAGAATGGATTAGGGCAAATCAGAGTGAAAGTGAAGAGATCAATTAGGAAATTATATTATAGTAGTTCAAATGAGAAGACACAGTGGCTTGATCTAATGTGTCTTCAATGGGGATGATGAAAAGTTGACAGATTCAAAAGATGCTCAAAAGATATTTAGGACAGCAAATCTACTGGACTTGGTGATTGACAGGGTAAAAGAGTGGGGGAGAAGTCAAGGTTGACCCCCAGGTTTTTAGCTTGAGCTGCCATGTGGATGGAGGTACCTGCCTCCTTCCCCTCCATGCTTGTACAAATCCGCGCACATTCATCACAAGGTACTGAAATCATCCATTATATTCCTTTGTCTCCCGCAGAGAGCCATCTCTCAGATGGGAACAACTAGCTTGTTGTGTGTGTGTGTGTGTTTTGTTTTGTTTTGTTTTGTTTTGTTTTGTTTTGTTTTGTTTTTTAACTAGCGTGTTCATGTCTTCTTAGGGCCTGGTGGTAGACTAGGCACCAAATTGGAAGTAGTAAATGCACATGGACTTTTCTTAGTTCTTCTTTCTCTTTTTCTTATAGAGGCTCCTCTATCCTCCCAATTGCCCAGGTTCAAAAGCTCAGAGGAATCCTGGCTTCCTCTTTCTGCCTTATGCACCGTATGGCATCAGTCACAAAGTCCAATGTATTCTGTCCCCAGGACATCTGTTGAATCTCCTACCACCCTCTTTCAGGCTTTCTCATGTCTTAGCACTGTAAAGTGGTTAAAACCGTGCCTGAGCCACAGCTAGTGGTATGTAAGTGTTGGCTATGATTACGAGTTCTTCCCCAGCCTCCCTGCCTCCTGCCTCTTTCCAACCAGTCCATCCTGTGGAAGATAGAGTGCTGTCATTCATGTACAACTCTGATGGGGCTTTCATTCATGTACAACTCTGATCATGTTGCTCCCTGACTCCAGGGCTCTCAGAATCAAACCTGAAATCCCCGACGTGGTCTAACCTCTGATTAAATCTCCAACTTTACCTTCACTTTCAAAGGTTCTCCATTGCCATCAGGATGGAGGGTAAGCTTAAGGCCTTCCACCATCTGGCCTCCATGACCTCACCAGCCTCAGCTCCTTCATACACAATGGTCCAGTCATGTGTGCTATTCTTTTTTTTAAATATATTTTATTAATTTTTTACAGAGAGGATGGGAGATGGATAGAGAGTTAGAAACATCAATGAGAGAGAAACATCGATCAGCTGCCTCCTGCACACCCGCTACTGGGGATGTGCCCACAACCAAGGTACATGCCCTTGACCGGAATCGAACCTGGGACCCTCAGTCTGCAGGCTGACACGCTATCCATTGAGCCAAACCGGTTAGGGCATGTGTGCTATTCTTGGCGGTACTCTGGGCTTCCTGCCTCCTCCTGACAGCTCATGCCCTTCCTCCCAGTTGCCCCACCTATCAAAGGCTTATCTCATCAGTCCAGGGTCCCCCTCTCTCAGGCGTACCCCAACTTCTCTTCTTCTTCTTCTTTTTTTTTTTGGTTTGTTTGTTAATTTTCACCCCAAGATATTTTTTCATTGATTTTTAGAGCAAGTGAAAGGGAGGGGGAGAGTCAGAGGAAGAGAAAAACATCGATGTGAGAGAGACACATCCATTGGTTGCCTCCCACACGTGCCTGACAGGGTCAGGGATCCAGCCTGCAAACCAGGTACATGCCCTTGACCGGAATCAAACCTGGGACCCTTCAGTCTGTGGGTTGATGTTCTATCCACTGAGCCAAACGGGCTAGGGCACCAACCTCTCTTCTGTGTTTGTCAGATTCTCCCATATATTGTTGTGCTTTCTGCACATTAATTTCTCCTCTAACCTAAAAACAAATAGAGTGGCCATCTATTGCTGTGCCTGCTCAGCATCCTTCCATTCCTCCTCCTCTGGTAACAGCACTCTGACAATCCTTCAAAAAGCCTTCCCTCCCCCACCCTGGCTCCAGAGTGATCGATCAGGTGACTCTGGCTGATCAGCACATTTCATTACTTTGACTTCATTGATTGGCAGGTGACTCAAACCAGGCAAGCAGAGGGAATGAGCATCAGCCTGAGACCTGTGCTGGAACACTGAGGAAGGGACCCTGTCTTCCTCCTGGGATTGTTACTGGTCACCTTCGCCACTCTTGGAGAGAGCCTTCCTGAGAATGAAGCCTAACACAGTTGGAAAGCAGAGCCTGCATGAGCCAATAAATGAATTCATTTGAGTTGGGTTTCGTTTCTGTCACTTCTAAGCTCAAGCCATGACTAGCAGAGAGAAGTGGTCGGAGCGATCTGTGGTACACAAGAGGCTTTCAGGGCAGCAAGGAAGATGGGAAGGGGAATCAGAACAGCCTGAGACCAGCACCATGTGTGACCCCCTAAACTTGAAGGACCCCGTGGGAAAGAGGAGCAGTTAGTACTGCTATTGCTCAGGCCATCCCAAGTACCTTTACCTCCCCCTCTGCTTTGCAGAAGAACCGCACCAAACATTCTGGTCAGGGTAACAGTTGGCCTGAACTCAGGAGAGGGTGGGGAAGGGGTGAGAGGTAAGTATCACTCTCAAATCCTAACACTAGCATTTGTCCCAGCTTCTGTTCATGGGTTCTTCTCACAGCACTGGACTGTGTATCATGCATGTCCTGTGTCCTCTGGATTCCCCTGGCACAGAGACCGCCACAGTTCTCAACATAAATATCAGTTACTCAGATCTTGATTGAATTCCTGCCCCGTTCCTGAGATAGGAAGGGATACCAAAGATACAGATGAGATGCAGTATAACTTCTGTTCTCAGGGGTCTCCAGTGACCAACAGCCTCAGAGGAGCAGGAAAAGCCTCCCACAGAGGAAGCATTCCAGCTGGTTCTTGAAGGATGGGAGGGGTGTTGCCAGAAAGGGCAAAGGTGTGGAGTTATGACAGGTTCACTCAAGAGAATGTTGTGCTCCCCTAAGGAAACTTGTAAAGACTGTTCTGTATGACACCCCCACATACACACGCACACACACACGCACACATCTCTGAGCTAACCAGAGAGAAGGGTTTCACTTCAATTCTCTTCAATCCGCTCATGTGGGCAGGGTAATGGAGACTGAGCACTCAATGCCAGACCCTTACGGAAGGAAAAGAGGCTCTTGGAATAGGTCCTGTGGAAAAGCAGGATGTAACATCAACCACCAGTCACTACTCTTTCCCACCTTTGACTCTGAGCAAGTTCCTCTTGCAGTTGGAGCGTCCCCCTTTGGGGTAGCTGTAAGTGTAACATCAATGACCTCTCTTGGACTCAGAGTTATTCCCAGGAAAGTCCGAGTCAGACCTGAGAGGATCGACACAGGCCCCGCTCCAGAGCCTGCCTCCCCTGCCCCTTCTTGCATCAGAAGCAGAAGCCTGGACCTTGAGGATCTTACTCTCCCAACAGAACAGGGGGCCTATTCCTCGTTGGCACCTTTTATTTACTCCTAAGACCTGCTTCTTTGAAACAGCTGTCTTTTTATCTTTGGTTTAACTTAGTGTTTCTCAACCAGGGGTGATTTTATCCCACAGATGGACAATGTCTGGAGACACTTTTGGATGTCACAACCCAGAGAGGAGGTTGGGAGGAAATGAGGAGGTGCTACTGACATCTGGTGGTCAGAGGCAAGGGATGCTGCTAAACATCCTACACTGCATAGGGTGGCCCTGGCCGGTTTGGCTCAGTGGATAGAGCGTTGGCCTGCAGACTAAAGGGTCACAGGTTCGACTCTGGCCAAGGGCACAGGCCCAGGTTGTGGGATCGATCCTCAGTGGGGGGCGTGCAGGAGGAAGCTGATCAATGATTCTCTCTCATCATTGATGTTTCCATCTCTCTATCCCTCTCCCTTCCTCTCTGAAATAAAGAAATATATTTTTAAAAACAACAACAACAACAAAAATACACTGCATAGGGTGGCTCCCGCAGCAAAAAATAATCCGGCCCCAAACAGCAATAAGTGCCAAGGGTCAGAAACCCTTTATCTTGCTTAGAGAGAAAAAATTCAGTAACACTGAGCTTTAAAATACCCTTAATGTCTGACCAGCAATAACCAGCACAAGGTTGTTGTTTTACAAACCATCAATAAATTCATACTTGCTCTCCTTTCCCCAGCTCCTGTGTGGGGAGATGGTGGAGGTGGTGGGCGTGGGGGGTGCTGCAGAGGTAGATTAGGATGGGGGGGCAGGTGAGAGATGGGGATCACATAGGGAGAACACAAGCTTTAGAGTCACCTCGGAGTTCACATTCCAGCCTTGACTACTTCTTTAGCTGTGTGCTTTCAGGCAAGTGACGCTTTCTGAGCCTGTTTCTCATCTGTCCAAGAGGACCCCTCCCGCTTTCCAAGGTCCAGGCACTCGGCTAGTAACATGACTTCATCCTGAGGCTGTGAGGGAGCCGTCAGAGGACAGAAATGTGAAGTGTGTCAGCTTTGAGGGGTTGCTGGGGCAGCCTGGAAGGGAGACTTACTTACCCTCACAGTGTCTGTGTTTAATTCCCTCCAGACGGGTCCGAAAGTCCTTCTTGAAGTCTAGCTGGAACCTCTCCTTTTCCTTTTGTTTAGTTCAGTGCCTCAGCAGGTTGGTCTGACCACAATGGTCTGACTATGCTGCTGAGAAACACATTGAGGTTATAATTTGTATTTTGGTCTCCTTGCTGTCGGTAGGTTTCCTCCTTTTTTGCCTGGGGTGAGGACTGAGGCTCTTGCAGGCTTTGGGGTTGCCAGGCCAAAAGCAGAGGTTGCCAGGCACCGAAAGCCATCCCTCAGCTAGGGCTTTTGTTTACCGAGGCCAGGCTCTAGGAGACATGGAGCAGGGTTATTCCAGAGCACAGGGCTCCCAGGCTCGGGAGGGGCGGAAGTGGGCCCATCAAAGAAGGCTTGAAGAGTTTTCCCAAGGCTGAAAAAGTGGTGTCATTGCGGCTGCTGTTGTCTTAACTTGAGTAATAGCAACTTTTCACCACTCCCACACGGGTCTCCCGGGACCTTGGATGGGCCTGCGTAGCTGCTGTTTGGGAGGAGGGAATGGATGTGTGAGTGTTGAGAGTGGTGGTTTGAGAGTCACAGCAAAAGAGCACTGTGGCCGAGCCACACAGGTCCATGAGGATAGCTCAAAGTTGACTGATGATCAGAGTCCTCCCCTGGATGTTCTAGACTGGAGAAACCCTCAGGGGTTTCAGAGAGGTGGGGCATTATAAAATATTAAATTATGGCCCAGCCAGCGTGGCTCAGTGCTTGAGTGTCAACCTATGAACCAAGAGGTCACAGTTGGATTCCCAGTCAGGGCACATGCCCGGGTTTTGGGCTCAATCCCCAGTGTGGGGCATGCAGGAGGCAGCGGGTCAATGATTCTCTCTCCTCATTGATGTTTCTATCTCTCTCTCCCTCTCTGAAATCGATAAAAATATATATTTAAAAATTAAATGATGTAAATGTAAAACTAAATAAAGTATATTCCGAGGTAATAGCATTCAAAGTGCATCACTTCCTAATTATTTTGCTATTATCTGTGCTCTTGGGGTTTTTCACCTCTGTATGGTGGAAATACTACATGATGGCGCACTGCTGCCCACCTCTTCCAGCAATACTATCAGTGAAATCACGGTGGCAGTTTGAAATTGGCCCTGGGAGTATTTACACCATAGAAATTGGCAAATGCTACAAATCAAGTTTCTTCCTAACATCCCCCCTCCCCCATGCTGTTTGTAAACATCTATACCACTGGGTAGAGGATTCCCAAAATGTGATTGTGATTGAATTTGGGCGGGTTTTGGAGCAGATAATGTGATTTAGAAAAATAAATAAATGAGACAAGTCTTACAGGTGGATATTGGTGGATAAAATGCATACTTACTACCAATACCTAGTCCAGAAATACTGGGGGGCTCATCTCTTCCTCCTCCGTTGGAGACAAGAGTGCACACCACTCACAAAGCACCCCTAAATACGCCTGTGGCGCCTTCTGGATGGAACAAGATCAGAAACGTCACGAGGGCAGGGGCTCTGTTCACGTGGCTTTAGCAGGCCCTCGGACCCCTTCCCAGTCTCAGCAACTCCCCCAGTTTCTCTGGCTTCCGAGGTCATGCGGGGGGCAAGGCGATGCACAAAGGCTGATGGGAGAACCAGGAGCTGCACATGGATCTACTCGGGAGCCAGGAAGGCTGGCAGTTGGGGCCATTCCTCCCCAGCGAACGTTTGGCAATGTCTACAGACATTTTCGTTTGTCACAACTTGAGGGAAAGGGTGCTACTGGCATCTGATGGGCAGAAGCTGCTAAACATCCTACAAGGCCCAGAACAGCCCCCTCCCCCCAGCCCCTTCACATCAAAGAATTATCGTGCCCCAAACATCAATAGTGCTGAGGTTGAGAAACCTTGGGGTCGGAGACACAGTGGGGAGAAGTTCCGAGGTCCTGGGAGAACCAAGTGGGGGTGGGGTCTAGGCAGAGATAAGGAAAAGGCTGCCTGCCTGGTGGCTACTGATCCCTTCCTCCCCCGTGACACCCATTTCTCTGTGTGGGTCATTCAGGCTCTTATTCTGCGTCCCGCCCTGTGTCTCCAATCTGTCTCTGGTGTTGTCCCAGTCTAGCTCTTGTTTATCTCTTGGTCTCTCTTTCTCACTCTCAGTCATGCCACCGACTCTGGCTGGGTCCTTGTGTTCTGAGACATGAGACAAGCCTTTGGCATTCGTCCTCCCTCGGCCCACACTAATCACTCCAGCTGCCTTGGTCTGGGAACTGGGCCAGGAGGCTGGTGAAGGGGGAGGGTACAAAGCAGGGGAGGGGGCCTAAAGGTTCTCATTCTCCCACCACCCATCCTGCCTTTGACTCCAAGGCCCTACTGCCTGCCTCCCAGAGGCCTAGAGCTCCAGCCAGCTCTCTCTCTCTTTTTTTTTTTTTGCCTCCAGGGCCTGGGACCAACGTCAGCCTGCCTAAGTGGCCTTGCCCTGCCCACAGACCCCTCCCTCCCCACCCAGCTTCTTAAATTCCTCCTCTAGCCTAGTCCAGCAGCTGTTACAAAACAACGGGGGGCTGGGCAGCTCCTCTCCGCAGTCCTGCCCTGGGCAGTAAGGGACACCAGGCTCATGACTGCTTTTGAGCCCAGAGCCCTCTGCCTAGTGACCGGTGGCCTCTGCCCTGGCCCCAGTCCAGCACTCAGAGCCAGGACCTCTGTGCTTGGAACCCAGTGCTCAGCATCCGGCTCAATTACCAATGCCCGTCACCAGGACCAGGACCCAGCCCGCAGTGCCTGCTGCCAGACCTGCCACCCTGCCCCTCGTGTCACCTCACCTGCAGTCTCCCCGGCGGCCTGGGCTGCTGTGTGCTGGGCCAGCAGCACCCACAAATGGGCACTGTGTGAGGCCAGGGACCCTACAGAAAAGCCTGGTGCAATTTTTAATTTTTATTTATTTTTTTAAATATATATTTGTATTGATTTCAGAGAGGAAAGGAGAGGGAGAGAGATAGAAGCATCAATGATGAGAGAGAATCATTGGTCGGCTGCCTCTTGCATGCCCCCTGCTGGGGATCAAACCCACAACCCTCGCATGTGCCCTGACCAGGAATCGAACCGTGACCTCCTGGTTCATAGGTCGATGCTCAGCCACTCAACCACGCCAGTAGGGCCCGGTGGAAATTTTGAAAACAAATGTGAGTGACTTTTAAAGTAAAAATCATTCAAATGAGGATTTAAAATAAAAATTGGGGAAAGGGCAAAGGGAACTGCCAGATAAAACACAGGCTGCCCACTTACATTTGAATTTCAGGTAACAACAAAGATAATTTATTTTGTTTTTAATTTTATTTATTGATTTTTTTTTTTTGAGAGAGAGAAACATTGATTTGCTGTTCCACTTACTTATGCATTCATTGGTTGCTTCTTATATGTGCCCTGACCAGGGATGGAACCTGCAGCCTTGGCACCAACTGAGCTACCAGGACAAAGAATTTTAAAATATATATATTTTATTGATTTTTAGAGAGGAAGGGAGAGGGAGAGAGAGATAGAAACATCAATGATGAGAGAGAATCATTGATTGGCTGCTTCCTGCACGCCCCCTCCTGGGGATCAAGCCCACAACCCAGGCATGTGCCCTTGGCCAGAATCGAACCTGAGACCCTTCAGTCCGCAGGCCAACACTCTATCCATTGAGCTAAACCAGCTAGGGCAAGGACAAAAAAATTTTTAAAAATATATATATTTTATTGATTTATTACAGAGAGGAAGGGAGAGGGAGAGAGAACCAGAAACATCGATGAGAGAGAAACACCGATCAGCTGCCTCCTGCACACCCCCTCCCGGGGATGTGCCCGCAACCAAGGCACATGCCCCCGACCGGAATCAAACCTGGGACCCTTGAGTCCGAAGGCCGACGCTCTATCCACTGAGCCAAACCGGCCAGGGCGCCAAATAATTTTTTAATGTAAATATGCCCCATGCCATATTTGGAACATCTGTCTACTAAAAAATTACTTATTGTACTAAAAATTATTCACTGTTTATATGAAATCTGGCTTTAACGGGGGTCCTGTATTTTGATTTATAAAAGCCAGCAACCTAATCAGGGAATAAGCCTCACCCCAAGCCCTCACCCCAGTTATCTTCTAGTACCTTTAGGGGAGTAAACAGTATTTCTAACACAGCTCACTTTCGGGTAGAAGGAAATTCAGGGGATTCTACTTTTATTTTTATTATTTCTACTTTTATGTATCTTCTCATTTTTTAAAAAATATGTTTTATTGATTTTTCACAGAGAGGAAGGGAGAGGGACAGAGAGCTAGAAACATCAACGAGAGAGAAATATCGATCAGCTGCCTCCTGCACACCCCCCACTGGGGATGTGCCCACAACCAAGGCACATGCCCTTGACCGGAATCGAACCTGGGACCCTCCAGTCCGCAGGCCAACGCTCTATCCACTGAGCCAAACCGGTTTCGGCTCTTCTCATTTTCTTTAAGGAGTCAGCATTCGTGTACCATTAAAAATCAAATAATATAGACTTTATGTCTTGCCTAGATTTTGCAACATACCCCTTGGTCCACTCTTGAAAATGATGTTTTGACTAAGTAATATGGTCACATGATTCAAAACTCCGTGGTACAAGTGAGCATGCAATGAAATGCCCCTCCTGCCCCTGTTCCCCCGACACCCAGCTCCCTTCCCCACTTCTGTCTCCTTCTAGAGACATTTTGTTGCCACAGCCTTAAAACTGTCTTCAGCCTTCAGCCTTGCCCACCTGCCTCTGGCTAGTATTCTACTTCCAATCATGTTACCTCCTGACTTAGAACCCTTCTCTACCGGGCCGGTGTGGCTCAGTGGATTGAGCATCATCCCTTGTACCAAGAAGTCACCGGTTCCATTCCTGGTAGGGCGTATGCCCGGGTTGGGGGCTTAGTCCCCAGTGTGGGGCGTTCAGGAGGCAGCCAACAGATGTTCCCATCTATTCCTCTCCCTTCCTCTCTCTCTAAAACCAATAGAAACATATTTAAAAAAAAATTAAAACCCTTCTGTGGTTTTCCATGCTGTTGGAGAAAGAACAAACTTCCCAGCTACCCAGGACAGACGGCGCTCAGGGCCTAATTCCTGTCCAGCTTCCGGGACACTTGGCAACCCCCCAGCCCGTCTCACACGGCGCCACAGAAACATGACCTGCCCATTAGTCCCCCTCACTCCCCCACCTGTTCTGGCGTCCATGCTCTTGCTCATGTTTCTCCCTGTCAGACATGTATTGCACGCAGACAGCATCTACTGTTGTGCCAGACGTGGGGGCTAGGACGGACGCAGCGAGCAGACTGAATGGTCATGCTTTTGTGATTCCGGTTCTGGCAGAGGAGCATTTAATGGACCAATAGTTACAATGAAGCCTTTGTTGTGTTAGTGTAGGTACAGAGCTCCGGGTCAAAAACGGCCTCCGGGAAGAGGTGATATTTAAGAGTTGAGCAGTCATCACCCAGCCACTGGTTGGGGGTGGGGCAGGCAGGGGAGAGTGTCCAAGCCGAGGAAACAGTTCATGCCAAGTCCTGGAGACCAGGGAAGTCACAAATCCAGGGTGGTGGGCACACAGAGAAGAAAGGAGGAGAGTGAGAGCCACAGGGTGAGAAGCCACAGCAAGCGGCTCTACAGGGTGCATTGCATGCTGAGGGCCGTGAGAAGGCCTGAGGGGGACTTAGCAGGAGAGTGTGTGGGCAGATTTGTGGCTACTGGGAAGACTAGATTGGAGAACGCCTCGCTGCTCTTCCTGAGATGGAAGAAATGACCGCAGCCTGGGCTGGCGTGAGGGGGCTGGGGACAGAGTCAAAGATACTTCATTTAAAAATATATATATAATTTTATTGATTTCAGAGAGGAAGGGAGGAGAGAGAGATAGAAACATCAATGATGAGAGAGAATCATGGGTCAGCTGCTTCCTGCATGCACCCCACTGGGGTTAGAGCCCGCAAACCAGGCCCTGCCCGGGAATCTAACCGCGACCTCCTGGTTCATAGGTCAACACTCAACCACGGAGCCACAGCGACCCGGCAAGTCAAAGATATTTCAGAGGTGAGGCAGTGTGAGGAGTGACTTCCCAGGGGTCTATCTGGCTTGGGAGACTGGTGGATCCTGATATTTTTTGGGATGGAATTTCTGAGTCCAGTTTGGACTTGATGAACTGGTGGTGCTTGCAAGATGTCAAGTAGACAGTTAGATATGCAGGCTGTCAACCTCAGGAAAGAGGTCTGGACCAGATTCTTATTTGGCACTATCAACTTCAAGATAACAATAAACATGCTGCCTGGCTTTTATTGAGCACTTACTAAGTGTGCGGCACTTTTCTAAGTTCTTCACATACATTAACTTATTGATTCCTCACAATAACCCAATGAGGTGCCTTCATTTCAGAGCCAAGATTTGAGCCCTAGCTGCCCAGCTCCAGATTCTAAACTCCTAAGCACATCATACAGTCTTGTACCTAAACAGTAGCTTAAGCCCCAGGAATGGATGAGATCAACCTCAGAAATGTGAGGAATACTAGCATCTAAAGCCAAGGCTGCAACCTGGTGGCTCAGGGCCTGAATCTTGCTCTTGGATAAGCTTCCTCTGAAATGCTTAGTGTTTCAATTTTTAAAAATGAATTGCCATACAAAAATTAACTCAAAATGGATCAATGATCTAAACAGAAAAGCTAAAACTACAAACTCTTAGAAGAAAACATAGGGGGAAAGCTTCATGGCATTGGATTTGGCAATCATTTCTTGGCTATGACACCAAAAGCATAAGCAACAAAAGAAAAAATAGATAAATTGGATTTCATTAAAGTTAAACACTTTTGTGCATCACACACTATTAACAGAGTGAAAAAAAACAACCAATAGAATGGGAGAAAATATTTGTAAATCATATATATCTAATAAGTGATTTATGTCTAGACTAGATAAAGAACCCTTAAAACTCAATAACCCATTAATAAATGGGCAAAAGACTTGAATAGATATTTCTCCAAGAAGATATATAAATGGCCCATAAGCAAATGAAAATATGCTCAACATCACTAATCATTAGGGAAATGTAAACCAAAATTACAATAAGATACCACTTTATACCGATTAGGATGGCTACTAGAAAAAAAGTGTTGGAGAAGATGTGGAAAAATTGGAATTCTTTTGCACTGTTGTTGGGAATGTAAATGGTATAGCACTTTGGAAAACAGTATAGTATGGCAATTCCTAAAAAACTAAACAGGATGATCATATAATCCAGCAATTCACCTCTGGGTATTTACCCAAAAGAACTGAAAGCAGTAACTTGAACAGATATTTGTACACTCATGTTCATAGCAGCATTAGTCACAGTAGTTAAAGGTGGAACCAACCTAAATGTCCATTGACAGATGAATGGATAAACAGAACGTGGTATTTACAAACAATGGAAAATTATTCAGCCTTAAGAAGGAATGGAATTCTGGCCCCTCACCACATGTATAATCCTTGAAGACAGTCACAGAAGGACAAATATTATACATTCCACTTATATGAGGTACCTAAGTACTCAAATTCATAGACACAAAATAGAATGGTAGTTGCCAGGGTCTGGGTGAGGAGTTGGTAATAGTAAGTTAGTGTTCAATAAAGGCTAAATTTCCGTTTGGGAAGATAGTAAAGTTCTGGAGATTAATGGTGATGATGGTTGCACCACAATTTGAATATACTTAATGCCATAGACCTGTACACTTTAAAAATGGTTTAAATGGGCCCTAACCGGTTTGGCTCAGTGGATAGAGCGTCGGCCTGCGGACTCAAAAGGGTCCCAGGTTCGATTCCGGTCAAGGGCATGTACCTTGGTTGTAGGCACATCCCCAGTGGGGGTTGTGCAGGAGGCAGCTGATTGATGTTTCTCTCTCATCGATGTTTCTAACTTTCTATCCCTCTCCCTTCCTCTCTGTAAAAAAATAAAATAAAATAAAATAAAAAAATCAATAAAATATATATTAAAAAAAATAAATTTAAAAAATGGTTTAAATGGTAAAGTTTATGTTATGTATTTTTTACCACAATAAAAAGGATGAAATAAAAGGATAACCTTTACTTTTAAAGATATTTATATTTTGAAAAACATTTTATGTTTGAATTAAATTTGTACATTCCAAACAAAAATTACACTTTACAGTTCCCACTGTTTTAAATTTTAAACCCAAATTTTGGTTATTAAGTTTTGTAAGCTTTAAATTAGTACAAGTGATCACATAGAATGATAGAATTTAAGTAACTTAAGCTCTGTTTCTTAGCCTTTGCAGTCATTGTGTCATTGTTGTTTATTCTGAAACTACTGCTTAAACTCAAGAATATGTAGTGTCATAGAGTTAGAGACACCAGAGCAAGCTGGAGTGATTCCAAACTATTAAGAAATTACTTTTTTTTCTTTTTGTTTAATCCTCACCTGAGAAATCAATGTAGACATATTGATTTGTTGCCTCCTGCACACCCTGACTGGGGCTGGGGATTGAACCTGCAACACAGGTACATGTGACCTGAGACCCTTTGGTCCATGGGGCAACACTCTAACCACTGAGTCAAACCAACCAGGGCAAGAAATTACTTTCAAAATGAACATGTATATCTGAGTCTGTGCATGTGAAGAAGGGGTTAAGTGAGATTTCTCCTTATTAACTTCCATTGTGGAACATAATGTTTATTTTATTTATTTATTTTAAATATATTTTTATTGATGTCAGAGAGGGAGAGATATAAACATCAATGATGAGAGAGAATCTTTGATTGGCTGCCTCCTGCATGCCTCCCTACTAGAGATAAAGCCTGCAACCCGGGCATGTGCCCTTGACTGGAATCAAACCTGGGACCCTTCAGTCTGCAGGCTGACACTCTATCCACTGAGCCAAACCGGCTAAGGCCATAATGTTTATTTTAAAAGGTAAGTAATAAATTTGTGCTAATTTGAAACTTCTTTGCTAAAACTCAACAGTATCTGTAGCAGCAATTTAGAACTTAGACCAATAAAATATTTTTTTCAGGGAGAAATATTTTTTGACTGACATGGTTTAAAATTGCCAATGGATGGTGATAATAAAAAGCAACCCACTTCTAGTCATTTTTGTTATGGTGCTTAAATTCTCTACAGACAATGCACCTGTACTGCCCTTCCCTTGGGGCAGACCCCTGCCATCATCCTACCTTGGTAAGCCACTCCCAACAATATGGAATCCAATTCCACCTGTGGACCAATTACAACTGTGAACTACTAGTATAGCTGAGTGCCGGGGGCTGCCCTTCGGAGTCATTAAGTTCTCATCCCTCCATTTCAAGGACTTCTCAGGTGTTGTTTCCCACAGGAAGCCTCTCTTGACATTCTCTACCTCCTTGAATCAGGATGAAATATTTCTCCTTTTTGTCCCCGTAGTACCCTATGCCTGGTTCTGTCACAGAACTCTTAGATTGCATTATAATTGTGTCCCTTCACTTCTACGCTGAGCGCTCTAGGGATCAATCAGAGCTCAAGGTGACGGCCTCACAGGGTATGTCTAACGTGGCTGTCCCGAAGTGAAATGGTTTGGGAAGGGGCTGGTAGTAAGTACACAGGAGCTGGGCTGCACAGGAAGTCAGGGCCCCTTGGGGAGGAGAGAAGGCCTTGCAACTAACAAAACGCTTCTTGGGTATTAGCTTAAGAAATGGATCGCCCACATCACTGGCCCTCCTGTTCACTAGCTCACAGTCTGGGGCATTGCCCACAGCTACCGAGCGAGTGAGTCAAGCCTGGATGCGCACTTCCTGACCTCTCAGCAGGGCCTCCATCACCCGGAGCCCGCGCCTGGACCCTGCCGCTCCGACCTCGCCTCCCGGGCCATGTGCTCGTTTAACCACGAGGGGGCGCCGGACGCACGGTCCTGGGGAAGCCGGGCCGGGCTTGGGGGTGGGTGGAGCGACTGCTCTGAGCGAGGCCCACGGGACTCGCGCCGGCCGGTGGAGCTGGGGAGTCCGGGTAAAGAAAGGGTGCCGGGAGCGGGGGCGGGGGTGTTGTAAGAGCCGCAGTTCGGGAGCGTTGGCGGCGGATGGAGGGAGGCGGAGGGAGAGCAGTGGTTGCCGCCTCTGGCCCTGCCTTGTCTGGCCTGTTGGGGAAAGGGCAGAGATGAAGAAAGGGAGGGCTCTCCGGAGAGCAGGGCCGCTGCCTCCGCCTCCCTGCTCCTCAGGCTTGCCCAGGAACAGACCGGACATTCCTAAGTCTCCGGCGGAAAACCTGGAAATAGACCCGGAGGCCGCCTCCTGCAGCCCGGCCAGTTCTTCCCAGCCCAGCCCCACGGCTTCCCGGAAGAGCCCTGCTGCGCCCAGGCCCGGCCCAGCCCTGAGCTCTGCTCGCGCCCAGAACTCCCCCTGCACGGTCCCTCCCGCCCAGCCCCCTGCCCTGAGCCACCGACCTTATCCAGCCACTTCTAGGTCAGGGTCATGATCTGTCAGTGCCCACATCGTTATTTGGCCACGAAAGCTGGGAATCATCCTTGACACCTTTCTTTTTCGTTCCCCATGTCCAATCCATGTCTTCACCTCCTCTTCCTACCTCTCGGTTTCCTTCCACCACTCACTGAACCAAGTGTCCGTCATCTCTCGCCAGAACTGGTGCTCTTGTCTGGACTCCCTACTTCCAGGCTTCGCCCCTTCTCCTCTTAATCCTTTCTCGGGGTGGTAGGTAGCCTTGATAATATTTTCCAACCCCGTCTTCACCTTCTTTTGACATCTTTCAATACCTTTCCAAACTCTGGGCATGGCCCACAGGGCCCTAAATGGCCTGGGCCTTTATGCCTTTCTGGCACCACCTTCCTTCTCTCTATGCTCCAGCTACGCTATCTGTGCTCATCATGAGCCTTTGCAAATGCTGCTGCCTTTCTGCCTTGGTAACTGACTCCTGCTCCTTCAGATCTCAGCTCTAGCGTTGCTTTCTCAGGGACACCCTCCCTGACCTCCCTGAGCAGGCCAGATCCCCTTATTGCTGACTCTCCTAGCACCCCATACTTCTCCTTTATGTAGCTGTCATAGTTACCACCCCCGCCCCCCTTCTGCAGTTTTACTTTCCACAGTTTCAGTTAGTTACCTGCGGTCAACTGTGGTCCAAAAATATGAAGTGGGAAATTCCAGAAGTAAACAATTCATGAGTTTTAAAATGCATGCCATTCTGAGTAGCATGATGAACTCTCGCCATCCTGCTTTGTCCGCATGGGATATGAATCCTCCCTTTGTCCAGTGTATCCACGCTGTATGTGCTACCCACTCATTAGTCACTTCGTAGTTGTCTCCGTTAGATCTACTGTTGTGGTCTCACAGTGCTTGTGTTCAAGTAGCCTTTATTTTACTTAATGGCCCAAAAGCATGAGAGTAGTGATGCTGGCAATTTAGATATGCCAAAGAGAAGCTGTAAAGTGCTTCCTTTAAGTGAAAAGGTGAAAGTGTTTGATTTAATAAGGAAAGAAAAAAAAAAATCCTATGCTGAGGTTGCTGAGATCTACAGTAAGAACTAACCTGCCTGGGAATCTCTGAAGGAAAATGAAATTGGTGCTAGTTTGCTGATAAGAGACCACATTCACGATAATTGTTCTATTTTATTAGTTATTGTTGTTAATCTCTTACTGTTCCTAGTTTATACTTTACCATAGGTGAATGTATAGGAAAAACATAGTATATACAGAGTTCAGTACTATCTGTGGTTTCAGGCCTCCACTGGGGTCCTGGAATGTATCCCCTGCAGATAAGGGGGACTACTGTAATTATAATCGTCCATTTGTTTGTAATATTATTTAATTAACGTTTGTTTCTTCCACTAGACTGTAAATTCCATGAGGATAAGGACTACATCAATTTTTGCTCACTTGTAAATCTCCAGCACCCATGTGCCTGACGCACAGTAGGTGCTCAGTATTCCTTGAATAAATAAATTAATGTTGCATGTTGCACACTTCGATGTTTCCTGAGCCCAAGCCTCTGTCATCTCCTATCTGGGCCTCGGCAATCACTTTTAACTGATCTCCCAGTTTACAGTCAAGTCCCTACTGGTTTCCTACCCAACAGCCAGAATGGTCTAATAAAGACGCCAATCTGACTATGTCACCCTTCCCACCCCCTTTTTAATAGCCTTCAGTGGCTTCCCATGACTCTTGGAATAAACTCCAAACTACTGACGCAGCCTTACAAGGCCTTGTATGGTCTGGCTCACCTCATGCCCAGCTCCAACTCCTCGACGAACCTTTCTTAATTCCACGAATATTGAGAGCCTGTTTTCCCAGGCGCTGAGGATTCAATGGTGAGTGAAAGCACGCTCCTTCAGGTCTTACAGCCCTCCAGATCTGAACACAACTTCTTTCCATGCAGGACCTTTGCACATGCTTTCCCCTCGTTTGGAAAGTGCTTCTCTCTTTTTGTCCTGACTTTGCCCCAGCAACCTATCAGATATCCGGTCAAACACCATTTATTCAGGGGTAGCTTAGTTGACCCCCAACGTAGTTAGTTCCCCGAGTTAGATGCTTTTACTGCTTCTTATAGTCCACCTCATAGCCCTGACCATTTTTATTTTTACATGTTTGTGTGGTTATTTGCCTGATGCCCATCTTCCCCACCAGGGAGCTCCAGGAGCTTCCCATCTGGTTATTACTTCATATCACATCTCTCTGGTGCTTAGCTGGTCCTCCACAATTTATTGAATGAATTAATGATTGATTCCCTTGCAGAGTATTCAGAGGGTGCTGCCTTCAGGGACATGTTGGTGTCTCAGCCTCGTTGTGAATATGAGCTGGGGGCTGGGAGGGGTGTGTAAAGGAGCTTGCACCGAGGAGAGGGCCTAGAAGCTGTTCTGTTAGTCCTCTTCCTGTCCCTCCTCATCCCCAACACCTGTGACTTGGCCCCGCCTTCCTCTCCTCCCCCACCCATCTCTGCCCTTGTTCTTGAAGCCACACTGACTCCTCCAGGGCTTCCCACATACTGACCCCTCTACCTGCAACTCTCCTCCCTGCTCTTTCACATGGCTGGTTCCTCCACATCCTTCAGGTCAAGTTTAATTGCTGCATCTGTAGAGGACACCTTCATTGTAGCTCACAATGGAAGTACATTTATATACTTATCGTCTGTGTCCCTAGATGCATTAAAAGCTTTTGACCACACATAACAGAAAATCCAACTCCATTGGCTCTTTGAAGAAGGAAGTTGTGTAGGGGCAGGACTGTTTTTGAGGTTGGTTAATTCAATGATGTTCTCTCGGATCTAGGTTCTTCCCCTCTTGCTGCTCTGCCACCTTGACGCTGGCTTTGTCCTCAGGTTGGTTAGCAGGATGGATGCAGCAATTCCAGGCTTCATAGTCTGACCTCATATCAGACAAGCAGGGTTTTCCCATCATTATGCGTCTTAGTTTTAGTTGTCTCTTGCTGTGTAAGAAATTATCACAAAACTTATCAGTTTAAAACAACCTTTATTATCTCACAGTTTCTGAGGGTTAGAAACCCAGGAGTGGCTTAGCTGGTGGGTTCTGGCAGAGGGTCTTTCAGGAGGTTATTGATAAGCTGTGGGTCAGGGCCGAAGTCATCTGAAGGATTAACTGGGGCTGGAGTACCCACTTCCAAGCTTATTCACGTGGCCATTGGCAGGGTCTTCGGTCCCTTGATCGCGTTTCTCCATTAGGCTGCCCACGATGTGCCAACTGCCTTCCTCCAGAGGGAGTGATCCAAGAGTGATAGCCACCAAGACAGAAGCTGCGGTGTCTTTAATGACCAAATGTCGGATGGGACATGCCATCTCTGTCAGTCACTCAGCCCAACACTGGTACAGCATGGAAGGGACTACACAGGGTGTGAACACTAGGAGGTGGGGACACTGAAGGGTTGACCGAGGCTGACTACCATGGCATCGTTTTTAAAAGTGAGGAAGTCCCAGCCGGTTTAGCCCAGTGGATAGAGCGTCGGCCTGCTGACCAAAGGGTCCAGGGTTCAATTCTGGTCAAGGGCAGGCACCTCGGTTGCAGGCTCCTCCCGAACCCCAGGCCCTGGTCAGGGCGTGTGCAGGAGGCAACCAATCAATGTTTCTCTCGCATCGATATTTCTGTCTTTCCCACTCTCTTCCACTCTCCCTAAAAAATCAATGGAAAAATATCCTTGGGTGAGAATTAAAAAAATAATAAAATAAACAAATAAATAATAAAAGTGAGGAAGCCTCTCCTAGAAGCCCAGAAGGCTTTTCTTTTTTTGGAAGGCTTTTCTTTATATGTCTGTGGCTGGAATTGTGTCACAGGCCCATACTAAACCATCACACAGGAGGGCGTTGGGACCACCAGTTTTGGCTCATTACAATCATGATTCACCCTGAGGCTAGGTCCATCTCCACTGGAGCACAGAGTGGGATCCAGGAGGAAGATGGCCACCTGAACAAAGTCAGGATTCTGTTTGGAATAAGGAAGCGGGGATGGGAATGGATGTCGAGTTGGCAACGCAGTGTCCACGACACTTACCTGCTCCCTGAGGAGAGAGGCTACATCTTTCCCACTACTGTATCCCCAGCATGTGACCACTGCCTGGCACAGAGTAGATGCAACATCCTTGTGAGATGAATAAATGAATGAATTCATGACTAAACTGGAAGACCACTAGGACTACTGTCAGGCAGGAGTAGATATCCCCAGGCCCTGGCTCCTTAAGTTCTTCTTAGAACTCGGGAGGTCACCTGCTACCTCCCCCACCGCCAGCCCCAAGGACAGACAGGACTGGCAGGATTATTCTCACTTTATTTCTGGAGAAGTTTGATCAGATGCAATAACACTGATTCCAGGCGAGGGCAGGGGCATGGGTACCCCTAAAGCAACCAACATCCTGTGGCCCAAGGTGCTCCCCATCCCCAAACCTGGGCTCCCCCTCAGTTACAGTTAAATAGAGAGGAAGATCTCCCCAGGGAGTCTTGGGAGGGTCTGCCTCCTGCACCCGCCCCCTCCAGGCAGAGGAGTCTGAGCACAAGCTATTTACAGTATTCACATCCACTGTACCCCACCAAACCAAGGCAAATACTACAGGCGGCCCTTCCCCAAGGAAGGAGGCCGGAGAGGCTGTGAGTGTATGTGTGTGTGGGAGGTTTCCGCGCGTGTGAGCACACAAATGCACAGAGGGGCAGGGCCTGGCTCCAGCCAGAGACAACAGTCTATAAGGTGCTGATTAAAAATAACAGAGGACCCACCCCCAGGGGCCCAGGCCACTTCCGGCTTTGTTCTGTTTCTTTCTTTCCCAGACATCCTGGTAGACGATGCAGAGGAGCCCTCATAGCTGTGCCTGGATCCAAGGCAACCCCTTAAAGGACTTCTGGGGAAAAAGCGGGAGGGGAAACAGTCAGGCAAACTATGCCTCCAAGCCAGGCCCGCCGGGGTGGGGTGGCATGTGGAGTGTGAGAAGGCCTCTGGCAGAGCTGGAACAGAGGGCAAGGCTGGGGGGTTCTGGGAAGGCTGCTGGGAGGGAAGGCTGTGGGCCTGGGAGTCAGGGGTCCCTACCTGTGACCTGTGGGGGCTGCACCACAGCTTTCTTGAGGAAGGCTTCGGCCTCTGCGAAGGGCAGGAGTGCCTCTGGCGTTCGGCCCAGGCTCTTTTCACCAGAGGGTCCCTTGGGGGAGAAGCCATTCTCCTGGTGTGCTGGGGGAGGCTGCAGGCCATTCACCAGGGACTCCTTGTTAGGCAGGCTGTAGATGCAGGAACACACTCAGGCACCTCACATCCTAGGACAGCCCAGGCACCCCCACAGCTCCAGCCTGCCCCTGACTTCCTGCCCAGGACCCCGGGATTGGGAGCTGGTACCTCCACTGAGGCTCCTGGGGGGCCAGCTCCTCTTTCTGCACAGCCTCCTTCTGCAGCCCTGAGGACCGGGAGTCTTCGGCTTTGACAGTGTCTATCACAGGGAAGGAATGGCCATCAGTTGCAGGCTGGTGAGAGGAGGAGGTATGATGATGGGATGGTGAAAGGGACAGAGGGGAATAGGGCCTTTACCTGGGCTACAATTGTTGGTGTTTGCCTCCTTTCTTTCCAGCTTTTGCTGTAAAGAGGAAGAGCAATCAGACTCAGGGTGTATCTGGTCCCACCTGACTGAGGTGCCGAATTCTTCCTTCCCCCAGCCGAGACCGAGCAGCCTGCCTCAGCCTCCTTCCTCCACCCTGAATGCTATCCCCCAGCCTCCTCCTCATCCGACCCCCACTCCCAACGCTGCCCTTGGGGAACCCTGACCTTGGCTTCAGCAGCTTCTGACTTCCGAGTCCTCTTCATGATCTCCTCCAGACGCTGTTTGGAAGCCCCATATCGGTTAGGGTCAAGTGCTGCCCATATTCTAAACCTCCCACCATCAGCCCCAGGCCTGGGGTCTCAGGGCCCTTCCAGCTCATACCAGTCCTTTACAGGCCAGGAACCAGAACTCACCCCAATACCCTCGTGTCCTACCCTTTACAAGTCCAAGGCAGCTCCCACTCCCGTAACCCTACTAGTACCATTAATGAAACAGGGACCGGGCCCAGAAAGGCTCCGCCCCAAGAAGCCCCGCCCCGCCCCCCGGAGCCCCGCCCCCCGGGGCCATGGCTCCGGCTCCAATACCTTTTTGCGCTCCTGCCGCTCCTGCTCCTCGCGCTGGAAGTGCTTTTCCCGCTCCAGACGCTGCCGTTCTGCCTCCTCCCGGGACCGGGCTTCGGCCTCCTCTTTCTGCCAAAGACCCCAGTGAGCTTTAAGCCGCTGGACTCCAGCCTTCCTTCCAGGCCAGCCCTCGGCCCACCAGCAGGAGGCGCCCGCGCCCCGCCCAGCCCTGCCCTGCCCGTCCGTCCAGGCACCTGCTTCTGCAGCCGCTCCTGCTCTTCCAGCTCGGCCTGCGCCTTCTCTCGGGCCTCCTGCTCTTCCCGCCTCCGGGCCTCTGCCTCCCTCTCAGCCCGGGCCTCGGCCTCCCGAGCCAGCTGCTCTTCTCGCATTCGCCTGGGGCACAAAGGAAACTCGTGCTCGGTCCGCGCTTCTTTAGCAGCCTCCATATGGGTCCCCTTCATCCCCCTCCGTCCCACCGGGGCACGCACTTGTCCCTTTCTGCCTGCAGCCGCCGCTCCTGTTCCTCGCGCTCCCGCTGCTCCCGGGCCTGGCGCCGCTTCTCAGCCAGGAGCCGAGTAGCCTCTTCGCGGTCTGTGGTGCCGGCCATGGGTTTGCTGGGAGTCACTGGGGGAGCAGGGGCTGGGGGGGCCGGGGCTGGGGGTGAGGTCAGGACAGCAGTATCTGGAGTGGAAACAAGGTCCAGGAGTCAGCTCAGGCACCTCCAGCACCCCTGCATGCCTGCTTCCTGGACCTCAGGCTGACCCACCCATTCAACTTCTGCCATCAACTTAGATATGAGCTCCTCTTCTCTGGCCTGTGCCCTGGGACTGGCCCTGCTGAAGGTCCTATCTTCCAAACCCAGTCCACAGTCCTCTCTGGGCCCACACCTCTGACCACCTCCGCCACACAGGGCAAGCTGTCCTCTCTTGCCCTGCCCCCCTTTCCACCTTCTCTCTTCATGCCCACCTGCAGGGATCTCGGCTGTGGGCTGTTCCTTCTGGGGCTGGGCTGGGGTGGGTGAGGGCACAGGTGAGGGTGCCGGTGAGGCCAGGGCTGCAGGCTCCTTCTCTTCACTGGTCTTGCCCTTGTTCTGGTTCTTGTCCTCGGGTCCTGCCGCACTGGGGTTCTCCTTTGCCTCATCCTTCCTCCGAACCCGCCCCTTGGGTGATGCAGTGGTGCCTCGAGGGGATGGTGGTTTTGGGGGTAGAGCATGGTTGGGCCCTGGGCTGGGGCAGGGAGAGGCAGGCCTGTGCCAGGATGTGGAGGGAGAGGATGGCCGGGCCTTAGATTTGGGACTGAGAAAAAAAGGGAAATGTTAAGCCTGGAGGGCACAGAGTCCACGCATACATATACACACCCTGGGGATGTCACTCCTCAGGGAACTGTCCCTTCCAGGCTAGGCCAGCACCCCCACCTTATATGCTCTCACATAACCATAGTATTTCCTTGGAGAGTATATATCCCAGTTTGCAATTACATATTCTTTTTAAAAAATACATATGTTTTTAGAAAGAGAGAGGAAGGAAGAGGGAGAGAAACATCGATCTCCTGCATTCTGCACACCCCCTACTGGAGATCAAGCCCACAACTTGGGCATGTGCCTGACTGGGAATTGAATGGGGACCCCTTCGTGCATGGGACGCGCTCATGCACTGTTCCCTGAACCTCATCAGCTAGGGCTACACATTCATTTGATGATGTCTGTTTCCCCAGTAGTCAGCAAGATTAATAAGAGCAAGAATGAGGTGTGGTTTGGCTCACCAAAGTGTCCTTAGCACCCAGAACAGTACCTGACAGGTTCCTTCATTCACTCAGCAGGTATTTGTTGAGAGCTTACCAGGTGCTAGGCACTGTTCTAGGTGCTAAGGTACTTCGGTGATCAAAACACCCAAAAGGTGGGTGCCCACCTGAGTTCAGAGGCCGGGCCAGCAGGGAGGCGAGGGCGTGGCGAGGCGGGCAGTGACTGACGCTTCTTGCTGCGCTCCCGGGCCAGGGCACTCTTTTCCTTCTCATTTTCCCGCTCCTTGTCCTTCTTCTCCTTTTTCTGCACCTAGTGAGGAAGGGGATGGAAAGCGGGAGGCAGGAACAGAAGTCAGTGGTGCCCACACTCCCAAGCTGGGCTCCCTGTGCCCACCTGCACGGCTACTTACCGGTGAGGACTGGGGCCTGCGGTGGACCGGGGTGGGGCTGCCCATCGAGCTGGGCTTGCGGCGCTCCCCACGCTCCCCGGAGGAGGGGGTGCAGCGGTGCATGCTGCTGCGGGGGGCGCTGCATGGTGGCATCAGGGGACTGGCAGAGGCCGAGCGCGGGCACACCGGCACGGCTGCAGAAGGATGAGTGCGGTTGGGATGTGGCCCACACGTGAGGCTGGCCACTGCCCGGCCCCTCATGGGGGCTCTCCCAGGGCCGCTGCCCCTACCCTGGTCCCGGCCATTGCGGGGCAGTGTGACTGCACTGCGACTCCGTGCCAGGAAGGAGAGGGTGGGCGTCATGAGACGGTCCACGATGCTGCTCTCCCAGGCGCTCAGCTGCAGGCTTCGATCTAGGGGGAGAATGCCAGGAGGAGCTGGTTACCGCAGGGGAGCTGCAGGGCACAGGCAAAAGCAAAAGGGGGTGGCCAGGTACCATCCCATGCCAAGCCCAAGGAGTCTCCCCAGGAGGGCTCTATCCTGATCACCCCTGGCCACACTTCTCGCCCTCGAGTCTGACCCCCACTGCAGACCAAGGCAACAAGACACTTTCCGGGCAAAGTGCTGTAGAGCATGAGGGTCTGCTCCTACCACTCCCGCAGATGGAAGGGCTCTGTGGTGAGTAAAGCAAGGAGCTGCCAGTAAGGGTCCCACCGTAGCGCCCTTTCCCTCCTGCCATCAGAGGGCTGGGGAGGCATGACCCCAAGGATTTGGGACAGTAAGGGTCCTTGTGCTCCTCTGACTCAGGAGAGTCCTAACTTTTACGCATCCCATGACAGGGTGAGACTGCTAGGGGGCCTGGCTGCCCTGGGCCACCCTCCTCTGTCCCCTCAGCTGCTGAGATATTTTTAAGTCTCAGTCAGGTGGGTTTGGTACAACAGCTGATTTGGTTGCCAGGCAACAGAGCAACCAAATAAAAGCTGGAGAAACTTATAAATAGCTCCTACCATGGCCCTTCACATGTGAGCACCAGGGCAGTGAGAAGCAGGGGCCATGCCACCCTGGTTGGCCACAGCTCTGGAGCCGGCCACGGCCATGGCTGGGGTTCTAAGGCAGAGAGGGCAGGGTTGCATGGACCCTCTAAGGTGGAGCCAGAAAAAGGGGCCCCCTCCACACACATAGCACCCAGGCCAGTCTGGTACTCGGGGGCAAGGCCACCTGCCTAAGGCTGGCCTAGGCCAGCTGGCTGCGGTTGCAGATGAGGCTGCCTGCCCGTTCCCACCCCCACCCCCACCCCCACCTGCTCTCGAGGCCCCTGCCAGGTCTCTGCCTGCTCTCTGCCCTTTGTCTCTGTTCTCCTCCCTGCAGGGCACATCTCTGTCCTCAGGGTCCAGACCCAAATGCCGGCTCCCCCGAGGGGCACAGAACCCCAGGTGGGGTAGAGTGGGGATGGAGACCTAGAGTATGTGAGGACTCCGGGGACCTGGGGTTCTTGCTGAGCTCTGGAGGCTGGTTGGGAGCTACAAGGGACTCTGGAGGGAGCAGGGCTGGGCCTTCTCTTACTTCTACTGGGGGAGTTCCAGAGCGTGGCAGAGGACTTTGAGAGCCGCTTGTTGATTATAGAGTCCACGTGTTTGGGCAGGTTTACTGCCGACACAGAGCACCTGCTCCCACCTAGAGGGGAAAAGACACGGCATTAGGGCCGGGCCACACAGGAGCCGGGGCACACTGAGGCCTTCCATGCAGGATGCTCCGCGGGCAGGTGGGAAAGGGAGGAGTGGGCAGGCTAGGAAGGGGAGGAGGAGGCAGACTTGGCTCTGGGAGGAGGGTTGGGGTAGGTGATCAGGGACAACCTGTATTGGGGGAGCCGACGGAGATGGAACAGAAGGAGGAGATGGAGTAAAACTAGAGAAACTATACATTTCCTGGCCCAGAAGCCATTCCCTAGGGCTGGGCGCGGCAAGCCCTCCCCCACAGCCACCCAGTGCTGCACTTGCTGACACTGCCCAGCCAAGGCGCTCTGGCCACAACACCCACACACTGGGACGATGCAGAGACGTTCCTAAACAGAGGAACCCACAGTCACAGTCATTTGCACAAATCCACATATTCATACAGACACGAAAGACATGCAGGCACAGGCATATAGAGTGATAGGCATTTTTGCATGCACACGTGTGTGCAGACATGCACAGTTATAGAAACACAAACACTGAGAGAGAACATGTCAGACCCAGATGCACACAGGCACGAACACATCGAAGCAACTTAATTATGGTATTTGTAACGGCTAACATTTGTTGGGATGCTTACCATGTACCAGGCACTGTGCTGGACACCACACACATGTTACCTCACTTGATTCTCCCAAACATCTACCTACAACCTCGGAGGCAAGCAGTATTGTTATCCCCATTTTACAGATGAAGAAAGTGAGACATCGAGAAGTCAGAGGTCACACCACAAGTGCCAGAGCTTGGAGTCCTCACCAAGGTCCACAAGGCCACGAACACACCAAGGCAAACATTAAGACACACAATGCCCAGATCCATGAGCACATACACCAAAAGATACACAGCTGGAAACACTGAACCTTGCCATTACATAAAGATATCCAAACATGCCAGCAAAGAATCAGACCAAAATCCATGATGGCCCTACGTGAAGAAAACTCAGAGACAAAAATCTACCCTCCAAGACAGGTACATAAGGGGTGAGGGGTTGGGGAGTGCGACATTTTTTTTTAAATATCCCATGTCTACAGGGCATTAGAGTCCTCTTTTACATAGCATCAACTAATAATAATTGTCAGGAGCAAAGAAGGCTAAACCTAAAACGACAGGTTTGACGAGCAAACCAAATGAAGAGAATCCATCTCTGACTGGATAATGGAGGTCCTTGAGAAGGAACAATTTGGTCCACAGACCATTCCAGAAGCCACAAGTCACAGGAAGCAAGGCATACCTGCTGCAGGGAGCTGCCAGTCCTTGCACTGCAGCTGCTCCCTTCCCCCATGCCTCAGGTCCCCGCCTCGCCCACCCACCCACCCACCAGCCCCTCCAGCCCACTCACTGGTCTTACGTCCTGGGGAGCTGTGGTGCAGGGCCCCTGCCCAGGACCAGCGCTGCTGCCGGATTTCTGCCCACGTTTTCTTCACTGACCGCTGGATGGCTGCTTCATAGCGCTCCTGGTGGGGAGGGCGAGAAAAGGGAAGTCTAGGTTCAAAATCCTTCATTGTACCTGGGAGAAAGAGCCCTCTCTCTCCGGGGACAATGCCCTTCCCCAGAAGTTTTCTCTGATTCACTGCAGGTAACCAAGGTTACTGAATCCTTGCCATGATTAAGGACCATCTGCGGCAGATCCCTTGTTCTTGGGGAGCTTTTCACTGTTCTTGAGTCATTTCCTGAGTGTATGAGTTGTTTCTCCGAGCACAGGGTGGGACTCTCCCTGCCTGGGGCTCCCAGGTGGGGTCATGTCCCCTTGGCACTGCGGGTCCTGACCTTGAGGCAATGTTTTCCTTTCAGCCTGAGGCCGATGGGCAGAGCCAGGCCACACTTTCATTTCCTCACTGATGCTCAAGTCAAGGCTCTCCTCACCTGTGGAGCTCAGCACACTCATCCAGACTCATCTCTGCGTGCAAACACCCACACACAGGGTGTGCGCGAACAAGCAAACACACACACACACACACACACACACACACACACACACACACACACTCACACAAATACTGTCTGACAGCACACAGTTACAGGTGCCCACCTTGGCAAGTACGGACCCGACCATGTCTGCTGTTGCACAGATGCCCAGCTATCGAACCCACAGAGACCCAATGATAGGTGTGCACACAGATATAACCATGTAGACAGAGGTGACTCAGAGGCGCAAACACAGATGTGTCCACACTGAGCCAGTGTACAGATGTGTGCGCACACGGGTATGCAGATCCATGCGCAGAGTCAACATCAACGCACCTTGTTTTTCTCCAGCTTCTGCCGCTGCCGCTCCTCCAGAGCTGCCCGGCGCTGCTCAGCTTTGAGCCGCTGCTCCTCCAGCCGCCGCCGGCGCTCCTGCAGCTGCTTCTCCCGCAGGGCCTTGGCCTTCTCCTCCTTCTCCAGCCACACTGCCTTCTTGGCCGCTGTGGGAAAGGGGCCCCGAGGGGTGTGAGGGGTTCTGCAGGAGGAGGACCTTCCTGGGTGGGTCTGTCTCCTGCCTGCTTTTGGGGAGGTGCCTCTGCGCTCAGACGCCCCCTCAAATTAAAGGGTTTCCTTCCTGCTGACGGGCTCAGGCCTCAGAACGGGAGGCCTAGTTCTCCCCCACTGGCCTCACAGTCACGTGGCACTGAGAACAACTGAGTTCTTTAGTGCCAGACCCGTCTGACTTCGGGGCCTGTTGGACTGATTTCCGTGGGCTGTGATTAAAAGCATGAGCCTCTGGTCTGAACCTTGGGTACTCCATGAGCTACGTGACTGCAGCAAATGAGTTCATCTCTCTGAGCCTCAGTTTCCTCGTCCTCAAAATGGGTTGAGAGCATCAGCTGGGATAATCCAGGTACTGCTCTCAGCACAGTCCACATAATTAAGTGTCCAGACGTGTTAATGTTAATAGGGCATTCATGATGACGATGATGATGTTGAGGAAGATGATATTTCCTAAACACTCACCCAGGTACTTGGCCCGCTCTTCTCGCCGCTCCTTTGCCAGTTTGTGTCTCTCTCCTGCCTTCTTCGCATCTTAGTAGAGGGAACAAGAATAGATTTAGATCAAGTGGCTCTTCCAAAGGAAACCTCCCCCCCCAGGACCTCCCCATCCCTTTCCCCATCTCCTCCAGGGCAGAGACTCCCTTTGGTGGTGTCATTAGGGCTGGAACCCTGAGCTAAGGGGTCTGGGCCAGGACTACGGGCATCACACACACCTTGCTTGGCAGAAGGGCTGTCAGAGGCTGGCCCTGCCGTTGGGGATGGCTGGCTGCTCCTTCGAGGAGGCCTGGAATCCCGTGGGCCTGTGGCTGGTGGGGTGGGTCCCCTGGTCTTCGCTTCTGACAAAGGGGACTCTTCCTGCTGGGGGGCTGGTCTAGGCCCAACCGGCCCTGGGGGGCTCTCTGGTTCCAGTGGGAGCTGCTTAGAGCTAGTGGCATTCTTCATGGCGGGAGGGGTGTCCGGGGGAGTGTCGGGCACCAGGGCTGACGTCGGTGGTGGTGGTGGCGGCGGAGAGGGATCACCTTCTGGAGAAGGTCTTGGCTCTGGGGGCGTCCTGGCTGCCATAGCTGGAACACCAACACAAGAGAGGAGAGTCAGACAGTACATCGGCATCATCAATTCAATGCGAAGCTCTTTCCTTGCCCAACCGACTTGTTCATTCATTCACCCAACATGTTCATTGAGTTCCTTCTATGTACCAGGCACTGTTCCAGACACTAATGATATAATGGTGAGAAAATAGCCATGGTCCCACCCTCAAGCAGGGCAGACAAAGAGCCAGGCAGTTACAGTAGAGAATAAGGACTCTGTCAGGGGGTAACATAGCAGAGATGGTTAACCTACATTTGGGGGTTTCCTGAAGAAGTAACAATGAAGCTGAGCTCTGAAGGATGAGCTGGAGTTGGCAAAATCAGGAGGAGAGGGTTCTGGCAAAAAGAGCGTTTGCCAAGGGGCAGAAGGGAGCAGGCTGTGTGCTGGAAAAACTGAGGAGCCCTGCCCAGGTAGCTCAGTTGGTTTGAGTGTCGTCCCGATACACCAAGGTTGCGGGTTTGATCCCCAGCCAGGGCATATACAAGAATCAACTAATTAATACATAGATAAGTGGAACAACAAAGCAACGTTTCTCTTTCTTTCTCTCCCCATTCTTCACTCTCTAAAATAAAAATTTAAAAATCCCACAAACAACAACAACAACAAAACACTTGAGAGGTTTGTAGCACTTTTTGACGCACCAAATGGTAATGACTGGTTTCCACATCTGCCTCCCTCACCTTTCTGCTTTACCTCTGGGTCCCAGCGCCCAACCCCAGTCTGGTTCTCAGAGGGTGCCAGTGCTGGGCACATGGGACTGGAGAAGAGGAGGGACATAGCATGGGCACAAGTAGGATCCCCAACTGGATGGGCAACCAGCTATGTCCACTTTGTAATCTTTTCTTCTTTTCCAACCACCCTCAGCTTCCTTCTCTTAAGACATTAGTATTTTAGGGACTCTGTAGAAGATACCAAAGAGCCAAGGCAGGAAGCCACATGACTTGGTATGCACCTGTGCATGCACACATGTGAGCACATGTACACTATGGGGCAGCTGAAAGACAGGCCTCAGCTTCAGTTGAGGGCCCAATTCTGATGTCACTATCCCAAGACAGGACAGGAGGGCCCACTTCCCTGGCAGATAACCTTGGGCAAGTGAATCAATTCCTCTAAGCCTCAGCTTTCATATCTGTAAAATGGGGCAATGATCCCAAGCCAGCAGGGATGTCAGTAAAGTGCCAGGAAACAGAACTTTCCTCCCTCTCCCTGTGGGTCTTACAAAGCTCCCAAAGAGAAGCCTCTGCGTGTTGAGCCCTAGTGCCATCTGCTGCGACTCTGGGCACTGAAGAGACCAGTGGGGGACACAGCCACTGACCTGGGCTTAGGCAGCAGGGCCAGGGTCCATGGGAAGGTGAATCTAGGGAAGCATTACTTGCTCCTATTAGGTGCCTTCACTATACTAGGTCCTCTCTTCTGGGAACTCTGGCCTTTCAGGAGGTGGCAAACTCCCCATCCCTGTGGGTGGCAATGTGTGTGCAGGGACGCCCAAGGTACCGCCTTTGGGATGGGGTGCCTTTTTTAGAGGAGACAGATGTCCGGTGGTTGAGTATGGGCTGTAAAGGCAGACTATTTGAATGTGAATTCCGGCTTTCCCACTAACTGTGTGACCTTGGGCTAGTTACAGACCCTCTCTGTGTCACAGCTCCTCCTCTATAAAATGCAGACAGTACCTGCCTCACAGGATTGTGAGGAGTGTTAGTGATAAGAATAACCACTAACGCTTATACATTTCCCAAGAGCTTCCTAAATTGAAAGCACTTTACACATATTAGTTTAGTCCTCACTGAAAATACTTGTGAAGGAGACACTATAAATATCTCTCTTGTACAGATGAGGAAAGTAAAGCAAAGAGACATTGAGTAAAGTGATTTGAGGTCACTCAGCTGGTGAGTGATGGAGGCTGGACTTGAACCCAGCATCTGTCACCAGAATCCATGCTCTTACTCATTTCACCAGCCTGCCTCTGTTTAAGCAGTATGAGGTCATACATGTTACACAATGAAATTATGTAAGGCTCACACTATTTTCCCCTCATTCCTCCCCTTCTAGCTTCCTGGGCTCCAGGCAAGAGCCTCAGCTGAGGCCCTGTCTCCCCAAGAGCCCCGAGACTCCATGCCAGTCCAGCCAGCACTCCTCGTGCCAGCTCCCAGCTGCCTGGTCCTGGCTGGTCTATTTCCCGCCACCTGCAAACTCCCTTCCAGCTCTAATCAGCAATAAAACTACCGCAGGTCCTGGAAGACAGTAATGTAGTTTCATACAACATCCTTTTGTTATAACATTGATGAGGTACCACAGGAACTTAACTCTTGTTTCTATCAATTAGCCTATGGTAAAATTGGTCTCATTGTATGTGGTTTCACTTGAAGTCACAGAACCTATTGACGGCGTTGAGGACTTATTGTAGTGGTAACTATTCAGTGAGTGCTTACCCCACCAGGAGTAGAGCTAGACCCTCTGAATCTCCATCCTGCATCTTCACATGAACTCTGAGAGGCAGAGATTCTGATCCCCCTACACACATGAGACAATCAAAGCTTACCCCACTGAGCAGATTTGCCAGGGTCATAGAACTAGTACGGGGCAGCATTCGAACCCAGAACTGTTTGGGGCCCAAAGGCCTAGGCTTGTAAATACTAAGCTTGAAGGCTGAGGGTGAGGCCCGGATGTTGCCATTCTCCTAGCACCTGTGCGTGCTGCAGGTGTTGCAAGGAAAACTCGTAGGCCGATGTTTGTCTAGACCTAGGCAAATCACACCCACCAGGCAAGACACAATCTCCAACTAGGTCCTGATAAGCCGCGTAAAGGGAACCTGGGAGGAGGGCAAGAGGGAGGCTTGAACGACCTGGACCTGGTGTCTGACGCAGGGAAGTAGAAAGGTCTTAGAGTCGGATAGGCCTGAGTGGGGAATCCTAGCTCCGCTGTGGGACCTGGGGCAAGCCCTGAACCTCAGTTTCCTCAGCAAGTTGTTGGGACCGATGGTGAGTAGGTATATCGTGTCTGGCACCTGCCCGATAGAATCTGTCCACTTCTTCCCATCCTGCCACTAGAACCCATGTGGTCAGGCCTCCACTCTCATTGCTCCACGACACTGCTCTTCTCAAGGTCACCAGTGACCTCCACATGGTTAAATCTAACCTATCAGCCACATCTGACACAGTGGGTTCTTGCTGCTCCTTGAACACTTCCTTGATCAGGCTTTCAAGACAGCCTCTCCTGGTTTTCCCTATCTTGCTGGCTATGACTTTTCAGACTTCTTTGCCGTTCCCTCCTTAACTTGCTAACTCTCAGTGCCCAAGTGCCCCAGGGCTCAGTGGAGGACCTCATCTCCCTTCTGTCTACACGCACTCCCTCGGTGACCTCATCCAGACTCACGGCTTTAAATACCAGCACTCTGCTGACAACCAAATTTGCTTCTCCAGTCCAGACCTCTCCCTTGAGTTCCAGTTTCGCTCATGCAACTCCCTACTTGATACCCCTGGATGTCTTACAGACACCCCAAATCTAACACATCCAGAACTGAGTTCCTGATATTCCCTCCCCCAAACGCTGCTCCTCCCCGAGTCTTCCCCATCTCAGGCAATGGCAACCCTGTCCTTCGAGTTTCTCAGGCCAAAACCCTTGGAGTCATTTTAGAATCTTTTCTTATCTCACATCCCACATCTAATCTCTCAATAAATCTTCTTTGGCTCAATGTGCAAAATACATTCTGAATCCAATCGCTTTTACTAGCTTCACTTCTAGTGTTTCAGCCACTGCCATCCCCTATAAAAGCCCACCCAGTGCTATTCTTTGTTCCCCTCTGGCCATTTCTCAACACAGCAGCAAGTGATTCTGTTTAAAAATAAGTCAGATCAAATCACTCCTCTGCCAAAATTCTCCAAGATGCCCCATCTGCCGGGGAGGAAAAATCAAAGGCATCACATGGCCTCCGGGGCCTGTCAGGATCCTCCCTCTCCAGCCCATTGCCTCTGAGACCTCGTCTCTTCCTCCTCTTTGCCCCCTGCTCAGTCTCTTCCAGCCACTGTTCCTTACATGTGCCAGGCACGCTCCGCCTCAGGGCTTCGCACTTGCTGTTCCCTCCGCCAAGAATCCTCTGCCCCGGATTATGCAGGTCTCACTCCCTCACCTCCTTCTTCAGGTCTTGACTCCAATGTTCCTTCTCAATGACGCCTCCCCTGACCCCCTACTTAAAATGACAAACTGCAGTGGGTGGCTCCTTTCCCTCCAACAGTACTTCCTTCTTTCCAACTCTATTATCCTCCACAACATTAACACCATTTTAACAGTCTCTCCCATTGGCAGAAGACAATCTCCACGAGGGAACACATTTGTGTCTGTGTTGTTAGCCGTTCTAGATCTAAGGCCACAAGACGCTGGCACACAGGTGCTCCACAACTGCCCGTTGGAAGAATAAATCGATGATCTCCCCGCTGCCAGATAGCATCAGCATCTCTCTTACCTGGATGATTGCAAAGTCCTCCACTGCTCCCCCGCACCCATTCTCACTCTGCTCTCCACGGAGCAGCCAGGGCAGTTGTTCCCAAATGCAGATCTGATCAGGGTGCTCTTGCCACCCGAAACCTCTCAGTGGCTTCCCGCTGCTCTGAAGATCAAGATAAAATTCTTGAACCCAAGCTGCAAGGCTGGCATAGTTTATCGCCAACTACCCCCAACCTTTTGAATCTCCACGCCATGTCACCTCCCCACTTGCTCTCTGCACTCCAGCCACACTGACCTTCTAATCGGACAACCACCCATGCTCCCTCCAGCCACGGGGCCTTTGCACATGCTCTTCCTCCTCTTTTCTTACCCAGCTCCCACGTGCCCTTCAGCTCCCACCCAGCTCAGTCCCCGTTTCCTCGGGAAGCCTTCCCCGGGCTTCTCTGATCAGGATAAAGTCCCTCATTATATACGGTCATGGCTTCATGTGCCTCTTGTCTGGCGCACTGTGACCGTCACAATTTTAAACGTCCTCGTGTGGTTCTTTTTAAACGGTCAACCCTACCAGGGCTGGGCCATGTCTGCTTCGCTCACTGCTGCAGCACCAGCAGACACCGCATCGCCAGGTACCGAGACAGTCACGAAAGCCTGTTGAATGGGGATCAAGTGCTATATTGGAAGTCACCCTTGCCTAAAGCGGGTGCAGAGAGAAGGAGACTTGTACTTTAACAAAGACTAAATCCAGGTGGCAATTTATTGCAAAGAAATGAACCTGGAAGGAAAGCAAAACAACAGGCAATTCCATCTCAGTTGAGTTTGGGCAACTCCCTGGGTGAAGGCACTCAGGTAGAAGTTACTAGAATAATGAGTGTTTACTCCAGCAGCTCAACAAGAAAGACTTCTCGAGAGGCAAACAGGACTTTTGGAACCCTTATTTTGGACCTGGCGGACTATTGACCTGGAATACAAATATTTTCCTCAGAATTATGCCAGCCCGAATGTCATTGGGACAGTGTTATCCGGAACAAATGATATTAAGCCAAATTATTTCCTTGGTTAGTTATCTAGAAGGTATGATTAAACTAAGTTCTGGTTATCCCCATTGTCGATCCTGAAATGTGATCCTTCATTTTATGTTTGGTTTGTGTCAAAATGTGAGCTTTTAGCCACTGTGAGTTTTATTCGGCTACATCGATATCTCCCAGAAGTATTTGTTGAGAACTGGATAAGAGGCAGACAGTTTGTATTTCTTTCCTGGCACAAACTCACAGGGCAAAGGTGCAGGCGCTGGTCATAGGGTCAACAAGGCTTCTCTTCTCAACGGCCCCAGGAGGGGCTGAACCTGGGGTCTGCAGAGGGCCTGTCACATTACTCGCCTTCTCCACCCGCTGGGAGCCGGCAGTCCTTTCCTCTTGTCCCTCTCTCCTCCCACCCCAACAACTGCTGCCCGGCCAGATATTCCCAACATGCTCACTCAGTCTGGCTTTTCTGTTTGCCTCCCTGCCCATGTGAGAGCTCGTGGAGAGAAGAGATGAGGGTCTCGATCCTTCTCTCAGCCTTATATAGCACCTGCCCAGCACAGAGTAGGGAGTTCTACGTCTGTTTGTTGAACACCTGGATGAATGGATGGATAGATGGGCGGACAGATTGCGGAAAGCTACTTAGCCAGCACACAGTCAAACCCCGAGCTCTCCAAAGCCTAACCTCTCTAATCCTAACATCTTGATCGTATCAGACCCCTGTGTTTGCCCTGCCAGCTCCAAAGCCCAGGAAGGGAAACAAACGAATTTATTGAAGCCCTACCATATACTAGGCACTCTCCCTCATCCCATTTGATTCTTATGACAATCCTAAAGGGGAAGTACTATAGATGGCCCTCGATTTGCAGGTAAGAAATTTACATAGACAGATTAAGTGAATTGCTCATGTCGGTGTCAGAGGTAGGATATAAATCCAAGCTGTCTGATGACAAAACCCTTATGTCACACTGCTGCTGATAGGCATCACCCCTCCCCCGGGCTCCTGCCTGTTCCTTGAAGAAGGAAATGATTCGGTGTTCCCCAGGGAGGTTTCCCCCAGACGGTGAAGGGTGCAGGTGGGGCCCGCAGGCGCTGAGCTCAGAGTGCAAGAATGCAGGGAAGGCAGGCTCCTGCCCAGGCTGGCCACCAGGAGGCAGGAAGTGAGGCAGCAGGGCAGAGGGTGGGGAGAGTGCCCCTCCTGCAGGGGACAGCGCCAGGGAGCGCTGCGGGGAGGGGGCGCACAGATAGCACCCCTGAGCGGGGAGCTTGGGGAGGCAGAGGCATGAGGCAGAGAGAGGAACTGGGACAGAGATCAGCACCTCTAGCCAGAGCCCCTCCTGGCTCTCACAGAAGCTCCTTAGGTGGTAGCACTGGACCAGACGAACGAAGACAGTGAGGCCGACAAAGGGGCAAAGACACAGAGACAGAGTACACACCGCAGAGAGAGAGAAACACGCCATGTGGACAGAGCCCACACAATGGCAAGAGACAGAGCCCACACAATGGCAAGAGACAAGACACATTCCTCTGTGTGTGTGTGTGTGTGTGTCTCTCTCTCTCTCTCTCTCTCTCTCTCTCACACACACACACACACACACACACACACACACACACACACAGAGCCAGGGATCCCCTCTGTGTGCTTCAGAGACACCCACACAGCACTCAAAGACACAATGTCCCCAGTATATTTACACAGCCACATCCAGGTCACTTCTGCCTTGCCCCTTGGGGCCCAGGGAATGGCCAGTTAACAGCGGCAACAGCTAATGCTGTGTCAGTGACCACTGAACACTTTAAGCACATCAGTCCATTTCATCTTCACCAGTCCTATGCGGTGGACACCATTACTCCATTTTACAAATGAGGACGTGTATTCAGAGAGGTTGAGATACTTGCTTGAGTCACACAGCTGGTGAGTAGCAAAGCTGGGGTTTGGACAGGAATCGGTTGGACGGTTTGTACTTTCACTCTGCTACCCTAAGGGGCAATCTCCTGGGTTTCCTCTCCGGGAGAGATCTGCTGGGAGGATGGGGGTAGGCAGGAAGGACAAACCCTGGGGGATGCCTGCCGGTGGGGCTGGGGCAGAGGGGCCCTTAGGGGGCAGCCTCACTTCCGGCTGCGCCAGGTCTGAGGGAGTGAAGCCGGACGGCCAGCCTGCTCCGGCGGTCCTGAGGACCGAGGCCACAGACCCTTGGCAGGACATGGGGCCAGGCCACGGGACTCTGTGCATGATAAAGCCGGGAACCCAACTGAGACTGCAGAGCTGAAGGAGCTCTCTCGGGTTGGCGGCCATTGTTCCCAGCCTCCAATCAGGAGCACCCACTTCCTGTTATTTTAGGCGGCAGGAAATGACCCCATCCCGCAGTCCGGCTCCACCATGGCCCTCCCTCAGCCGCGGCAGGGCCGGCCACACTGAGGCCTAGGTGCTGAGGGCAGAGGCCCAGCCTTAGGCAAGACCTAAGGATGGCCCACTGGCTGGACTGTCCCACCGCCGAGGGCCAAGGCCTCCTCTGGTCAGACACCAACCTGGCAGGGTGTGTGTGTGTGTGTGTGTGTGTGTGTGTGTGTGTGTGTGTGTATGTGTGTGCGCGCGTGCGTGCGTGTGTGTGCGCGCGGGGGCGGGGGGGGGGGCGAGGGGAGGCACATGCTCTACCTCTGCCTGCCAGAGAAAAAAGATCATGGGGTCCCCAAGACCAAGATGCCCACAGAAGACAGGTCATGCAAGGGAAGTGGCCCGACTGTTGGCCACTAGCTTGGCCACGATAATTCAGCAGAGGTTCGGTGCACAGGCTTTAGAGTCAGACAGACCTGGGTTCAAGTCCTAGCTGTGCAGCTTTAGACAAGTGACTTTGCCTCTCTGAGCCCCATCTGCAAACTGGAGATAGCACTAGTTTCCACTTATGTTTTGAGGATCAAATGAGACAATGCATGTGACATGCTGAGCACTGTGCCAGGCACAGAGAAGGCCCTTCATGGATAGAAGCAGGAAGGAAGTTGGTTCACCAGGGAGCCTACTGGTCCACATTTGCTCTCATAAGTGGCAAGGAGTGCTGGTGGGGGCAGCTGAGAGGTGATGGAGAAGCCGCTGAAGGCTGTGCCCGGGGTGCCAGGCAGAGCTGCCACTGTCAACAAAGCTGCATTATCTGGGCCTGGCTCCTTGGCTCCCTCACTGGCCCCAAGGCCCAGCGGGGGACCCAAGGACACAGCTCCCAGCTGCTTGCAGCCTAACTTCCAGCCTAGGTCAGACCTGAGACCTGTCCTGACTGCCCTCAAGTGCCACCACTTCTATTCTGGGCCTGCTTTCAGCTCCTCTCCCCACTCCCTCAGCCCTGCCCCACCACCAACAGATGCCCATCCCGCGGGCAAGCAGGGGTGAACTGGCCTACGGATCTGCCTTTCTCCTTGGCATTTGCGTGACTACACATTGAAGCTCGTTAGAGACCTCATTACTGGGCCCACCGGTCCATTTAGGGAGGAAGCCGTCAGTGCTGCCGTATGCAGAGACGTGGACCATTGTGCCAGCCTCACCAATGGCTACTCATCCTTCCAGGTCCCCTCAAATGCCTCCTCCTCCGTGAAGCCTTCCCCAAGTGGAGCCCTCTGGCCACTGTAGCACCATTACACCTGGGTTTCCCTTCAGTGAACACATCTGCCTCCCCCACTGGGTCAGTAGCGACTCTGCCTGATTCACTTCTTTGCTGTCAGCACAGCCAGCAGCGAGCTGGCACATGGCAGGCATGGGTGTGCTGGATGGGGACTGCATGCATCTCCCGTGTGCTCTCTGTTCCCACTGCCCCATCACACCCTGCCTCATGTCCATCTAGAGCTCCCACCCCCCTTGCCCTGTCCCACATTTACCTCCTGAAGTTCTAATTAACCTCTTCCTCAGGCCTCCAAAGGAGTTAAAAATAATAACAAGAAAAGAAATAGTGTTTATTGAGCACTAACTATGTGCCAGGGCCTAGACAAACTGTTTATGTGTTCATCTAATTTAATGACCCTAATGTCCC
This sequence comes from Cnephaeus nilssonii, assembly GCF_951640355.1. Classification (NCBI taxonomy): domain Eukaryota; kingdom Metazoa; phylum Chordata; class Mammalia; order Chiroptera; family Vespertilionidae; genus Cnephaeus; species Cnephaeus nilssonii. The sequence goes on from NC_137078.1 coordinate 80,403,678, forward strand.
TAATTTCTAGCATTATTCTCATTTTATGGATGGGAAAATTTAAGACTTAGGTTAAGCAACTTAACCCGAGGTCACACCGTAATAAATTATGAAGTGGAGACTTAAAATCTTTGATTCTAGAGTCTATACTCTTAAGCAAACTGACTCCCAATTCCTGCCCTTTCCTCCCCTATACGTCTCTCATACCTCCCTGCTGGCACCAGTTCCAATGAGCATAACCGTAATTATGGTGATAACACTGTCCTGAGGGTGTCTGTGTGCCAGGGCCCTTGAGGTACCTCACCTCTAACCCTCACTTGACCCCACTCCCGCACGATTGATAACACTGCCTCCATTTTCCAGGGGCATAAACTGTGTGGGGAGCAGGCATGTCACTCTGCTCCAGTCCAGTTGCCAGTAAATGGCTTGCTGGGATTTCCATCCCGGTTCTGACCCAAAGGCAGGTGCCACACGTGTCCCCTATTCCACGCTGCCTCCTGTAAATGCCCAGTGTGCAAAAGGAACTCAGAGAGGGCAGGGATCCTGTCACGTGCACTCAGCCTCGCAGCCATGTCTCAGACTCTCACAGGGCACATGGCGTGGGCAGGACCTTTATTCCTAGGAAGCCCTTGGCTCAGAGGGGGCCTCTATCACCTTTGACTCTCTCTGTGACGGAACAGGCTCTCATGTTACTCCATCCAGACCCCTGTACATAGAATAGTCTTCCTACAGGCCCCAGGCATGCCTCCTAGTACAGTCAAGCATCCCACCCATTCCCTCATCCCCAGTCCGGGCATCCCACTCATGTCCCCTAATTATAAAGGAGCCAGCCACTTAGGCCCTCATCTATGGCCTAGTCACCACCCCCATTCAGGCTATGATGAACACTCCAGTGATGGGGACCCTGAGGTGCAGAGGGCCAGTCACCAGAAGGAATGGACCCAGGCTGGGCCTCGCTGCGTGTCCCTTCTCAGACTCAGCAGAACCAAGACAGACCCAAGCACCCTTGTTTCACAGCACAGCCTACAAACCTTCCGAACCACACCAGTCTGATAGCCTGCCCTCTGCGTCCTCCAGCTCCCACACCTACAGGGTCCCCCTAGAAGCACCCACGCTGGCATGGGGAGGTGCCCACCCACAGCCAAGCGGCTCCACCTTGTCCTGGGCTCTCCACACCCAAGACACTGTTTCATCCTGGGCCCACGCCCCAGGGGCCAGGGAGGTGGCCATGGGATTAGGCTCTAGGACTCTATGGAGGTGTGGGGATGGGGCCACCTCCCCCCTGACTCAGTGGGAACAGAACTTGGGTACTCAGTAATCATGCTCTCCCCTCCCCTTCCAGGAAGAAAAAGAAAGAGAAATCCCTCCCTCCAACGCCAGGCCCAACCAGAAATCTGTCCCCACCCCCTCATCAGCTGCTCCCAGATCCGAATGGGATTTGCAGAAGTCCAGGGCGCTGGTGGTTGGTGGGGTGAGGGGAGGGAGAGCTTTGATGGTCAGGGGCCTGGAGAGAGAAGAAAGAAAGAGAAAAAGAGAAAGAGAGAGAGAGTATGTGTGTGTAAGGGGGTATGTATCCAAAGTCTCAGGCTGAGAAATGATGTGGTAGGTCCCCGGAGTGCAGGCCTTGAGCCTTCAGTTCATTCTCCAGGGGGAGACTGAGGCCCAGAGAGGCTGGGAAGGAGGACGAGTGGGATAAGCAGATTTTTCTGTCCCCTTCCTCCCCAAATCGGGCTGGGTGGGCTCCAGAGTAAGCCAGGCTGCAGGGGAGACGGCCCACTCCCCAGCTCCCGCCCTCGCCCCAAACAATGCTGCCTCCCCCTCCCCCTCGCCTTTATCCGGCGGGTTACTTGGCAGCCGCCGCTCGAGACCTCCCCCTCCCTCCCTCCCCGCTCCGCCCGCCCTCCCGCAGCAGCAACAGGCCCTTTGCGCGGCAGCTGGAGGGATGGGGTGGGGGCGAGGTCTGAGCCCGGGCCTGGGCGTGGGGGGCGCCGGGCCTACGCTTCGGTATGCAGGGCTCCAGGCCTGAGAATCTGGACCCTCAACACACACATTCAGGCTGGGGTCACACGTGCCCACTGGGTGAGAGCGCGGGCCGACGCCCCCGCTCAGCAGAAGAGGATCTTCAGGGCCCGGGTGGCTGGGAAGGGGGTGGGGGCGGGGAAGTCGAGGTGGCACTGGGCTGGGGCGGAAGGGTCACCCGACGGCTCCGCAGCGGGGTCCTCGCGGTCCCGCCGCCCAGTGCGCCCCAGCGCTCGGGTTGGGGGAAGGGGTAGCTGTCAGAAGATGCATCAGTGACCCCAAGTCGCCGCCGCCGCGGCACCTTTATTTTTAAACTTCAAGTGGTCGGAGGGCGCGGAGGGGGGGGGGGGTCCCCGCCCAGCGGGCCAGCCTTGTCCTCGGCTTCCCCGAGGCCCCTCAATCTCGCCCCACGTCGCCTCAGCGTGGCTCCCGGCTTACCTGGAGGTGCGCCGGCACCCGGCTCCGCATGTGGGCCGCTCTCCATGGCTGCAGCGTCACTAGGGTGTCTTGGGGGGTCTCAGCGGCGGCGGCGGCGGCGGCCGGCGGCCAGGACGGGGGTCCCGCGGCACATCACGCCCAGCCCGCCCAGGCGGCAACCGTCGGAGTGGGGGGCGCTCCGGGCAAGGTGGAGGCGGGCTCGGCTGGGGCCTGCGAGGCTCAGAGTCGCCGGCCGCCCCGAGTCTGATGGCCCGGCCGCGATCCTGCTCCCAGCCCCGCGCCGGCCCAGTCCCGGCCCCGGCCCAACCCTATTGTACCGCCCGGGCTGGGCCTGGCCTCGCCGCTGGCGCGTACCAAGTGCGACGCGGGGAGAGTCACCCCCGCAGTGCCCGGGGAGCGAGCCGCCGCGCGCCCATCCCGCCCGCCTCGCCCCCGCCTGGACCGCCGGGCCTCGAGCTTCCGGACGCCTTTCCTGTGGTCGCGGCTACGGGGGTCACTAGGGCTCCGGGAGGACCCCCATCGAGCTGCCTCCCCCTGCGGCCGCGCCTTGGTACGCGCCGCGGCACGAGAAGACTATGTAGGGAGCGCTCTGTGACTCACCCGCCGCTAGGAGTGGGGGGAGCGGGGATGGGAGCCCCCAATCCCACCTCGGAGCCTGGGAGCTCTGGCTCTGGGGCCCTGGCGGTAGCTTCAAGCCTAAATTCTCTCCCAAACCCACCTCAAAATCCACCCGGGGGACGCCGGGAGACCTGAAGTGGGGTCACAGGGAGACCCCTGAAAGAGCTAGGCTTCCTCTCCCCTGGTCATGGCTGGATGGGGGAGGCCCGAGAGCGCCGCCGCCCTTCCTCCAGCATCCCTTGGTGGTGTCCTCCCCGCTCCTCTCCGGTAATTACAGGCCTGCACCGCTGCTTACCCAGGTCTCTAATCCGCTGGTCCCTCCCAGCTCCAAACTGGGTGGTCCTGGCCCAGAACCTCCCCACCCCCATCAGACCCCTTAATCTCCTCGGATTTTTCCCCCTGTGGCCTGATGAAGGAAGGACTGGACCCCTTCTGACTCCCCTCCACCAAGGAACCCTGATTCCTAGCCCTCGGAAGTGGGTCCCCCAATTCCTGTTAGTGCCAGCTGAGGTGGGGCTTGCAGCCCAGTCAGGCTGCTGCCGGGGCAGACAGGGGGAGCTTGCTGGGAAGGTGGATCGATGATGTGGTGCTGCAGAGACTGACAGGGGTGGGAGGAGGTGCAATCGGGCCTGCCCACCCCAGCCCTGCCCTTTGTCCTGACCTCTAGAAGGTCAGTTCTCCATTGTCCAGAGATGAGGCCCAGTGAGTTGTCCTCCTGTCCCTCTTGCCAGTGTCTCCTTCCTTTGAGCATCTCCAGAGAGCAGCCATTTCAAGGGGGAGGGTGGAGACAAAGGGGTCTGGGTCTCGGGCAACCTAAGAGTGAGTAGGTGGGGACCTGAACCCTCTGGGGAGGGGATGGGGAAGGAATAGTTCCCCCTCCAGCCCCAAATCATTAGATGATAGAAGGCCTGCGGATGAAGCTGGTAAACTTATGCCAGTGTCTTAACTTTTCTGAAACCCAGTGTGCTCACCTATAAAGTCAGGAAAATAATGGTATCATAAGGTCTCATGGGGTGGTTATAAAGGTTACAAGACTGTAACACAGATGAAGTGCTTAGCATGGAGCCTGGCACATAGGAAATGCTTAATAAATCAGTACGACGATGATGATGATGATGGGGCTTCAAAGGTGAAAGCAAATTATGGTGAGGAGCAGATTCCCCATCTTTGTTGTCAGTTACTCCCTCTTCAGGGTGAGGGTGAGGGGACCATGTGGGCAGTGGGGATGAGGTCAGAGAGGCCTCAAGGCTTGCATCTTCCACAGCCGAACAGGCCCACCCTGAGTTAAGTAGTGAACTAGACTCAGGAGAATTCATTAATGGAATCCAAGAGGGGGAGAGCCCTCTTTGATGGATCTTTCCCCAGCCCCACCTCTGATCTTGAGCTGACTGCAAGGATAAAGACATATACTAGTAGGTGGGAGTAGTGAGATACCCTCATTGACTAGAGCTCAAGAAGAGTGAAAGGGAAATGGTAGCTAAAAATGAAAAGATAGGCCAGGGATGGATTTGAATGTACAGAAACAGGCCCCCTGTACAGAAACAGGCATGAATGAGCTTGACATTACAATCTACATCAAGCATGTCAAACTCGCAGCCCACGACGAATATTTTTGTGGCCCAGCCAATATAACGATATGTAAGAAACTTTTTAATAAAAATTTCGTAACTTAATTTTTACAATATCCTGATATACATAATAATAACAAACTACAACGTTCGCTAATGACTGATTACTATAATTGTGTTGCATTCATTTCCCTTATGCGCCTTACGTGCAGGCGCAACATTTCACTAATACTAGCAAGGAATATTTTAGCAGCTGATTGCTATGTCATTAGTCTTGAACTGACTTGTTTGGTGTGTGCAACAGGAAATATTTCACTTTCAGAGATCAAGAAAAGTAAGTTTACTTGTATCACACTTATTGATTTGTGTAGTTATTCAGTGTCTGGTAAGTTAATGTCCAAGAAAAAAATATTAATTTTTTATTAAAATGTTCTATTATTTTATGTTAATGATTACTCATTTATTTCAGCCCTTTATATTCAGCATGTCTCTATTTAGATAAACCTACGTTGCTATGAAAATTGAAGCTTTTGTTTTTTTGCGGCCCACATGAACATAAACCTTGTTTATTTGGCCTGTGTTAGCCTTTGAGTTTGACATGCTTGATCTACATGGAGATTCTTCAGAAGGAGAAGGGTAAGCAGTACTATAGGACTGGAAATCCTCTGTTGTGTCTAATGATCTGAGATTGACTTTGCAGAACTCACTGCAAAGAGACAGTGTATGGTATTAGCCTCCATCAGTGATTCCTAATAGGAGGCAATTTACCCCCCTAGCCCAGTGGTCAGCAAACTCATTAGTCAACAGAGCCAAATATCAGCAGTACAACGATTGAAATTTCTTTTGAGAGCCAAATTTTTTAAACTTAAACTTCTTCTAACGCCACTTCTTCAAAATAGACTCGCCCAGGCCGTGGTATTTTGTGGAAGAGCCACACTCAAGGGGCCAAAGAGCCGCATGTGGCTTGTGAGCCACGGTTTGCCGACCACGGCCCTAGGGGACACTTGGCAATGTTTAGATGCACTTCTGGTTGTCACAGCTGGGGGTGTTACTGAAATCCAGTGCTTAGATGCTAGGGATGCCACTGAACATCATACAATGCATAGGACTTCCCCCAGAACAAAGAATCATCAGGCCTCAAAACATCAATGGAGCCAAGGGGAAGGAACCCTTCCCCAGATTGAGGGTGGGGGCATCTGCACCCCCTCACAAGATGCTAGTGGTGCGGCTTCCTGCATGCTGAGGAGTCCACAGTGAGTACTGGGAGGATGGATCCTGGAAAGTACCTGTCCTGAGATTGCTGCCATCAGAAGACATAGATGGAGGGGACTTCTCTTCATTCTCCCCCTAACTGACCAGGATCCCTAGCAGATGCCAGGCCTCGGCCACTGAGAAGGTTTAGAGTGGGCATCTCTCTTTGAGTTTGGGGCTGAGTGACAGTGCTTGAGGGCCCCCATTTGCCCCCCAAATATGAAACATCCTGGAGTGGGGGCACTTGCAACATCCAGAGCTAAAGCTCGAACAGGCTGCCCTGACCTCTTAGATGAGGGACAGGGAACTCTGTGGCCCCTCCAGTGCCTGCCCTACGGCCAGGGCTCGCCCCCTGTACAGAAACAGGCATGAATGAGCTGTTGGTCTCACCACAGCCTGGGCTCCGGGGCAGGGCCTTAAATGAGGATCAGAAATATGTCCCCTTTCTGATCCTTTTACAGGAGGGCAGGAGTTCATACAACCTCTTACTAGTAGGTCTGGGGAGGCAGGGTCCAGGATGAGCCTGATGGAGGGGTGAAGGAAGTCACCGGGAGATTTGACACCGGGCTATGAATCAGACCAAGGCCCTGGAGGCTGCCTTCACACCCACAAAATAGGAAGTGGGAGGGGCCTCATGTTGGGGTGGGGACAGCAGGGAAGAACAGACACCAGATTTGCCTACCCCACCCCCAAGGTCCTACTGCACGAAGGGGGTCTCCAACCCAGACTGCTTTCCTGGGGGGCCATAGCCTCTAGGGCCCACTCCCTGGCGCGGGGGGGGTGGGGTGGAGAATGTCCTCAAGGATGTTGGTGATACCAGCTGCAATAGGCCTCCCTCTCTCCAGCTCTTAGGATGCAGAAGAACAGAGAGGGATGGGAGGGGCAGAAACTCAGATTCAAGACTAAATAGGTTCAACCCTTTGGGTTCCTGGGAAGAGGTCCTTGTCTAAAGCCTTTGCTAGCGATGGGAAGTTGTCCTTGCTGTGTTCTTTTCTAGAAAGAAGGAGATGAGGGTGGGGAGGGATGCCCAGTGTTCCTAAATCCTGGCCCTGAGGGGTGGTGGGGAGGAATTGGGATTTGGGAAAATGATAGAAGCAGCACTGAGAGCCCTTGGAGTGGCTAAGGAGCCTTTATTTATTAAGTTTTATTTTTTTAAATCAATTTTAGAGAGAGAAAGAGGAAGAGATAAAAACATCAGTTTGTTGTTCCACTCATCTATGCATTCATTGGTTGATTCTTATATGTGCCCTGACTGGGGTGGGGAGGGTGGGGTGGTGGGGGTGGTGTCGAACTGCAGCCTTGTGTATGGGGACGATGCTCTAACCAGCTGAGCTACCTGGCCAGAGCTTACTAGTATAAGGAGCTTTTAAATTCTCATGTAAGCCAGGAGGAGACCCTATAGATCAGCCTGAGATGGACCCTGCCCCACCCTCAATTTAAGATTGATGACACTTTTGAAGAGTCCCCCCAAAAAAGACGCCAAGAGGAGGAATCACACACACACACACACACACACACACACACACACACACACACACTAAAATAAAAGGATTCACAGACAGAGAGGAAGAATCTCAGAGGTTGAAAGACAGGCAAGGAGGGGCTCCACCTCCAGTCTCTCCAGAAGCTCCCTGCTTGACAGCAGGCTGGGTGGGGTGGGGCGGGTGGCTGGCCGTGACTGTGACTCAGGTTTCTGTGGGCAGCCAAAGGCAGCCGGCAGGGAGGAGCCCAGACCAACAGGCAGGCCAGCCAACTGCAGCTTTCACCTCAGCTGTCCTCTCTCCTGGGAGTTCGGGATGCTCTTCTCTGGCTGTGCTGGCCTCTGGGGATTGCTGACCCCTGCTCTCCCTACCCCCAATCCCCATGTTCCTTCCCAGAACCCTCAGCCCTTGGCCCTCTCCCCTAAGCACTGACACAGGAGGGAGAGTCGAGGGGCACTGCCTCTCGGGAGGCCCCAGAGTGTCTGTGCCACAGGGAGCAGGGTATCATAATGATCTGGCCTGCACCCTGAGGGGAGACCAGGGGAATCCTGGGCACTAGCTTTCAGCCTGAGCAGCTGAGCCCTCCAGTCTTCCTCAGCCTGGTTGGCTCAAGTCTGGACAGGCTGGTTGTAATGATGAGGGTTAGGGGCTAGAATTCCGCTTCTGCAGAGTCAGGCCTACGTGAGGAGAGGGTGCTCAGCTACTCCAGCCCTGCCCCTCAGAACTGACCAGCCAGGGAGGAATTGTTGGATCTGAAACCAAAGAGCTCTGGTCAGGGACAGTAGGACTTCCCCTTGGTGATGGATGCGGGTGTGGCCAACACATTCCCTGGTGTTTCTGGGACCTGTTTCTTGGGCTGTTTTTTGTTTTGTTTTCTTTCTTTCTTTCTTTCTTTTTTGAGAGTGGCGAGAAGAAAGGGAATACACATTTTGTGTCCCAATTCTCTTTATATGCTGCTCACCAGTCTTCATAACATCTGAGAGAGATCCAGTAACTTGCCTAAAATGGCAATACTGGAATCATAACCCAGACTGGCTGCCACCAACACTGGTGATCTTTTCTGGAAGCCAGGCAGTTGTTCTAGGGAGGGAGCCAGAAGAATGTGACCTGAATTTTATGGAATACACTGGATAGTCCATCACAGGGTACAGGTGTTAGGATGCAGATGATGGCTGCGTTTGGAGTTTGGGGACAGATGGCAGTTTGAAGAGAAAGCCACTAGCAGAATGTTTGACACATAGTAGGTGGTCAATAAATATTTTTGTAGTGAAGGAAAGGATTTGCATGTGAGCCATTGCTAGTTTTTTGGGACATCCTGGGATCTTCTAGCTCTGAATTGCAGCAACAGCATAAGAAGCTAGTTGGAAAAAGGGACTTTCCGAGAGACCAAACCCGGCGAGAGAGGAATTTGCGGAGCAAATCTGAGTGGGGGCTGGGTGTGGGGAGGAAGGGGGGAAGTATGTGGTTGATACAGAATTACCGTAAGGTGTGGACGCCACCCAGTGGCCAGTATGCAGCCCAGGGGAAGACGGGCTCTGCAAATTAACCGCGCGCGGAGTACTCTGGGAGTTGTAGTCCAGCTGAACTAAGGGGCGGTGCTGCCAGAGGGGCTGTTGGGTGTTGTAGTCCGACATTTATGGGAGGGAGGGGGCAGTTACCCTCGTCGGCCGGACCACGAGTCCCGTGGTGCCCCGCGGCAGGCCGCGCAGGCGCGGTGTGTCGGTGCTGGTCAGTCCGGAAGGCGGAGGGGCCGTGGTTGGGTTGAACCTTGTTAGAAGGGGTCGCTGAGTGGGCCTGTGGCGAGGTGGGTTGGGGCTTCCGGCACCATGTCGAGGCAGGCGAACCGTGGCACTGAGAGCAAGAAAATGGTAACTTGGAGCGTGTGACTTCGGCGGGCGGGGCAGAATAGAGGCGTTCTGGGGAAGGGGTCTGGCTTGGAGCGCAGTTGGGAAAGGGTCCTCCTTTGAGCTCTGGGAGGAGGTGGTTCCGCTGGAGGAAGGAGGCGCTGCTTGGTGGGCTGAGAGGGGAGAGTCCCTCCGGGGGCCGGTTGGAGGGCCGCTGGAGTGGCTCAGAGACCCTTCCCCCCGCCTGCGTGCAGCGGAGCAACTGTGTGCTAGGCCAACAACAGCGACGGTAGTAACAGTCATGGGCACCTATGTGTTAGGCCCTGGGCCAGCCACTTTCCGTGTGTTATCTCACTTAATCCGCAAAATAATCCTCTCCGGTGGATGCAATTATTGCCATTTCACAGCTCAGAGAGGTTACCTAACTTGCCCAAATTGACAGCTAGGAAGAATTAGGATTTGAACCCCTGTCTCTCTAACTCCAAAGCTAATGCTTCCGACTTCCAGACCATGCTCTCTCACACTTGCCTTGGCGTTGTAAGAGATGCTCAGATACTGCTTTTGTCAGAAGGGAGCTTTCTGTTCCGTGGAGTAAAAGATGGGCCAGAGAAAGCGCCAAGTGGTGTCCCTCTGGTAGGGGGAGGTTCTCTTCTTGCCCTGGGAATAGTGGGACACCATAGAGTCCCATAAAGTTTGCCTGTGGATGGGGTCTGGGCCTGGAAAGTAAGGTAGATAACATTTTTCTCCAAAGTAAAGGGACTTCTTGACAAGTGTTTCTTTTCTTTGGCATATTCTTACTTCCTCCAGTTCTCCATGCTGCCTTTCTTTGTTTTCCAACTTAAAAACTGAGTATTCAAGGTTGCATGTTGGGCAGGTCAGGGGCCTTTTGACCTTTATTTAGCTCTAGAGGGGATGATTCACCTTCCCTCACACCTTCGCATGTGCTGCAGGAGACCCTGTTACTCCTGAGGAGGACTTAACTCTTTCTCTCAATCAGACCCCTTTTTGAGAAGCTGATGATACCTATCATGGATCTTCTCCCCAGAAATATTAATTAGAAGAACATATACACGGACATTTAGTTACATTTGAAAATACTCCGTGGATTACAGGTTAAGAATTCCTGTTTGGGAGGAAATATCAGTAGTTTAAATAAAGAAGAAAAAGAGAATGTTTTACTAGGAAATTGTCATGTAGGGAGAAAAGCATGAGCATTGGTTGGAATTCTGTCTTTCTCAATGGATTCTCAGTTTCCTTATGTATAAAATGGAGACAATAATGCCCACCTAGGATTAAGTTAGAATTCAGTGTAAATTGCATGGGGCATGGTAAATGTTTCCTCCTCCTTAAGATATGAGCAGATGTGAGAGGTCTTCCTGCTTAGTTTTCATAACTTGCATTTATTTTGTACTTTTTAAAAATATATATTTTTATTGATTTCAGAGAGAGGAGGGGGAGGGAGAGAGAAACATCAATGATGAGAGAGAATCATTGATTGGTTGCCTCCTGCACACCCCCTTGGATTCCTGCACACTGGAATCAAACCTGGGACCCTTTAGTGCACAGGCGGATGCTCTATCCACTGAGCCAAACTAGGGCTGTACTTTTTTTTTTTTAACCTGAAATCAATATTGAAATCTTTAATATGAGTTCAGTAGGAACTTGCAGTCTTCACTTCCAACCCCAATATTCACTCAGCTTTTTTGAAGGGAGGGAATTATGGGGGGGCTACAGCACACTCCTGCCTCAAAACTTTTGCAATGGCTGTTGCTGCTTGGAACTCGCTTCATGCACAGTTATTCAAACGTCACCTCCTCAGAGAGGCTTTCCCAGATCACATGATTAGTTCTCTGTTCTGTTACTCTGCTGTTTTTCTTCATGGCACTGTATTTTGTTTTAAGTATTTCGTTATAAATGATATATTTAGTTATATATTTTCAGTCTCCCCCATGAGAATATAAACTCCGTGAGAACAGGAATTTTCGTTCACTGTTCCATTCTCGGCAACTGAATGATGCCTTGCACTAGGCCAGTGGTAGGCAAACTGCGGCTCGCGAGCCACATGAGGCTCTTTGGTCCCTTGAGTGTGGCTCTTCCACAAAATACCACGTGCGGGCGTGCACGTACAGTGCGATTGAGACTTCGTGGCCCATGCGCAGAAGTCGGTTTTCGGCTCTCAAAAGAAATTTCAATCGTTGTACTGTTGATATTTGGCTCTGTTGACTAATGAGTTTGCCGACCACTGCACTAGGCCGTCTGTATTTATTGAATGAATGGCACAAAGGTTTGGTGTGTCCTCTCATTCCGTTCCTACTGGTACCTACCTGGCGCTTGTCACATGATGCTCTTTGTAGCCACCTGGCTTTCACATGCTCCTTTTCTCTCTGCTTGGGGAGTCCCCACCTCCAGGAGAGGCCTTCCCAGTTAGCCCAATCTTCTGCAATCAGCAGTTTTCTAATTGCTGTGTTCCCACTTAAACCTTTCAAGACTTCAAGGTTTAATATGCCCAAGTAACTAGATCTCTGCTTTTAGTTTGTGCAAACAGAAACAGCCATTTGTCCGGCAAACCTTTCTTGAGTCCCACCTTTATGGAAAGCTCTGTGCTAGGTGTTGGGGGAAATGCAGAGATGAAGTACTAGTCCTTAATTCGAGAGGCACATAATCTATGAGAGAGTCGGAAAAATACCAACATAGGAGTATAGTACTGTCCGGGATTGAGTCCTGACTTTCCTGCTTGCTTGTGTGACCTTGGGCAAGTTTATTCATTGTCCTAAACATCAGTTTTACCAGCTTTAAAATAAATTTAAAAAGGTAACAATAGTATCCATATCATAAGGATGTTCTGAGTATTAATTGAGGTAGATAATGCATGCAAAGTGATGCCCCAGGATGGTTCAATTCCGAGTTAGGGCACAGGCCCAGGTTGCAGGATTGATCTCTGGTGGGGGCCATGCAGGAAGCAGCCGACCCATGTTTCACTCTCACATCAATGTTTCTCTATCTTCCGTTCCCTCCTTCTCTCTCTCTCTCTAAAAAAAAAAAATAATAATAACAAAAATATTTTTTTAAAAAGAAGAAAATAGTTGACACTCAGTAAATGTCAGCTAGCATTTTTATTAGTAAAGATATTAGCCTTCATGTGTCTGCATAGTGTTTGGTTCTTGAATCTCATGGTCAATCAGGCCTGCCCTTCTTTTGTGTTGTGTTGCTAGTAACCCAACCCCAGCTGCTCAGGTGAATTACTACTTAACAGCAGCACTCAGAATCTCCATGACAGGAGTCTGGAGAGGAAGAGAGAGGTGGACTCTGTCCTGTTACTGACCTTCCTTCTCCAGTCACACTAGATTACTTCTGTTGACAAAAATAGTAAGTGCGACTCTTTTAGCATTAACTCCAAAAATCAGCCCCCTTAAAGGAGATTTGGTGTTTTTTTGGAGGTGCTAAGTAAAAAACCTTCTGAAAACTATCAAGTGCAGTAGCTCATCTGAGTGTGGGGCTTGGCTTAGCTTACTCTGCTCAGGTTGTACCTGAGGTACTTGGAGAAGAACTTGGAGATCACACTGTCTATGCCAGTGTGAAACCACTCCTGTGGTTTGTTGGTCGCAAAGAAAGCATATTTAAGTCTATTATCTCATTAGATCCTCCCAACAACCCTGTGATTAGCATGACAGATTCTCCTGTTGCTGTTTCTGTGTGAGGAGATGGAGGTTTCGTGAAGTGACTGACCTAAAGTCACATCTAGTAAGTGGTAAGCTCAGACCCAGAAGGAGGTCTTCTGACTACAACCCAATATTCTTTCTACTTGCCTTACTGGTTGCTACAAAGTTCTTTATGTGGATCAAGATCTCCCTCTTTGAGCCTAATTCAGGGTGCTCTCTGACACCACACCACAGAGAACCAGTTTAAGAATAAAAATAATATCTACTTGAGTTCATACTATGCCCCAGGCACTTGACAAGCATCTTGTTGGAATCTCACAGTAACCTTGAAGGGCAGACAGTATTGTTGTTGTATAGATGGGAAAAATTGATATTCAGAGATATTAAGGAATGGATTAAGGTCACATGAGTTGTTTTTAAAAATATATATTTTATTGATTTTTTACAGAGAGGAAGGGGGAGGAGAGTTAGAAACATCGATGAGAGAGAAACATCGATCAGCTGCCTCCTGCACACCTTCTACTTGGGATGTGCCCGCAACCAAGGTACATGCCCTTGACCACAATCAAACCTGGGACCTTTCAGTCCGCAGGCCGATGCTCTATCCACCGAGCCAAACCGGTTAGGGCAGGGTCACATGAGTTGTTGTTTTTTATTGCAAAGGTGGAAATTTATTGACGAACAAGTACAGACTCCCACATGGGGAGAGGGAAAGAGTCCCACAGAACTGACTCCCATGTAGGGAGGGGGAAGAGTCCCCCACATGAGTTTTTATGAGACAGTGCTCAACTATAAGAAGACTGCATCTCAGCGCTGGCCAGTGTTGCTCAGTGGTTGGAGCATGGTCTTGTTCATCAAAGCGTCGTGGGTTCAATTCCCAGTCAAGGGCACGTACCTAGGTTGCAGGTTCATCCCTGGCCCTGGTTGGGGTGCCTGCAGGACGCGACTGATCAGTCTCTCTTTCTCTCTCCCCCTCTCCCTCCGTCCCTTCCACGCTCTGAAATTCTGAGTGCTGCCATTAAAAAATTAATGGGAAAAATATCCTCGGGTGAGGATTAACAAAACAAAAAAAAAGAAAACTGAGTCTTAGTTACTTAACCTGTCATCTTTAAAATGGGGATAAGTAAAGTTTTATAAATGTTAGTGACCATTATTATTGAACATAATTAAAGCAATTGTAAAGTAGAAGTGTTGTAGAAGAGATTCATATTTCTGTTGGGAGGGAGAATGTGGTGCTTATGATCAGTGAAGAAACGACTGGTTGAATAGCTGACCTTTACGGTCCCATGGAATCTTTTGTTATAAGGGTTACGGGAATGAAAACCCAGGTCTTCAGACTCTGCAACCCCCCCTATATTTCTCTGACTTCCTCCCCAGTTCTCTTTGTTCACTCCTTTCTTTAAAAGAAAAAAATTGTACTAATTTTCAGAGAGAGAGGAAGGGAGAGGTAGAGAGACATTGATATGGTAGTGTAACATCGATTGGCTGCCTCCTGCATGCCCCTTACCAGAGTCCGCAACCTGGGCATATGCCCTGACTGGGAATCAAACTGGCAACCCCAAAGTGCACAGGACACTGAGCCAGTGCCCAACCAACTGAGCCACACCGGCCAGGGCTGTTCACTCTCTCATCACACTAGTCTCCTACCTGTTTCTCAGACATGGCAAGCATACTCTCACCTGAGGGCCTTTACACTTTCCTAGAATTTTTCACCAGGATATTATCTTTATGGCTTATCCTTACTTCCTCCTGTTCTTTTATTTTTAATTCAGAGTGGAAGGGAGAGGCAGAGAGAGATAGAAACATCAATGATGAGACAGAATCATTGATTGGCCGCCTCCTGCATGCCCCACACTGGGGATCGAGCCCGCAACCCAGGCATGTGCCCTTGACCACAATCGAACCTAGGACCTTTCAGTCCACAGGTTGAAGCTCTATCCACTGAGCCAAACTAGCTAGGGTGAATGATTCTTTTCTATACCACAGCCCCATTCCTATTTTTAAAGTATGAAGACCTTTAAGTTACATACTTACGTTGCACACTGTTCCAGATAGGCTTGGTTCACAGTGGGAGATGGAGACAGACTTGCAAATCAGAGGGTCCAGAGAGCCTGGGTCAGGGATCCCATTCCCATATCCCAGGAACATTGATTCTGTGACCGTGCACCGATCTGTCTAGGACCTTGATTTTTCTCATCAGTAACTTGGGGGCTGCTGCGTCTATAAGGAGCTTGATAACATCATGATGTGCTTGTTACTTGGCATCACGGTGGGCTGGGCTCATTAATAATGGAAGGAAAGCGCTCTTGACTTAATGCAGCGATGCCAATTCTGTGGACTGGTTACTGCTGGATTGTCTCCATCCATTCATGCCCAAGTCATTTAGTGCCAAACCTTAACCTGACGAAAAAAAAATCATTCTCCTCCTCAATAGCTTCTCTTAAATTGCCGTAGTTGGTAAATGGTCTCTTGGAGATACCCTGATCTGGCCGTTTTAGTTGTGTTCAAAGGACTTCCTAATTCTGAAACGGATTCTCTTTGACTTCCTAGTCCAGCTAAATGTTTTGTTTTGTTTTAGGGGGGTTATTAATGCAGTTTTGGGGAACAGTGTGTAGAATGAACTTTGGTTTAGAAACTCTTGGTTTTTGTCCTCCAAAAATACTACTTTTGTCAATAATGAGCTGTTTGTCCTTGGGAAAATTACTTCACCATTCTGAGTCTCAGTTTCCTCATCTCTAAAATGAGATTAATTCCTGCCCTTTCTGCTTTACAGAATTATTGTGGGGTAGAAAATGAGGTGATGAAAAATAGGATACAGTATGGAAGCAAAAGGCATTCATATATTATTCTTGCCATGGGGACGAGGTGAGGAGCACTGGGCCCTGAGAGCCTGGGTCTTAACTTGACTTGGACTTTATTCCCAGAATACTGAAAGACAAAACGACGCTCTGCTCCCAGTTTGACAAGCCTCCCTTCAGAAGGGAGTGGTTGAGTGGCAGTCTTATGTTTTTAGCCTCGTATCTGTGTGAATCCATTGGTCCAAATATACTATTAACATGTATCTCACTTTGTTTAACTCTGATAATGCCTTTCCCCCAACTTGCTGCTTTTATTCTGTCTTTTATTAGTCTTTGGTTCTGTACTTCATTTATTTATTTATTTATTTATTTTGAAATTTATCTTTATTGTTGAAAGTGTTACAGATGTCTCCCTCTCTACCCCCCTTGACCCCTCCCCTGTTGCACTTCTTTTTACCTTCCACATCTCTCTGTTTCTTGGTAGGAAGGTGACAGGATTCCTTATCTGAGAAAGAGTTTCTGTGATTTTTAACTGTGATTATAGTAGAAATCAGTCCAGGTACACAACAGAATGTATTCCTTTCAGAATTATCCCCTTTCCTGGAAACATTCTAGCTATGTGTCAAAAGGAACAGGATTTTTCCCACGCCTTAGAAGAGGGGTTATCATCATGCAGTGGATTTCATCTTAGACTTCCTTCCTTCCTTCCCCATGGAGAGGGCCCCTTGGGTCCTCTGCTGTTCCTGGGTGGGGCCTTGGGGGTGGGGAGTCCCTTGGTCAACACTTGCCAACCCACAGAGGGTAATTTGTAAATGTCTGCTTTGGGCTTGTCTCTCACAGGAGCTAGTGACTGACTGCTGCTCCCACACCAGATTCTTGGGAGCTGTAGTGGTTCTGGATTTGCAGAAGCCTCCCTCGGCGTGTTGGAAAGTGACTGCTCAGTGCATGAGTGCCTTTTACAGCCTGTTTTGTAGTGGGTCTGGCTGCGGCCCTGCCACGTTGACTCTGGGGAGCCAGATTCCTTGACCACTCCATGGGGGGATGTTCCCTCCCACCAGACACAGTGACCTTCCTTTGAATCCTGACAGTTGCATTGAGGCCAGTCCAGACTCTCATCAAACTTTCTCTTTGTGTGTCCTGACTGCGTTTTGAATCTCTTTTAGAGCTCTGAGCTCTTCACCCTGACCTATGGGGCTCTGGTCACCCAACTATGCAAGGACTATGAAAATGACGAAGATGTGAATAAACAGCTGGACAAAATGTGAGTGCGCTGCTCTGTGGGAGCAGCGAGAATGGGGCTCCGTAGAACATGAACCTACCTGGTCCTTTGGAGTTCAGAACAGGGTCGTCACTCTTACAACCAACGTTTTGGTTTCCACTGAGCTCATTTATTGGGGTGTTTTGGAATTATCTCTATTTTTCTTTTACCACCAACAGCCTTATATACAGACTAGAGGCCCAGTGCACGAAATTCATGCACAGGTAGGGTCCCTAGGCCTGACCAGTGATCAGGGCCGATCAGGGCCTTCTGGCTGCCAGCCGGGGCCTTTCTTCCCCTGGCTGCTGGCTGCCGGCTGGGGCCTTCCTTCATTCTGCACCGCCCGCTGGTGGTCAGCACACATCATAGTGAGCGGTCGAACACCCGGTTGGTCAAACTCCCAAGGGGAAAATTTGCATATTAGCCTTTTATTATATAGGATATAAAACACTCAGATTCTGTAATACAGCCTGTTCTCTCATTTCCTTCCCAGGGGCTATAACATTGGAGTTCGACTGATTGAAGATTTCTTGGCACGGTCAAATGTGGGGAAGTGCCATGACTTTCGGGAAACTGCAGATGTCATCGCCAAGGTCATTATCCTGGGTGGAAGGATTGTCCACTCTGTCTCCCTTAGAGAGACCCTTAGCATTCCAAAAGACTAGTTAGGCAGCTGTTTGGGCCAAAGAAGCCCTCCTGATGGTTTGGGAATAGCACAGATTATGAAAAGGGAAGAGTAGTTGGGATGATCTCTGTGTATTAAAGCACCACTGAAATCAGAGCCAGGTCTCAACTGTGAAGATGTAGCAGAGTAGCATGGCAGTTAAAAATACACACACACCTGGCCTGGCCTGGCTGGTGTGGCTCAAGGGTTGAGCATCAACCTATGAGCCAGGAGGTCAAAAGTTTGATTCCCGGTCAGGGCTGATGCCCGGGGGGCGTGTAGAAGGCAGTGGATCAGTGATTCTCATCATTGATGTTTCTGTCTCTCTCTCCCTTTCCCTTCCTCTCTAAAATCAATAAAAATATATATTTTAAAAAAAGAATATAGACACACCTGGCTTCATATTCTGGCTCCAATATTTATTAGTTCCTAGGTAACTTATTTTAACCTCTTTAATCAGTTACCTCATCTTTAAAATGAAGAAAATAAGAGCTTCCTCACAGGGTTGTTGTAAGGGATAAATGAAAAAATGAATATGAGCATTCAGGTAAAATGAATGCACTTAATGTAGTGTGGGTATAGTAAATGTTTGCTATTAATAATATTAGTGTTACATAATATCTGTATATATAAAAGCCAAGTGACCTGAACGACAGAACAACTGGAAGGACTGGTCACTATGAGGCGCACTGCAGCGGCCAACTGGCCAGATCGGCCCCTCCCCTGAGCTGGCCCCCCCGCAATCGCACCCCCCCCCCCCATCAGGGGTGAGGCCCCAATGCCGGCCGGACCCAGGCCTCTAGCAGGATTAGTAATAAATGATAAAACTCCTATAGAATTGTAGTGTCAGTTATCTTGCCCAAATCCAAGAGAGGATTGGCTGGCAAGTTTCGTGAGGGTTTGGACTTAGGAGGGTAGATAGAGGGAAGGCTGTCTTCAGAGTAATTCTGCCCCAGTGACCTGTATTCCCATTCAAAAAGAAGGGCTCCGACACAGAGGGCAGGGAGGTGGGTTGGGGCCTCTATGCACTCAGATGCTGGTTCAGGGCAGGCATCCTAATCAGAAGGCCAGTGCTTCCTTCCGCTACGAAGTGCAGGTGGATAGCAAGTTGTTGCCTGATTATATGATACCTTGAAGGAGAGGAGTATGGAATTGTGCACAGATGCCTTTTTTTGGCCCTGAATGCCTAAAGCTTCAATGTCTTGCAGAGCCACAGTTTCGTTCTGAGTCACTTAGTTCCCCTTTGCCAGCCCATCACCTTCCTACGTACAGTCCCTACCGCTCTTCCTATGGTGCTCTTGTGTGTCCCCTGACAGGTGGCGTTCAAGATGTACTTGGGCATCACTCCAAGCATCACCAATTGGAGCCCAGCTGGTGACGAATTCTCCCTCATTTTGGAAAATAACCCCTTGGTGGACTTTGTAGAACTTCCTGATAACCACTCATCCCTTATTTATTCCAACCTCTTGTGTGGGGTGTTGCGGGGAGCTTTGGAGATGGTGAGTACAGCTCTTTACCTTCTGGGTCACCTGAAATGTGGTAGGGGCTTGATAAATGCTTGAATGAATGAGAGGGAGAGAGAGAGAGAAGAAAGGCCTTTGGCTCTCCTGATACTTCGCTGCCTGAGATGGTGATGCTGCTGGGTATAGGACGTGCGCTGGATGTCTCCACGTGGTGATCCTCCCTGCTAGACTGAGACGGTGCTGTCAGCACCAAAGCCCAGAGCATCCGTTCCCAGATTGGCTTATTTGGTGACAGTCTCACTCCGGTGTGTTCTTTGCTAAGTCTCTCCTTATGGGTCGGGGCCACTGCCTTCTACAGGAGAACATTGGAATTGACAGTCTTGTCCTGTGGAAACCAGGCCCCTATTTTGGCTGCTGTGGATGAGCCAATTATGTAGCCCTATCCCCAGAGGCTCCCCAGAGGCTGTGGCTAGGCAGTCACCCTTCATTTTCCCACTGTCCCCCAGGTCCAGATGGCTGTGGAGGCCAAGTTTGTCCAGGACACCCTGAAAGGAGATGGCGTGACAGAAATCCGGATGAGGTTCATCAGGCGGATTGAGGACAATCTCCCAGTTGGAGAGGAATGACCGTCCCCAGGACTTCAGGGCTGCCAGCAGGAGCACTGGCTGGAATCAAAGCCTCAGTGCTCCCTCTGCCCTCTAGAACTCAGTGACTCTTTAACACGGATGTCATATATTCTTCTAACCTTGTTTCCATTCTCCATGCTAGACTGTGATATAGTCCATTTACCCCACAAGTGTGTACATTCAGGAGGGAAATCCTTTGCTCCCTTTCCCTTCAAAGGGGATGGAGGTAGTCATCCTTAGTTGGACTAAAAAGAGCTCAACCATTTTACATTCCTGTTTGAATTTCCGAAGCAAAACCCACTTTGACCCAGTAAGAGGCAAGCCTGGCACATCTACCCCTGGGCCTTCAGAAAGCCATTGGTACCTGGCTGTGGGGGGCCAGGGTTGTGGGGCGGGAGGAGAGGGGGGAGGGTGGGTAGTGTGACACGTCTAGTGCTGCCGGGAGAGGGGAGCCCGTCGCGCTGGAAACACTGACTTCTGGGAAGCCACCCAGGTCTCCTGCCTCCCTGCTGTTTGGAGGCCACATCCCCTCTTTTTACAGAGGGTTCATCCTTTTTTCTTACAAATTCTTCAATAAAGACACATTCTTGAGTGAAGTCCCAATCCTGTCCTGTTTTCTTTCTGCTCAGCCCTGGGAATTTGGTTACAGTGGCTGAGGAGACCAGCTGAGTTCCCGGCCCTGCCTTGATTTTATCTGGTCCTGATAGACCAGAGAGCCTGGGAAACGTGGGAGCAAACCGGGCCCCTTCACTCTAGTAAAATACAGAAGCAGACCGTTATCCCAGACATACCCTGGGCTCTTGGCCACCAATTCGGGGTTTTGGCTTAAAAAGACCATGTAAACCCTGGTGTTGGGTACCATTTATTGTGTGCTTTCCATGTGTCAGACTGTACTGAACTCTATGTATTATCTGATTCACAGGAATTCCTTTTGTAGAGGGGAGGCCACAAGTTGTTCAAGGTCATACAGCTAGTAAGTGGAGATGACAGGGTTCAAAGCCCCAGCCAAACTCCAAAACCCATGTTCTTACTGACGGCAGCGTGGGAGGAGGAGAGCAGGCCTGTGGCTCCCTCTCCTAGCCTTAGAGCCTAGGATAGCTTTCAGAGGGCTTGGGGGGCTCAGAGTTGTCAGGCCTTGTTGGGTAGCACTTTTCTTGGGGATATCTAGGGCCTTAAGGTTCAGATACTCAGGTTGTTGGGGGGTGGGGAATGGGGCCCCTGGGCCTTCCCCGAGGTTAGTAGACAGGCCTGAGATGAGGAGTGGTGATGATGCATTGTCCTTGAAGAGTGTCTTGGTTGTAGGTTAGGACCAGGGTTCTGGGTCACGCGGAAGAGAGGCGGTTTGCACATGACTTGCCGCTTCCAGCTCACTTTTAAAACTTTTTATATTTTATTTTTTATTGATTTCAGATTGGAAGGGCGAAGGAGAGAGAGAGAAACATCAATGATGAGAGAGAATCATTGATCGGCTGCCTCCTGCACGCCCCCTACTGGTGATCGAGCCCACAACATGGGCATGTGCCCTTGACCAGAATTGAATGGGGACCCTTCAGTCCGTAGGCCAACACTCTATCCACTGAGCCAAACCAGCTAGGGCTATTTTATAAATTTAAAAAATTGCTTTTAAGAGGAAGGGAAAGGGAGAGAGAGAAAAAAACATCAATTAGAATCATTGGCACCTCCCGCATGCCCCCTACTGGGGACAGAGCCTACAACCCAGGCATGTGCCCTGACTGGGAATCAAACCGTGACATCCTGGTTCATAGGTCAACGCTCAACCACTGACCCACACTGAGTGGGCTCACTTTTTTTTTTTTTTTAAATCTTCGCCTAAGGATATGTTTCCATTTGATCTTAGAGAGAGGAAGGGAGAGAGAGAAACATCAATTGCCTGCCTCCTGTATGCACCCTGACCGGGGATCAAACCCACAACCTAGGTATGTGCCTTGACCAGGAATTGAACCCACAACCTTTTGGTGGGTGGGATGATGCTCCAACTGACTGAGCCACCGGGCCAGGAGGAGGAAAGGTCCCTTTTGTGTTTCCAAGTTTAGGGGGGCTCATATTCTCTCGGGGATCCCATCCTTCTCTATGTCTGTACTTCCCCCTTCAGGTACAATTTGGGGCCCAGGGCAGGCACCTCATTTTGGCCAACTGTATTCCTAGGACGCCGTATAAGGCTGGGCCCAGCTGCACTAGGTTTTGAGTGAATGAAGGAGAGGGGGAGGAAATGGAGGCTGGGGCCCAGACATGGAGAGCCTTGTGTGGTGTCCAGACCCTACCAAGAAAAGTGAGCTGCACCACCCTTCCCCCTCTCCAGGGGGGCCCTCGCCCTCCCTCCCCTCCCTCCCCTCCCAGTACCACAACTTACTTTCCAGCAGCCGTTCGTATGGCGTGAGGTTTTGGATATTTCCTTTCCCAGAGTTCATCTTGGGCAACATTACAGGATCTGCGAGCTGTGGAAACAAAGCCCCTTAGTGCCTCTCCAGCTCCAGCCCCACCGTGTGGTGTGCAGTTGTGTGAGGGAAAGGAAAGAGCTATTCGGAACATCACCTCGTCATCCTTCCCAGATGAGCCAAACGCACTGCTGGTCCCCCACCCAGAGTTAACCAGGGTAGGTTACATATCCCTGTGCTCTGCTGGGACCTCCCCTTACCCCAGGCTGGGCGATTCCCACGCCCCTTGATGTCCTGGCATGCAAGATGGGGCAGGTGGGGCCACATGGGAGGGCTGACTAAGGAGGGTTCCCAAAGAGCCTGGTCACAGTGGCGTTCTGGGGCCGGAGGGGTCCTGCTGGGCAGACCTCTAAGGAAAGGCCTTGTTCTGTAGCCTGTGGCCACCAGGGGTCTCCAGATCACCACTTACTCTTCCAGAAAGTGACCATTGGACCCCTGGTTTTCGGAATTTGCTAGAAGATGCACCTGATGGAGCAAATCTCAGAAGCTGGTCTGAGCCAGGAGGTGCCCCCTTCCTTTGGTCACGCCCGCTGGACCTGAATACAAAGCTCAGAGGGTTGTCAGGCTGAGGGCTTGCCTACTACGCCCAGGGCATTGGAAAGAAGTCTGTGGCCCCCATACACGCCCCAAACTCTCATGCTGACTGCTGAGTTGCACAAGCGAGCTCTGAGCCGAGCCCTCCCCTAACTGACCCCCTTACCTCCTGAGTGGAGACCAGAGCACCAGCCTGGTTCCCCTGATGTAAGAGAGTCCTATTTCTGCCCCGGGCTCCCACCAGTGATATTTTCATACGTGGGTTATGCCTTTCCCTGGTGGATTGGCCTCCTTACATTTGTACTGGGCATCCAGGTCTGAGAAGGAGGTGGCAACAGAGGCCCAGGAGCAGAAATTGCATTAAGTAAAATTAAAATAGTCTCCTAACAAGTAGTTCATTGTGGATGGTTGGCGGGGGGGGGGGGGGGGGGGGGTTGCAGGAAAAGCATCCTCCCTGTTCTCCCAGAGCTTAAGTGCTACCATGTGCTGTTCCCTGGAAGCCAGAGGGCCGGTGGGAGGCGGGGGAGGGTGGCAGCAGGCGAGGAGCCTGGCTGTTATGGATCCCCAGCCTTTGATGTAGGGCCAGGCCTGACCCCAGGACTGCAGCCGGCCACTGCCAGGGGAGCTGTGGGATGCAGTGCATTCCTGGGGGCAATTTACGCTTCTGGCAGGAGGAGAGGAAAGTTTCTACTGTGGGGAAGGGGGTGGAGAGAGGGCGCTGCCGCTGAGGTTGGGGGGTGGGTGTTGTGAGGAACAGCGGAGGGAGCCAAGGAACGGGGCAACACCCTCCTGCTAAGCCTGGCTCAACCGGCTGGGGTGGAGGCCTCCTCCAGGAAGCCTTCTCTGATAGACCCAGAGCTGGTGAGGAGCGTCACATGCCCAGCCCCCCCCCGCCCCGCTCCCCCTCCACACACATGAGCGGGTCCAGGTAAAGCCCTGGAGGATGAAGGATGCTGGGAGAAGCAGCTGCTCTGCCCTCCTGGCTCTGGGGCCTGGACTGTCAGCCGTGAGGGTATCTAGGACGGAGCTAAGCTAGGAGGGGGCTGGGAAGATGGTGTGATGGGCTTGAGCACACGTGTGAGTGCGCACAAATGCTATTCATGGCAACAGCTAACATTTATGGGAGAGTGACTGGGCCAACGAAGTCTAAGCGCTTCACCTGCATTTCTCATAGTATTCACAACAACCCTGTCCCTGTTCTCACTCTGCAGGTAAGAAAACAGAAACACCCCTAATACATGGTAGAGTCAGGACGTGAATCCAAATAGTCCAGAACACCTCTCATCCAGTACACTATGTGTTACAGACACATTTTTTATGTTTCAGTGTGTGTCTCTTTCCTTATGTTTCTTGGGAAGCTTGTCTGTGTCTGAATTCTTTCATTTAATAAAAAACGTAGCCCTGTGCTGGGGGCCGGGGGCAGGGAGATGCCGGCAGCTTCAGTCCACGGGGAAGCCACTGAACACAATGTGTGTGTGGGGGGGGGGGGGGGGAGGAGAGAGGAAGTTGAAAATGAGAGACCAGGGCAGCTCCTTGCTCTGCTGCTTATTGGTTATGTGACCCTGGACAAAGGATTTGAACTCAGAGCCTCAGTTTTTCCATCTGGAAAATGGGGATCATAATGTCTACCTGGCTGGCTGTTGTGAGGATGAAACAAGATGAAGTATGTATATTTCCTGGCAAGGGCTGAGTGTTCCTTAGCTGGTCGTTATGATGACTATGTCTATTATTAGGGGATCTGTCTTGTAATAGCTGAGACTATATGAGTGTCTGAGTGTGTGCAGGTGGCAATTTTGTGAAATCAGGGCCTTGTCTGTGTTGCTCATCACCGTATCCCCAACGACCTACCACTACTTTTCAGCACAAAGTAGGTCCCCACTTAGTTTTTATTAAGTGTGAGGATGGAGTGCGGAGGGCCCAGCGAGGGCGGGGTGTGTGGGCAATGTGGGCCTCCGCCGGGACCAGCTACATAATTTATGGGGCTCCAGGCAAAAGGAAAATGCAGAGCCTCTTTGTTCAGAAATTACTATGAAAGGAATTATTACAAATTTCAGGTTGACCCAGCAGAGTCTTAAACCGAGCCCTCTGAGCACGGAGCTTTGTGTGACTGCACAGGCTGCGCCCCTGGCGCGGCTGGCATCTCCCTGCAGCGAGCCTCCCCAGCCCTCAGCCAGCTGTGTGGGAGGGAGGAGAGACTCCACCCTGGCCTGCCATGCTTCCTGGCTGCCTGGGAAAGGTGAGGAAGGGGAAGGCGCGCTCGGCGTGGACAGGTCAGGAGAAAGCAGCGGGAGGGACCCCATGACCTGCAGACCTCTCCCCCGGCGAGGCCCCTACCACCCCCCAAGCCACCAGCCAGGCTGCTGGGTGGTCTGGGCACATGTGGTCACATTTAGATGCTGATTGAAGCAAAGTTGTTATAAGATTAGACTATTTAAGGTAACTTTAATTTCTACTGCATTACTGGGATTTTTGAGGATGGGGCTGAGCGATCCCCTGGGGTGGACGTGAGGAGAGCGGGGGCTGCAGGAGGTAGTCTTCATTTCTCTGGTCCTGTGAGCGAGGCCTCTGGCGACTATAGAGAAGGAAGGAGGGCTAGCCGGAGGGAAGGACTTCCCAGGACTTGAACCAGGAGTCCGGTCCTCTAGCAGATGTGGGCAGTCAGGGGTGGGGATGGAGGGTGCAGTATTAGCAAGGCCCTGGTGGAGCAGGAATTTATCAGCACCGCCCCCCAAGGGTCTGCACACCCCTGGCCACACACGTGAGCAAACACCCCTCCCTCCCCTCAGCTTGTTAGACAGGTGAAGGGTGGCAAGAGGAAGGTTCCATCCAGGCCCTCCCCAGGCTCCAACCCAGGGTAGGGTGGTTGGAGCCCAGAGTTCTCTTATTTCTATAGATCAAGATAGAAGTTGAAAGCCAGGTAGCTCAGTTAGAGTGTTATCCCAATACACCAAGGTTGTGGGTTCAATCTCCAGTCAGGGCACATAAAAGAATCAACCAATAAATGAATAAATAAGTGGAACAACAAGTCAATCTCTCTCTCTCTCTCTCTCTCTCTCTCTCTCTCTCTCTCTCTCTCTCTCTCTCTCCCTCCCCGCACCCCCTCTTTCTCAAATCAATAAAAAAACAACAACAAAAAGAAACTCCAAAGGTAGAAATTGAGAAGGAATGGGAGGATTGTGGTAATAGTGATAACAATTATTTAGTCGTTCCTATGTGCCAGTCTTGTGTTAAGCCCTTTCTATTCACTGCCTCTTTTGTTGTTAATCCTCATCTGAGGATATTTTCTCCATTTATTTTTATTTTTTGAGTGGAAGGGAGGGGAGAGACAGAAGAGAGAAACATTGATGTGAGAAAGACACATCAATTGGTTGCCTCCCGCACATGCCCTGACCACGGCCAGGGATCAAGCCTGCAATCAAACCTAGGACCTTTCGGTCCACAGGCCGATGCTCCATCCACCAAGCCAACCCGGCTATGGCGGCTGTCTCTTCTCAGAGGCCTGATAGCACCGTGGGAAGAGGTACGACCAGGGAGCCAGCCTGCCCGGATTCCCAGCTCACCCACTTCCTGGCTATGGGGACGGGGGCGAGTCAGTTAACCTGTCTGTGCTCATTTTTCCCATCTGCAAAGTGAGGACAATTGTAATATCAATGTCAAAGGGTTGTTGTGAGTGTTAAATGAATTAATTTACGTAAAGTGCTCCGACTAGGGCCTAAGAGCCCTGCGCGGTTCAGCTGTTGTCATTAAGGACTATCATTATCCCCCTTTTAAAGAGGAGGAATTTGAGGTTTGGAGAAAGGAAGTCACTTGCCCACAGAGAGACAGAACTCGGATCCAAACCCTGGTCGGCTTGACTCCTCAGTTCATGCTCGGAACCACCGGGCAGGTGCCAGTGCCGGCTCGGCCAGGCGCTGCGTGAGCAGGTTACATGCCTCATCTGGTTCAGCTTAACCCCCTCCCCATTGGATACCTCTGCTCAGGCCTCGCACCGTCCTTACATCCTTTCTGGCCGGTCTCTGATTCCTGTGGCTGAGGGAACTGAAGCCCAGAGAGATGCAGAAGCTTGTCCAGGGCCACACAGCAGGTAACCACAGGCAAATCCCACCCCTTGAAATCCAGACCCCACCAGAGACAGACCAAAGGCGGAAGCCCCTGGCACGTGCGATGGGGAGCCTGACTGGGAGCCTGGGCCGGCTTAGCCCAGGGGTAAGCCTGGGTGGGAGAGGCTACAGACTGCTGGCTCCATCCAGGACACTCATTTCCTGCCTTGAGGTTTGCTACGCAGAGGCAGCTGCAGCGGGGTCAGGGCATGTGTCTCAGCCCCCGTTGGAGGATGGGCAGCTGAGGCTCACCTGGAGGGTCCGGTGAACCCTGGGCCACAGGACAAAGGGTCAGGTCGGGCCTCCTAGGCTGGTTGAAAGGAGAAGGAGCTGGAGCCCTCGGCCCCTGCAGGGCATTCGGCCCGGGAAAGACAAGGGACGGGCTGGGGAGGGTGTGTACCACCTAGAACCAGGCCAGGGGCCTCAGGGAAATTCATGAAGTGAGTCAGGAGAACTGAGGGTGAGGCCGTGGGGGACTGGCGGAGGATGTTTGAGTGTCTGTGTGTGCGGAGCCCGGGGGAGCCCCTTCCTCAGCACAGTGCACCCCTCGCTTGCCTGCTTGCTTTTGCCTGCTTGCTTCAGCACCTCCCCTTCCCTGAGCTCCCGCCCCTCCCTGAGAACAGCTCGCCTCAGAGCTGATTGCTCTGTGTGGATGCATGGACTGAATCCTCACAACAAACCTATGAGAGCTTTCCAGATGCGAAACGGAGGCTCCAGCGGTAGGTAACTTGTTCAAGGGCATGCAGTTTTGGTTCTTGGACTTGAGCCCGGGCCGTCTAACTGGAGTCCACACTGTCAACCTTCAGTCTCTGGCCTTAGGTCCCGCCCCTCCCTGAACATTCAACTCCCATCTGACCCCCTTCAGGGCCTGGTTTTCACACCAGCATTTGGGGAGGGCCGGCCTCTCCACCCCAGGAGTGTCCTCTTAGTACCTGGCAGCCAGGTCCCGCCCCTTCCTCAGGCAGTGCCCCTGCCTGGCTCCCTGTAGTCCCTCTGGGCTGGCTCAGGCCAAGAGACCAGACCCCAGACCCCTTTCTATCCCCCCAATCTGCGTGGTAGAGCAGGAGTAGGCCCAGGCTCTGGAGGTGGGCGAGGGTGAGAGGCCCCGCGGAGGAGTGGTGGGACTGGTGTGTACCTTGGCAGGGGGACAGCAAAGTGGGAGGCCCTCAGAGGGCAATGGAGGTAGGCCCAGACCCAGAGACAACAGCCTTGGGCCTTCCCTGCTCCTTTTCTGGACGTGTGGCGCGCGCGCACACACACACACACACCCCTCCCACCCCCCTTCTCCTGGCCTCCGTTCCTCTACTCCCCCACTGCACTCACGGCCTCACGTCCATCCCTGTGGCTGGTCCTCTGGCTCCTGGAGCCTGGCTCCTGCCCCCGCCTCCCACCAGTTCCTCATTGCCGGTCCCAAAGGACCTCTTCTGTGACACCTGACCCTGGGGGCCGCCCTGGCCCTAGCAACATCTGCCTCTGTCTTTTGAGTCTTCAGTCTCCTGGTGCCTCCCACTTCCCAGCAGCACCGTCTTGGTCTGCTCTGCTGACCCTCTTCCTTTGAATGTTGGTGGTGCCCACATCCTGGCCTGGGCTTCCTCTTCTCCCTGCACTCCTTCCCTGGCATTGCCCCCAGGGCATCAGCCACCATCTTACAGCATGAATTCCTGTCTCTAGCCCAGACGTCTCACTTCCCTCGTGGCTACATGCAAGTCCCACAGGCACCTCCAACTCAACGCATCCTAGCACCCTCCTCCTGGTCTGCCCTTCCCCGCTGCCGACCAGAAGCCTGGGCACTGTCCTCGTACCTCCCTTTTACTAGGTCCCTCACCCCCACATTCCAATCCTGCCCATTCCACCTCCTTAACTCCTCTCACACTTGACCCCTCCCTCTGGCCCCACCCCCGGGTCCAGTCAGGATTATTCCAGCAGCCCCCATCTTCTCCCACACAGAAGTCAGGGGGCTCTTTTCTTTTCTTAAAAAAAAAAATTTTTTTTTTATTGACTTCAGAGCAGGAGAGGGAGAGAGAGATAGAAACATCAGTGATGAGAGAGAATCATGGATTGGCTGCCTCCTGCACACCCCCTACTGGGGATGAAGCCCAAAACCCCTGGCATGTGCCCTGACTGGGAATCGAACTGTGACCTCCTGGTTCATAGGTTGATGCTTAACCACTGAGCCATGCTGGCCGATCAGGGTCTCTTTCTAAAGCTGAGCTGCTACGGAGTCTTCTGTGGCTCCCATTTTCCCGAAGGGGAAGCCTAACAGCTTCACGTGGCCTACAAGATCACGCAGCCCCAGCCCCTGCCTGCCTGAGCACAGGCTCACCTCCCTGACCCCCAACGTGCCCATCACGGCCCCCCTCCTCCCTTTTCCCAGGAAGCCCTCCTCCCTCAGCCCAGGTCACCGTTGCAGGGAGCCTGCTGTGGCTGCTCACTGATGGGCCACTGAACACCCCACGCCTCCTCAGCGCCGTCTGTGTCCTCCTAGTTCCTGAGGGCACGGGGTGCGTGAGGGTGACTGGGGGACAGGCTGCCTGGGGTGTGTGGCTGTGGGGGTGTCTCAGAATGGGTCTCCGGGCGGGAGGCTGACGTCGAGGCCCGCTGGGTGCGCGGGCCAGGCGGGGCGCGGGCCTTGGCCGTGGCTGTGGAAAGAGGAGGGTGAGGCCCCGCCCCGCCGCGCCCCTCCCGCCGCCCCGGCCTCCCCCACCCCCCCACCGCCCGCCCGCCCGCCCGCCCGCCCGCCCACTCCGGCAGCCGCGAGGGCGGCCGGCAGACCGACGCGGAGCCCCGCCGGCGCGGACCCCGACGACGCCCCCTCCGCGGAGCCCGCGCGCCCTGGGCTGCCCTCCAGGGTCCGGAGCGGCGCCGGGCGGCCCCCTGCAGGTAAAGGCGAGGGGGCTGGTGCGGCCGCCGGGTCTTGGGGGGCTCCCAGGGTAAGACCCAGCCCATGCTTCCCCGAGGCTGTCCGGACTGCCGGGCTGGCGCCTCCGTGGGCGCTGGGTGGGGACTGGGTCTGGATGGGGACCCGACGAGGGAGCCCACCCAGTTCCCTGCGCCCCTTCCCCTCCGGAGTTGCCCAGGCGGAATCCCAGGTTCGGCCCCTCCTCCCTCCTTCTCCCAGAAGCGGGGCTCCACCATCAGACGAGCCGGTGGGCTCCCTGACGATGCGCCTTTGAGCATGCCACCTCGCCTCCAGGCGTCTTCCCACCTGAGAACGGGAGTGACAAAGCCGCCTTGGCCAGGTGGAGGAGAGAGGTGGCGAGGGGCCTTAGAGCGCCCTCCGGTGGGCAGGGACGCCCCTCAGCCCTCCCCTCCCCTCACTCTGCCCTGGCTGGTCTGCTGGCCACCTCTCCGTTTCTCCTCTTTCTGCCTCTGTCCCCGCGTCCCTCCTGTTCTAGGTGTCCTGGCAGCACCTCCCCCAACAGGAGACAGTTTCTGCGGAATGTCCCTGCCAGAGGCTCAGCGCCTCCCCCAGCCCCAGGCAGACGTTGCAGGGGTGAGGGAGCTGCTGCCAGTCCAGAGGGACTGGGAGCCCAGGGCCCTGTAACAGCCTCCCCAATGTGTCTGTCTTGGGGCTGGAGACACAGTGGCCCCAGGAGTCCCTGGACGGAGAAATGCTGTTCGGACCTAGGAGCCCAGGAGTTGTGAGCTGGGGACAGGCAGGCCCCCTGAGTCCGCTTGTGTGTGTGTGTTTCTGCCTATGAGCCTGTCAGTGTGTACACTCGTGGGGTGAGGGGGGACAGTGAGTGTCTGCCAGGATGTTCCCAATGAGCGTGTCAGTAAGTGTGTGAGACCCTCAGTGTGTGTGAGAGCATGCTAGGTTCCTGACACGGAAGTGCTGCTGACTCCCTCAGGGGGACCCTGGCCACCCTCACGTCCTTCCTCCTGCCTGGCCTGCCGGGGTGCCTGGTGCTAGGCCTGCGCCTTGTTTGGTGGCCACTCGGAGAGCCCTAGCCTTCCAGGAGCTGCGGGCGCACATGGAAGGTCTGGGGCCGAGGGGCTGAGGTGGCTGGAGGGGCAGGCAGCCTGGGGTCCCTCTCTGGGAACGGATCCCCCCTGTCCTGAGCCCAGGGGAGGAGGTGGGTCTGAGGAGGCACCCTGGGGAGTCGGCGGTCTCTGTTGGGGAGATGTCCCCACTGGCCTCCTGCTGGGCTGGCGAACACCGCCGGACCCTTGGACACACAATCACCCCCCAACGATAGTGAGGACGCACCAGGCATACACAGTCATGCACAGCTACACTCCCTCCCACTGACAGTCACACACAATCACACACGTGAACATGCTCTACTGAAACACACTCCACCAAAGACGCTGAAACAACGACAGGGCACGTGCACATACCTGCACACACCCAGACTCCTGCAGACTCACAGCAGCCCGCACAGCCCAGCCAGACACAGTCAGACAGGACAACACACACACATACCCTCACTCACACTCACACTCAGACACGCTCACCGGGGACTCTCTCCGGTTTCACATTGTCTACCACAGAGAAAATAAGTGCTTCCGCTCTTTGGCTCAGAGGAAGGGGAAAGAAAAAATGGAAGCGAATGTATCTGCGAGCAAGAGAGAAGGGAAGGATACCAAACAGGGCTGTCAGCCTGAGCACCCCCACTACCACCCCTGCCCCGGGCCTGATCCAGACCAGACATGGGCGGAACCCCAGCTTCCCTGCCCTGCTGCTCCACCACTCCAGACCCCTACCCTCCAGGGGCAGGCCTAGGGCTTCCCTTGTAGGAAGTGGGGCCTCAGATGAACTGGTCCTGTTTGTGGCCCGAGGCACTTGCAAGTTGGGGTGGAAGAACCCGGGGCACAGCGACCTCTCATGTGGGGTGCAGCCGTGTTTCAGGGTGTCCGTCCAGGTACACCATGCAGGATGAAGTGTGTGAGGGAGGGGTGGTCAGAGAGGCAGCAGCTGGCTAGAGCTCTCAAGAACGAGAACTTTGCCGAAACCGGTTTGGCTCAGTGGATAGAGCGTCGGTCTGTGGACTGAGGGGTCCCAGGTTCGATTCCGGTCAAGGGCATGTACATTGGTTGCGGGCACATCCCCGGTGGGGGGTGTGCAGGAGGCAGCTGGTCGATGTTTCTCTCTCATCGATGTTTCTGGCTCTCTGTCCCTCTCCCTTCCTCTCGGTAAAAAATCAATAAAATATATTAAAAAAAAAAAAGAACGAGAACTCTGACAGGTGCAGGGGGTGGACAGGGTGAAGGGGAGGGCATTCCAGGCAGAGGGAACAGCATGTGCAAAGGTGCGGAGGTGGGAAGCTGCGGAGTTCTTTCAGGGGCAGTGAGTTGCTGTTGGCTTATCCATCGGGGGAGTGAGTGAGAGGGACTGACAACTACTTTGAGGTCAGGTTTCCAAAGGGCTTGTCCAGAGAAAGGATGTGAACTGCAGAGTGGTACAATCTGGCTATCACTCTGGTTTCTTTGGGGTCAAGGACAAAAGGGGATCTTATAGTCAAGGAGACTATTGTCCTGGGAGGAAGGGGTGGTTGCCATGGGAATGAGAGGAAGAAATAGATGGAGAATAAGAAGAGAGACTAGACAGGCCTCAGTGACTGGTTGGCGGGATGAACAGAGGACAGGCCAGGAGCTTTGCCTGGGGTGACTGTGGTCTGTTCCCAGAGGAGGCAGGTGAAGGGGAGACATGGATGGCAGGGGTCTGAGTGTTGAGTGTGGCCATGAGTTGGGTGGGGGAGTAGCGTCTGGGAGGCCTGAGGTGTGTACAGAAGCCCAAGTGGGAGTGAGAGTGGGAGGTCACGTGTGTACACATGATTGCCCAGACATCAGTTAGGGAGCTCACACTCCAATAGGGAATCCCAGACTGTTCTGTGGGCATTTGCAGGGTGGTGGTGTGTGGACAGTGGGCCTTGGGTGAAGGCAGTACATGCAGTGAGGGGAAGAGATGCCGTGGGAGCCAGACAGGCCGGGGTTACTTTTCCTGTGACCCTGGGTAAGGGACTTTCCAGCCCCGTGCCTCAGTTTCCCCACCTACCAAATGGGGATGCTATTACTTGTATCTAGGGTCATTTTGCCTGCAGAGGGGTGAGGAGGGTCCCAGCTCACGCAGTGATCGGGGTGCAGCCCTTTCACCCAGACTTCTGATCAGTGTGTTAAACACTCTGATGAGATCCTAGGGAGGGACTTGGAAAGTTTTTAAGTGGGAGGTGACCCTCCCCATGTAACCTGGATGGGCTAAGAGTCCTGGCTCTTGGAGGGCAGAAGGGGGTGGTAGTGGGCTGGTGCCTCATGGGAGAGCTGGGCTGGTGCCTCATGGGAGAGCTGGGCTGGTGCCCCATGGGAGAGCTGGGCTGGTGCCTCATGGGAGAGCTGGGCTCACTTCATGGATGGGCTTATAGAGACTCAGAGAGGAACTTGCCTGAGATCACTCAGCAGCCAGTGGGAGGATTGAGACCAGAGACCAGGACCCTGGGTTTGGGGCTCCCTTTCTCCCAGAGCCTGCCCCCCCTCAACACTTGGGGTGGAGGGAACCTTGTCGCCTGAAGTTCCCTAATTTCAATTCTTCTCTGCCCCATTGCGGGAGGGGACCAATAAGAGTTTATTGGGCACCTATGGTGTGCCAGGTCCCTGTCTCATTTAGTCCTGGTAACCATGCTGCAGGGCATGGTGACCCATTTAACAGAGAGGGAAGTGGAGGCTCCCAGAGGTTGGTCACTGGCCACGTGTCACCGTGCTGAGTCTGTGAGCACGCACAGCTCACGTTCTTCCCACTGAGCCCCTGGTCCCTGGTCCCTGCTCCCTGCCGGGTGCGGTGGGAAAGGCAAGGAAGCCCAGCTGTGGAGCTTTTTCACAGCACAGGGGGCTGTTCTGGGGAGGAGGACCTGGGGGAATAGCAGGCCTGAGAAGGCCGGGCCCAGAGAGAGCCCAGAACAGTGAGGGTTAGGCCCTGTCCCCGTGGGCCCTGGGAGGGAGGCACCTCTGGGAGGAAGGGGCCCTGGTCTCCTCCGTGTGACTGCAGGTGACTCTCTGGGTCTCCATAACCCGCCTGTGCGATGGGCCAGTGAGGTCTCTCCACATCTAACATCACAGCCCTCAATGCCCAGAGGTTTTCTGTCCTTCCTCCCGCGGTGGCTGCTCCTGGCCGCCCAGCAGCTCTGTGTGAGCCCTTCAGGCCACGTGCCCTCTGACAGGCCACCATGGCTCAGCTCGTGGCAAACATTCTTCTCATAGTTCCAGGGGCACAGCAAATCCCCCGCTTAGCCAGGAATGCACAGCGCCCTCCTGCAGCGGTAGCCGGGGCGTGGGCGGGGGAGCAGCTGAGGGGGGGGCAAGAGGGGCTGAGGGCGTGTGGGGGACCCTCACCCTCAGCCCCACCCCCAGGCACACTATGCCTCAGCTCCAGGGAGCTGGGGGGCTGTCCCCACACAGCTTGGGTCCAAACTCCGGGACCGCCCACCACTGGCTAGCTGGGCGAACTTGGGCGTGACTTCTCCCTGAGCCTCGGTTTCTTCAGCTGTAAAAGAGGGGTTATCATCTAACCTCACAGGGCTTTGGGAGTTGTCATGGTAATACAGTAATTTAATGCTAGGGAACATTTATTAACTGCCCCTTTATGTCAAGCACTGCTTGAAGTTCACCATAGGAAGTTAACTCGTTTAATCCGCACAAATGCTCTAAGAAGCCGAGGCATAGATGAGTGAGGTCACGTGGTAGTAAGAGATGGGGCTGGGAGCCGAACGCATGAAGCTGGGCTCTTAACCCATCATGCGCTTTGTAAGGCAAGATGGCCCAGGGCCTGCTCCAGGTGGAGGCTCAGAAGGTGGGGACCCCTCGCATGAGCCCGTCTCTGGGAGAGGCGACTCTTCTCCTCAGGGAGATCAGCACCTCAACTCGGAAAGTTGGGAGCAGGAAGCGGGACTGGGGCACTGGCCATCCCCCCTGGGAGCCCTGCAGCTCTTAGAAGCTGGTGGGGCTGGGGGTGCATACTGTCCCCCCCACATCTGGCCTGGAATGTAGCTGGTGGCAGGCTCTGTGCAAGGAGGAGATATCGCCAGGGGAGAGGCTCACGGAGGAGATTAGGGAAGGCCGCTGGGGGTGGAGGTTAAGAACAGAGTCCCATTGAAGTTGGCTCAGGCACTGCCCTGGCGCACCAACCCGCCCCAGCCTCCTGCTGTGTAGGACCGAGGAGGGAACCTTGGTCAACTGGAGTGGGCCCCTGAGGCCCTCGATGGGAGCCGTGCCGGCCTGGAGGGCCATGTTGCCATCCGGGCTGAGGCAGCACCGGTCGGGGTGAAGAAGCCGGGGAAGGGCCTGGAGCAGAGGTCGCCAGGAAGCCCGCGGGTACAGGGTTTGGCCGTGTTGGGGGCTGGGAGTCCTGTAATCTTGGAGAATGGATGCCACCTGCTCCTCAGAAAAAGAGGACAGCAACTCCTGCCTTCCGCGGGTACGGGAGCGGGCGATGAAAGGACGCCGGGAGCAGGCCGAGTGCTGTGAATGATACATAATAGGTACTTGGGGTTTAAAGGGCTAACGTGGGTGGAGGGTGTGGGGAGCCAGCTTTAAGCTGGGCCCCGGCTCTCTCATCTTGATATTCAAGGCATTTCTCAGGCCGACCCCAGCCAGCGCTTCTCGTCTCAGATCACCTGTATAGTGGAGAAGTTAACAACCCAAGCTTTGGCATCAACAGCCTAAGTTCAGAGCCAGACTCTACCCCTTGTGAGCGGTGTGACCCTGGGCCAGTTACTTAACCTCTCTGTGCCTAGATGTCCACATCTGCATAAAGGGAAAACAAAGCAGCTACTGCACTGGATTGTTGTAAGGACACATGAGGTAATCCCTGGGAGATCTCAGGACAGTGCTTGGCATGTAGCAGATGCACAGTAAATGTTAGCTATGTTTAGTTAGTTCATTTATTTACTTTTTATTTCCATCCTGAGCTTTCACACCTCCAAACCCTCACGCATGCTGTTTCCACGGCCTGGACTGATTGCCTCTCCTTGTCATCACGCAGTTAAATCCATGTTTATTCCTAAAAAATCCAGACCCAATATGCCACTTTCCCTCCCCAAGCCTCATGGTGGGGTGGGGGTGGGGGCCGGAGAAGCTGGGGTGCAGTTGGGCAGTAGGACCTCCCACCCGGCTCCATCAGCCAGACTGGGCCCTCAGACCTACCTGTGCGGTCATGGTGCTCAGAGAGGTAGGGATGGAGGCAGGCTCAGCGGAGTTGGAGGGAAGGCCTAGGTGCCGCTGGCTTTAGCGTCTGGCTGCTTGTGCAGTGAGAGACGGGGCCAGGATGTCAGAGTTTCCATGGGAGCAGGCAGAGGCGAGCAAGCAGCTGAGGGAGAGAGTGACGCGGCCAGTAGGTCTTCTGCCAGGTGGGCTGGCTGGGAGTCCCCCCCCCCCCATCCACCCAAGAGTTACACCTGGCCCTGGCCTATGGCCTCAGCTCCCCCGTGGACCGCTGTGTGACCTGGACTAGGGCTTGCAACCACCTGGCATCATGGTTGATTCAGGCAGAAATGGGGACCTGGCTATTCAGGGTCCTGACTATCTCACCTCCCTGCTCAACAACCTTCCATGGCTCCCCATTGCCTGCCACAGGAATGCAAGCATGGCATCCAGGCTCCTCACTAGGTGGCCTCACCTTTCTCGGCTCCTGCTTGTCCTTTCAACCCCACAGCACTTCTGGATCTTCCCTGGATCTGCTGAGCAGCTTCCTACTGCCAGAAACTCCTTTTCTTACTTTGTCTGCCCTTCAGGCCCCTACTCACCCTTCAGGATCCAGCACCGGTGTCCCTTCCACGTGGATCCTTTTGGGGAAACTAAGAGGGGAGGCGATGTTCCCTGCTCTGTGTTCCCGAAGCCCAGAGACCTTCGCCAGTTGTGTGGTGGCCACTTGTCAGATGCTTCCAGCTAAATCAGGGCAGGGCAGGGCATGGGGCTGGGCCATTTCTGTGTCCCAAAGCCCAGCCTAGGGTCCCCCACACAGTAGGAGCTCCTCCAGGCAGGAACCCTAGCTTGTGGAGGGGCACCCCCGCCCAGGGCCTGACACATAGTAGGGGTTTCTCTAGCATGAACGCTGGCACGCAGAAGGGGCTTCTTAAGCCTGGGCCTGGGCCAGGAGGAACTCCATCAAGTCAAGGCCAGGCACCCTGTGGACACGGCTAAGCATGCATGACATGAATGAAGGGAGTCACCTCCTGGCTTCCTGAGGAGGGAGACTGAGGTTGGGGCCAATGTTCCAGCAGGGGCTGTTGGTGCGAAGCCCAGGGCAGGCACTGCGGTGGCTGTGAGTTAGGGCAGAAGGCTTCCCGGGCTCTGGCACCTTCCTCACTGTTTCTCTCTTTCGTCCTCAGGCCTCGCCTCTGCTGGGACCTTAGAGGCCCCCCCACCTGAAAGGTAAGCTAGACTGGGGGCATCCAGCAGGAACATCCCGGGCGGATGAGGCCATTGCTGGCTGCTGCCTAAGCTCGCTGCCTCCTGCTGCGCGGAAGCCCCTCCCAGCCCGGCATGTCCAGCAGGCAGCCCCTCTTGCAGGTGACCTCAGCTCCCTGCGGCCTGGGCTTTAA
The DNA here is from genome assembly GCF_951640355.1 of Cnephaeus nilssonii. NCBI lineage: Eukaryota > Metazoa > Chordata > Mammalia > Chiroptera > Vespertilionidae > Cnephaeus > Cnephaeus nilssonii. Next base: position 80,440,966 of record NC_137078.1, read on the forward strand.
AATCTCGGCCCAACTCGGAAGCAGCTTTTTCTCATTTGTGAACTATTTCTCCCTGGCTCCTTGGCGTGGGCCTGTGTTTGCTTGGCCTGCCCGGGTGCAGTGGGCTGGCTGCGCTCCTGCCGGGCCCCTTCCCTGCCCAGCCGCCACTGCCGCTGCCGCCACCGCGTGGGGAAGCCACGAAGGCCCAGGAATTTTGGCAGGCGTGGGGAGGCAGCGGGCGGCGGGTGGCGCTCCGGAAAAGGCTGCAAATGTGAACCAGAAGGCGAGGGATTGGCAGCGAAGAGGCCCTGCCTGGCCTGGCCGGGGGCCTGGGGTGGCTGGGCCTGGGGGGACCCTTCGATGTCCAGGCCTGGTCAGAAACTCGGGGCCTCTGCTGGGAAGTGAGTGATGGCACCAGCTGAGGCCTGAGCCCGGGCAGGGAAGGCCAGTCCCCTGGCAACCTCCTGAGGATACACTGTTGCCCTGGTCCTGCCCACTGCGGGGCCTCTTCTGGGTCATCTGCCCTCATCTAGTTATTCCTACCTCCCTGGCCACTTAGTTGCCCTAAGATGCTCCTCCCCAGGGGAGTTAGTTGGGTGTCTAGTCTCAGAGATTGGTAGAGGCTGGGGGCCCACGTGGTGGACCTAGTTGCTTGTGGGGAGGTAGGTCCAGCCCTGCCCCCTCCAGCCAGAGCTGAGAACTCTGGAAGAGCCACAAAGAAAAAGGGGCCCTGTGAGCAGCCACCCTGCAGGCTTGGCTGGAAGTGGGAGGTGGATGGCTAGAGGTCTAAAGCCAGAGCACCTACTGTGTGCACCTACTGTATTGAGCACCTACTGTGTGCACCTACTGTATTGAGCACCTACTGTGTGCACCTACTGTATTGAGCACCTACTGTGTGCCAAGCCCTGTCAGGGATGAGGTGGGGGTGTGGGGAGAGATGCCTAGGAGGAGAAGGTTTTACCTGAGGGAGGCAGGGAAAGCTGCTTGGAGGAGGAGGCATTTGAACTGGGTCTTAAATGAGGAGTAACGTGTTTGCCTGGAGGAGAGAGACAGAAAGGGCAATCGGGGGAGAACATGCAGGCGAAGGCAGGCAGGCGGGTACAGGAAACAGCGAAGTTTGGAGTGTCTGGCTATCAGGACGCTGGGGCTCGGGTGCAGTGGGTTCCTCTCACCCCCTAAACGTGGATGTTTTCCCCAGGGCAAGTCCATGGCCCTCATCCAGGCTGCAGGAGCCCTGTCAGCGAAGCCCTGTTTTATCTCCAGCCAAAGTCTCTCTTGAGTCCCTGACCCATAGGTTCTCTGCCTCCTGTACACCCACCCCAGCCATGCCCCTGCCCCCGGGCTCCTTGCCCTGCTGTTTGCTCTGCTCTCAGTTTCAAACGTTCCACCGTCATCCCTCAGGGCCAGTTGAACTCTGACCTGTCCTTCAAGCCTCCTTCCAATGCGGCTTCCCAAAGTGAGGTCCCCTGGGGTCTGGGAGGCGAGGACTTGGGACCCTTGGTGGAACTGAAGCCTGGTGGGGAGGCCGTCCTGTCCCACCACCTGCCCGGAGCTGAGAACTCTGGGTGATGAGGTGGCCCCAGGCAGCCCTGTCCCAGCCTGCCGCCCCCTCCCCACCCAGCTCCCGGATTCCAGGCGGCTCTTTGGCTTTGGAGCAGCCCTCACACCTGCCCGTTGAGATTTGAGGGGGTCAGAGTCTCCTATTGATCCCGCGGGACTGAGAGCGCCGCTCATGGGCACTGGACCCACAGCCCCCAGGCGGACCTTGTGGGCGGCCCAGGGGTCGTCAGGCAGGTCAGACACAGACCTGAAGGTGGCATGAGCATCGGGGCTGTGAATGCTGTCTTTCCGAGGGTCCCATCAAGTGACCAACAGCTCGGGATTTACAGAGCCTGGAACTCAGACGGGGATCTAGGTACAAGCACATAGGAGAGGACAGAGAAGGACAAGCAGGGCCACAGAGGCCGGCAGACAAATGGGATGGTGCTCAGAGGTAGGAGGCAAGACACACCCAGAGATGCCTGATCGCAGGCAGGTGGACCTGGATTTAGGGACAGAGGCGGAAGGAAGGGGCACAGACGGGCGTGACACCCACCCACATGGCTCCCGTACACATAACTGTTAGTGTGTCCCCTCCCCCCACCCCGTCGGGATCTCACCATCTGTCTCTCTCCACCCTTTTTACCCGCCTCCCATTTTAATTGATTCACATCCTACAGAGTTTAAAGTCTGCCTCCTCCTCCAGGAAGCCACGGGAGAATAACATGGGATTTACTGTGTTGGTATCAGGCAGCCACTGGAGAATCCAGAGCAGGCGAGGGCCTGGCAGAGCGGTGCCAGAGTGCGGTCCACAGACAGGCAGCCAGAGCTTGTTAGAGATGCAGATGTTGGGCCCTGCCCCACACCTACGGAACCAGGACCCCTGAGGGTGGTGGTGCTTAAGAACCTGTGTTTCAAAAAACTGTCTGATGCGCCCGGGCCACTGTGCCTCAGTGGTTAGGGCATTGGCCCGCACACTGAAGGGTCACGGGGTTCAATTCCTGGTCAAGGGCACGTGCCTGGGTGGCAGGTTTGATCCCTGGCCCCGGTCTGGGCGCATGTGGGAAGCAACCAATTGATGTGTCTCTCTCACATCGATGTTTCTCTCTCTCCCCCTCCCTCCCTCCCTCTCTTCCACTCTCTCTAAAAATCAATGGAAAAAATATCCTGGGGTGAGGATTAACAAAACAAAAAACAGCCAACTGTCTGGTGCACGCCAGAGTTTGAGAAGCGCTGTTGCAGTACCTACAGGGTGTGTCAGGGAGAACAGACGCTGAGGGCGAGGGGTGGGAGACAGGCTACTCTGACAGTCCAGGCGAGGATTTAGCCATTTCATTGAACAAATCTTTATGGAGTGGCGGGGACGTGCCAGGCTCTGGGCTGCGTGTTGGGACAGTGCAAGGGCTATATTAAGGCCGAGACTGCGGGGAAGAGGAGAAGGAACAGAAGTAAGAGAAGTAGGGGAGACAGGTTGGATTGGGGGGTGAGGGTGAAGGAACGGGGCTGTCACGTACAGTTGTACAGTTGGCTCCCGTACAAGGACACCCAGGAAAGGCAGTGAGTGGGGCCTGAGTTGGCAGGAGGCAGAGTGGCCTTTTCTGCTTGTGCTAAGGCAGTACGTAGGCTAGAGGGACTCCTTACTGCCGGGTAAGGAGGGAAGGTCAGAAGTGACCCCTGGGTTTCTGGCCTGGGCACCTGTGGTGGCAGCCCAGACAGAGGGGGGAGTCCCTGTGGTGGGATGGGCGTGAGCTGCAGGTGCAGGAGGAACATGGAGATGGGAGAGAGGAGGCCGGAGCCAGCCCCTTGGGGCAAGCCTGGGTCTGCATGGGAATTCCATGGAACCTTCCCAGGAAGGAGGGGAGCAGGGTCCCGGGTGAATTCAGTGTTGGAGAGAAGGAAGCACCAGGGTCAGAGGGTGGGAGTGAGCCCGAGTGGGACTGAGGGGTAAAGACAGGCCTTTCGAGAAGCTTGGCTGAGAAGGGCTGGCAAGAGATGAGGTGGCGGGGGGCCGGGGTAGGAGTTGGGCCTGTGCGGACATGGGATGGAGGGGCTGGGGACGGGACGGGAGGGAGGCACCCTGGACAGCGAGAGGCCCCTGAGGAAGAGGTTTGGAGGGGCCTGGGCCTTGAGTGGGAGACAGGACCTCCTTCAGCTGAGACTCGGTAAAGGAGGGCGGGAAAAGGTCTCCAATTTCCCAAGCTGGGAGAGAGGTGGGGGGTTGGGGGCTTAGGAACCCTGGAGAAGTCTGGAGCTGCCCAGTTAGGCATTTGTGGGTGGGCATCATGCCCAGTGGGCAAGGAGGGCAGTGTCTCTGTTTCTCTCCAAGATCCATAATTCCATCCTGGTCCTGAGCAGGCCATGTGACCCTGGGCAGTTTCACCTCAGAAGTAGTCTGAGAAAAGGCTAGAAGGCCAGAAAGTTGAATTTAGGGAACTTTCACAAGGTCCTGGCCTTTGGCAGCAAGTCACCTGAGTTTTGTAAGGGGTTGGAGGAGATGTTGCTTTACAGCAGGAGGAACTGAGGTTAGACTGAAGATAGAACTTCCTGGCCATCAGGGAAGCAGGACAGGGAAGCACCTGGGGGTGCTGTCGGCTCAGAGCGTCTCAGTTAATCCTTTCACAGATGAGGACACTGAGGTTCAGAGAGGTTAATTCACTTGCCCAAGATCACCCAGCTGGTAAGTAGCTGTGCTTGACGGGGAGTCCAGGGGCTGCCAGGACCTAGGAGGGCCTTAGGGACTCCCAGGATGGACCCCTGACAGGCAGAGACTGAGCAAGAAATGCTGTTCACCTGTTGAGGTGGCAGAGACAGGGTTGGAGAGAGACAGACAGAGACAGAGACAGAAACAGAGACAGAGACAGAGACAGAGACAGAGACAGAGACACAGAGAGAAATGAGTCCGGGGCACAGACCCAGGGAGAGAGCAGAGAGCAGGGCTGGGAGCGCAGGGAGACGGGAGGCCCGGGGGAGCAAGCGGGGCAGCCGATCCCGATCCCGCAGAAATGTCTCCACAACAGGAAGCGTCTCATAACATACCTGTGGTTTGGCCAGGCCCTGGGGCTGCCTGAGCGCTCCCCACTGCTCCCTCGGCTGCAGCCGCCTGCCCGTCTGGGGTCCCGGGCTTGGAGCCGAAGGACCTTCGCGGGACTGTGGTCCACCCGCCCACCCAGGAGGGGGCTCCGGGGCCACACCAGCCACACCTCTGCACAGCCCTCTGGGAGCCCCTCCCTTGGGCCCCTTTTACCATCTGGACCTCTGATAGCTCATCTGTGAAATGGGGTAGGGGATATGCGGCCTCGAAATTCCATAGGGGACAGGACCCTCTGAGGAGATTGGAGGAGAGGGGTCACAGTTCGCTGGTGCCCGGTCCACTCCTGCAGCCGCACGTGTGTGCGCGTGTGTGTGTGCGTGTGTGTGCGTGTGTGTGTGCGTGTGTGTGTGTGTGTATGTGTGTGTAGTTGCGGGGGGTTGCATTCATGCCACTTCTTCCTGCCCGGGGCCTGTTCCTCCCCCACCTTGGTCTGAAAGACCCCAGAGCACTACCCGCTCCCAGCCAGCCTCCTTGGCCGGCCGGGAGGAGGCCCAGGCTGCCACAAAACGCTGACTTGGACAAAATGCTGTTTTACGGGGATTTGTTGAAAAGGGGGGAAATCCCCGTTAAGGACTTGCAGCTGTCCAAACACCGCGTCCACCCTGCCGCCGCCGCTGCTCAATCCCCTGAATCAGCGTCTCCTTGTGCACCCCACCTCGTGCCCCGGCCGGCCCAGCCCCTTCCCAGCTGCCCTGGCCCCTGCCTTTCTTCCTAGGAGGTCACCAGAGAGGGTGATGGCTTGCCCAAGGTCACACAGCAGAACCAGGCTTGAACCTCAAGGCCCTCCCACCATTCCTCTCCGAAAGAACCAGGGACTCTTCCTTTGCACCTCTGTTCCCTGGGCAGGCTGTTCGCAGCTGAAGTGCTTTGATTGAGGCCGTGGGGATGTCCTGGCCTCTTCCCCTCTGGCCCGGGGCGAGGGAAAGGCTGTGTGTGACAGGTGTCTGTGCAGTCTGAAGAAAGGACGGAGAGCTATTGGCGTGATCTTTAAAGTTGATGGTGAATTGAGCTCATCAAACATTTATTGAGCATCACTGTTTGCCAGCCAAGTCCTGTGTTGGGCACAGAGTCGGGGGTATGTGGAGGGTAGAGAGGGTAGAGGAGCCAAAAGAGAAATAAGAACTGAGACGGGGACCCGCAGGCATCAGCGGAGTCCAGGAGGGATCCAGTAGGTTTCCTGTCATCCAGGAATAAGTAGGAGGTAGGCGTGGAGCCACAGGGGCCAGAGCTGCACACAGAGGGAGAGCCTCGGGGAGCCTGGGTGTGTGTGGGGGAGGGGTGGCCGTGAGAAGGCGGGGGCTCAGAGGTGCCCAGGCACCCTGGCTCTGATGGTGGCTGGGTGGCGGTGGGGGTAGTCTGTCCCACCTGGCTGCTGCGGTGTACCATTCCAGGGCATCATTTCTCTGTGCAGCCCCTGAAACAGGCTCGGCACCCCTTCTTCGGCCATGCACTCGCTCCCATCCCCCAACCCGCACCCGGACTGGCACATGCCAGCCTTGCCTCTGAGAGCCGGAGTACTCTCCCCCTCCAACCCACAGGCGACTTTCTCTCCGTTTGCTTCTCTCTCAGTCTGGCTTTCGCTCCCTGGCTGCTCCCTCCTCCCCGGCAGGATGTCGCAGTGTGGTTAAGAGCTCAGGTTCCTACGGCCCTCTGTTCAAACCTGGCTCCACTCTAGACATCACTACTTCTCCGAGCCTTGGGCTCCTGTGCACAGAAAGAGGAATCACAGCCCCTCGCCCAGGGACCTGGCGGGAGTGAAATGTTCTCGTGAACACGAAGTGCCTAGGCCGGTGCCGTGCCGGCAGGAGGTCTCCGTGCTCCGTGGGGGCTGCCATTTCCCCACAGACACTTGCCGCTCCAGAGGAAGCACCTGCTGGGGTCCTGCAGCAGACCTGCCCCCCCCCCCCCCCGCGTGCAGGTGCAGGAGGTGCTGAGGGGGGGGGAGGGGAGAGTTCAGGGAGCCGCGGGGGGGGGGGGGGCAGGGACGCTGCCTGGAGAGCCCTATTGCCAAGGAGGAATGAAAGGTAGGGAGCTCGTAGGGTCCCTGTCCAGACTCAACTAGATTTGGCTCTTCCTTTGGCAAACGTCCGCCTGTGTCCCCCACAGTCCTCCCCGCTGAGCCTGAGGCGGCCTGTCCTCTCCATCACTCCCCACTCCCAGCGAGGCCTTGGCTCCATCCCTAGAGCCAGGGCTGTCCTGAGTCCTCCTAGGGTGGTGCCATGACCTTGGCCTCCGGCCCACTCAGGCCAGCTGGCTCCCTCCCCTCCCCCTGCCTCCTGCTGCATTCCCCGCCCTGCCACCTGCTCCTCCACCCCCGGCCATGCACCAGGCAGAACATTCTGGTCCTGTGAGTGTGAGCACTGCTCCCCCTTCGCCTCTGTGGGCCCCCAGCTCAGGTGCCCATGCACGAGGGCCCTTTTCCTGCTCAGGAGAGGTGGGATGGTGAGGTGGTCAGGGGCTGGGGCTCAAGGCTCAGACTGCCTGGTTTAGCTCCTGATTGCAGCCGTTTTCCTCACCTCTAAAACGGTGCCAGCATGCTTCGCAGGCTGAACGCAGGGATGTAAAATGTTAGGCCGTGCCTGGCCAGCGCCTCCATCAGCAGGACCCGAAGGCCAGGCCTGCACGGTCAGCCTCGTGAGTGCTGGCGTCCATCGCGTGGCGTCCATCACGTGGCGCCCAGTTAGAGCAGGGCCCGTGCGGAGGGCGGGCTCTGGACGAGGCCTCAGCTCTCACACCTTCCCAGTCGTGGGCCCTGGGCAAGACTCGTGCAGCCTCAGCTTCTGTGAAATGAGGACATGAATGCATGAGCCCCGGGGTGGGGGTCCCTGAGAGGATCCCATTGCATGAAGCCTGCTTGGTCTGGCGCGTGGGCAGCCCTGCCAGTGGTAGGTGTCCCTATCGGGCTGCGGCTCAGGGAGGTGGTGTGACCTGCCCAAGGTCACAGAACAGGCTGATGTCAGAGCTGGGATGTGAACCCAGAGCTGGGCTGGCAGATCCCCCAACCGTCTCCAGAGCCCCGCACTCATGCCTGCAAAGCTCTGTATGAGTTTAGAGGAACATGGGACTGCAGGCCCAGACGCACCCCAGTTACGAGGGAGGTTCTGCTCCCCACAGGCATCCCCAGTGTGCACACCCTTCCCCTGAGCCCCCTGGAGGCCAGGCATTGGTGCCCAGAGACCCTGGGTGGGGTGAGAGGAGCCCAGAGCAGACATTTGAGGGGAAATGGGACTTTCCTTGAGTGCAAAATGCCACACAGTCCCCCATTCAAATATTGGTGGATGCTCGCTGTCAGGCAGACAGTATCTCTATCAGCACAGCAGCCTAGAAGCAGGTTGTTAGCCTGTTTAAAGAAATCTTTATTGGGATATGATTCATGGATTATATAACTGACCCATTTAATGTGTATGATTCAATGGCTTTTACAAATATATTCATGCCCTAGCCGGTTTGGCTCAGTGGATAGAGCGTCGGCCTGCAGACTGAAGGGTCCCAGGTTTGATTGTGGTCAAGGGCACATACCTGGGTTGCGAGCTCGATCCCCAGTGTGGGGCGTGCGGGAGGAAGCCAATCGATGATTCTCTTTCATCACTGATGTTTCTATCTCTCTCTCCCTCTTCCTTCCTCCCTGAAATCAATAAAAATATATTAAAATATATATATATATATATATATATATGTATATATATATATATATATATTCAGAGTTGTACAACCATCACTACAATCAATGCTAGAACATTTTTATCATCCCTAATAGAAGCCCTGTATCCATTAGTGGTCTCTCCTCATAACTCCCTACCCCTGCCCTAGGCAACCACTAATCTACTTTCTAGCTCTATAGATTTTCCTATTTTGGACACTTCATATAAATGAAATTATATAATATGATTTTGTGACTGATATTAGCATAATATTTTCAAGATTCATCTGTATTGTAGCATGTTATCAGTACTTCATTTCTTTTCATTGCTGCGTAATATTCCATCGTATGGCTATACCACACTTTGCCCATTCATCAGTTGAGGCACATCTGTGTTATTTCTACTTTATGGCTGTAACGAATAATGTTGCTATGAACATTCAATACAGCATTTTGTGTGGACACATTATCCCTTTTTACAGATAAGGAAACAGGTTTACAGAGAGGAACGCTGTAGCCAAGCTCCCTCCGCTGGTAAGAGGAGGACTCAGGCTGGCGGTCCCGATCTAGAGGCCTTGTTTCTCCCCACCCAGGAGCTAAGCTAAAGGCTGTGACAGAGTTAGGTCGGGACAAAAAGGAGTGAGGGGTTGACTTTATAGGAAAGGGGTGGCAGCTTCCCCTGGCCTTGAAGGAGAGTAGGAGGGGGAAGAACATTGCAGGCGGAGAAACAGCAGGTGCAAAAGCCTAGAGGTGTGCGGCTGCCTGGGGTCTGGGAGCCGTAGGAGTTCTGTGCTATAGAGCAGAGGGCTGGGGGAGGGAGAAGCAGAGGAAGGCACAGTAGGTGGCAGGGCTGGAGACACAGGCCCAGGTCAGGTTTATAAGGCCTTTAGGTCCTACTTTCTTGAGGAAACTAAGCCATAAGTATACGTTTTTAATTAAGTATATATTAGTGAGGGAAGATTTATTTCAAAACTATTTCTAGCCAATGAGTTATATTTTCATCTGCCTCATCTAAAGACAGTGCCACATTACATGGTTCCATAAATATGGTCATTTTCATTTCAGTGATTGTAACACAGGAAAACTAGATGGTTTCTGAGTTTCTCCCTTAAAGGACTTGTACATTGGTTTGTGTGTGTCTCTGTAGTAGGAATGATATTGATATACTAGGGGCCCAGTGCACAAATTTGTGCACCTCGAAAGGAACTGTGGGCTGCAAGGCTGCGGTGGGCACAGGGGCGGGTCTTGGCCCATCCTCCGCACCCACCCGGCCCCTCCCGCCATGGCCCCCCCACCCTGCCTGGTCGGTCCCCTGTCTGCCAGCAGCCCTGCTCCCGCTGCCACCGCCCCCACACGCTGACAGCACTGGCCCCGCTCGTACCCGCTGACAGTGTGAAGTGATTGGGGCCGGCGCCGACAGCAGGTGCAAGCGCCTGGTGGAACCATGGTGCAGCACGGGAGCAAAGAATTTTCAGTAACCACCAGAGGCTCGCCCCGATGACAGTGACCAGCGACCCGCCTTGGTCTGGTGCCCCCACTCACCTGCTCCACCATCCCGCTGTGGCTGACACCCACCATGGTCCGCGCACGCCCCCTGGTGGTCAGCACACATCACAGCAACCGGTTTTTCGGTTGTTTTGCTGTTTGATCTATTTGCATATTAGGGTTTTATATATATAGATGTGTTGCTACCTATTTAAGAATAAGTCTGCCTGGCCAGTGTGGCTCAGTGGTTGAGCATCAACCTATGAACCAGGAGGTCACAGGTTTAATTTCCAGTCAGGGCACATGTCCAGGATTATGGGCTCCATCCCCAGTTTGGGGTGTGCAGGAGGTAGCTGATTGGTGATTCTCTCTCATCATTGAGGTTTCTAGCTCCCTCTCCCACTCCATTCCTCTCTTAAATTATATATATATATATATATATATATATATATATATATATATATATATATATATATATATTAGAAGCCTGTTGCACAAAGTTTCGTTCAATAGACTTTTCCTTCACCTGGCTGCCGGCACCAGTTTTCCGCCAGCAGCAGTTTTCCTCTGGCCACCCGCCAATCAGAGCGCCTCCAGCCAGCACGATTGATCCATCGGCCACCCTGAGAGGAACTCCGATCGGGAGGCGCTCTGATCTGCGGGTGGCCAGAGGAAAACTGTTGCTGGCGGAAAACTGGTGCCGGCAGCCATGCAATCCGCCACCCCGAGTTCCGCCACCAGCGTCTTCCGCCGGCCGCATGGGTCCTTCGGCAGCGCCGGGCAGCCGTTTAGGCTGGCTGTAGGAGTGGGGGTCTGGGACTCGCGAGTCCCCGCCCCCCGCTCCTACCGCCAGCCAATCGGCCACCCTGAGTCCCTCCCCCGCGCCTCCAGCCGGCCCAATCTTGGGCGTAGCAGAGTGATGAAATTTGCGTATTACCTTTTTATTATGTAAGATGCCTAAGTGACCATTATGACAGAATGATGAGAACGACCGGTCGCTATGATGCTCACTGACCACCAGGGGGCAGATGCTCAACACAGGAGCTGCCCCCAGCCCGCAGGCTCAATTGCCAATGTGGCCTGCCCCCCAATCTCCTGGTCCCTCCCCCTGGCCAGCAGGCCCTGATCGCCCAATCAGGGCTGGGCCCCCAGGCTGGGGTGGGGAACTGGGGGTGGGTGGCGGTGGACGTGGGCGGCAAGGGAAGGAGGGGTGGAGGGGGGGAACCTGATCAGCCCTGATCACTGGCCAGGCCTAGGGACCCCACCCATGCATGAATTTCATGCACTGGGCCTCTAGTGTGTATATATATGAATAAGTCCATTTCATGTTGACACGAGGCCACCAGTTATCATTCTTCTGCCCAGTGCATTGAGTCAGTGGTAGGGGGTTCATGTTCCATGTAGATCTTCGGTAGCTTCAGTAGGATGTGGCTCTACCAGGTCCTTTTATGGTCTGGATTTTTAGTAGGTGCAGCTGATGTGGTAGTCCATTTCTTTTGCACACAGGAAGCTTTATGAAATGTTAGTCATAAATGCCCTATTTTGAGAAACTGTTTTGCATATGAGAAGAATACTGTTGAAATAAAACATTATTTCCCAGAAACTAAAGCTTTGTATATTGATCAGGGTGATTCTGAAAGTTAAAAGTGTAAATGTTAGAATGTTATGTTATTGTTAATTGTACTACATTACGTATTCAATAGGAAATCATGGCTTATCAATAAAAATTCCCCTCTTGGGGAGGGAAAAGGCCTTGAATGCCTTTCGAAGCACATGGACTTGATCCCGAGGGCAGGGGGGAGCCCCAGACGGGCACCAACGTCCTGTGAAGTCAGACAGATCCAAGGCAAATCCCAGTTCTGCTTGCAAGAGGCCTTGGCTTTAGTTTTGTTATCTGGAAAATGCAGATGACAAGGGTAATGCCTTGTTTAAAGTGTTGGGGGATTGCGTTCCCACCTCTGGAGAGCTCATCCCAGTGCCTGGCAGAGCGCCGGCCCAGCCAATGGCCGTGGGTGCTATCACCATCAAAGGGTGTTGAGCCAGGGGGAGCTGCGGGGGTCCGAGCTGTGCTCTGGAAGGGGTCTGGCTGCAGAGTGACTGGTCGGGGCAGGCTGTTGTCCAGGGAAGGGGGCCCGAGACGCCAGTGAGGATGGAGAACCATGGCTGGCTTAAGGAGGTTTAGGAGATAACTCGTGCAGACTCCGAGACTTTGGGAATTGCTTGTGAATAGTATCTAACTTCTGAGCGTTTGGTGAGTCCCTGGGCCTGGTGCCAAACCACCCAGGGGCTGGCTTGATGGTGCCTCTCGGTTCTCCCTGCAGCTCGCTCGCGGACGCCATGCGGTGGGCTCCGACGCCCTCGTCGGTGCGGCCGCCTCTGCTGCTCCTGCTGGTGCTGGGGTGCGGGCCGCGGGCGGCCACCGGCGGCGGGGCCGGAGCGGCAGCGGGATACGCGCCGGTGCAGTACGTGCAGCCCATGCACAAAGGACCCGTGGGGCCGCCCTTCCGCGAGGGCAAGGGCCAGTACCTGGGTGAGTACCTCCCCACCCGCTGCACAGGGCCTCCGACGGCTGCGATCCCCCAGCTCCCTGCCTCCCGACCTCCATCTCAGGTTCCTCTCAGGCACCTACGCCCGCCCCGCTCCCGCCCCAGATCACAGCCCGTCAGTCACCACCAAAGGGCCCACATCCACTTTCTTTCTGATGCGGGCCCAGGGCCTCCCACCCTCGAGGGCCTGGAGACGCCGGCGGGCAGCGGGTCTGTGGCGGAGTAGAGGAGGGGCGGGGATTGTGGGGTGGGGGTGGGGGGGTTCTGCTCCGACCGGCTCTACGAGGGCTGCTGGCGCCACCTGGCGGCCATTCCACTCTAGGGCATGCAAGAATGAGAGGCTCCCACCGGGATAGGTTGGATGCTAGGAGCTCTGGGTGAGGAAACCCTGACGCCCCCAAGATTGCCACTGGACCCCCCGAAACTCCATCTCCGTCAGAGCAGGGAAGGGGAGAGCAGGGCGTGGTCTTCGCGAACAGAGACAGAGCCTTGTCTTCTCCCAGTGCACTCCATGCTGGGGTGGGGGAGTGGGTAGAAGAGTCCTCGGTGCCCACTGACCAGGCCCCTGACTGCGCCTTCTCTCTCTCTTTCTCTCAGAAATGCCTCTTCCGCTGCTGCCGATGGATCTGAAAGGAGAGCCTGGCCCCCCTGGGAAACCCGGGCCTCGGGGGCCCCCGGGTCCTCCTGGCTTCCCAGGCAAACCAGGCACTGGGAAGCCCGGGCTCCATGGGCAGCCTGGCCCCGCCGGCCCCCCTGGCTTCTCGCGGATGGGCAAGGCTGGTCCCCCAGGGCTCCCGGGCAAGGTTGGGCCACCAGGGCAGCCAGGGCTTCGGGGGGAGCCAGGGATCCGAGGGGACCAGGGCCTCCGAGGCCCCCCAGGGCCCCCTGGCCTCCCTGGACCCTCAGGCATTGCTGTTCCTGGGAAACCAGGCCCTCAGGGGGCCCCAGGGCCCCCAGGATTTGGGGGGGAGCCAGGGCCCCAGGGGGAGCCTGGGCCCCCAGGTGATCGAGGTCTCAAGGGGGATAATGGGGTGGGCCAGCCAGGGTTGCCTGGGGCCCCTGGGCAGGGGGGTGCCCCCGGACCCCCTGGCCTCCCTGGTCCGGCTGGCTTGGGCAAACCAGGTTTGGATGGGCTTCCTGGGGCCCCTGGAGATAAGGGCGCATCTGGCCCTCCCGGGGTGCCAGGGCCCAGGGGGGAGCCAGGGGCATTGGGCCCCAAAGGGCCCCCTGGGCTGGATGGTGTGGGGATTCCAGGGTCAGCAGGAGTGCCAGGGCCACAGGGCCCAGCGGGGGCCAAAGGGGAACCAGGGACCCGGGGCCCCCCTGGTCTGATAGGCCCCACTGGCTATGGGATGCCAGGACTGCCAGGCCCCAAGGGGGACAAGGGCCAAGCTGGGGTCCCAGGGCTCTTGGGGGACAGGGGTGAGCCAGGTGAGGATGGGGAACCAGGGGAACAGGGCCCACAAGGCCTTGGGGGCCCCCCTGGACTTCCGGGGTCTGCAGGGCTCCCTGGAAGACGTGGGCTCCCTGGGCCTAAGGGGGAGGTAGGGCCTGGAGGACCCCCAGGATTGCCTGGCATTCGGGGTGACCAGGGGCCCAATGGCCTGGCTGGGAAACCTGGGCTCCCAGGAGAGAGGGGGCTTCCAGGGGCCCATGGACCCCCTGGACCGACTGGGCCCAAGGGCGAACAGGGTTTCACGGGCCGCCCTGGGGGACCAGGGGTGGCAGGAGCCCTGGGACAGAAGGGTGACTTGGGGCTCCCTGGGCAGCCCGGCCTGAGAGGCCCCTCAGGAATACCAGGACTCCAGGGCCCAGCTGGCCCCATCGGGCCACAGGGTCTGCCAGGCCTAAAGGGTGAACCAGGCCTGCCAGGGCCCCCTGGAGAGGGGAAAGTGGGGGAACCTGGCGTGGCTGGGCCAACAGGCCCCCCTGGGGTCCCAGGTTCCCCAGGACTCACAGGCCCTCCTGGGCCTCCAGGGCCTCCTGGCCCCCCTGGCGCCCCGGGGGCCTTCGATGAGACTGGCATCGCGGGCCTGCACCTGCCCAATGGTGGCGTGGAGGGCGCCGTGCTGGGCAAGGGCGGCAAGCCACAGTTTGGGCTGGGAGAGCTGTCGGCCCACGCCACGCCTGCCTTCACCGCGGTGCTCACCTCGCCCTTTCCTGCCTCCGGCATGCCTGTGAAATTTGACCGGACCCTCTACAACGGCCACAGCGGCTACAACCCGGCTACCGGCATCTTCACCTGCCCTGTGGGTGGGGTCTACTACTTTGCTTACCACGTGCACGTCAAGGGCACCAATGTGTGGGTGGCCCTGTACAAGAACAACGTGCCCGCCACCTACACCTACGACGAGTACAAGAAAGGCTACCTGGACCAGGCGTCCGGCGGGGCCGTGCTCCAGCTGCGGCCCAACGACCAGGTGTGGGTGCAGATGCCCTCGGACCAGGCCAATGGCCTCTACTCCACCGAGTACATCCACTCCTCCTTTTCAGGGTTCTTGCTCTGCCCCACATAACCCACGGGGCCCTGCTGCCCTGGCCTCCTCCTCCTTAGTGGTAGAGAGAACTTCTCAGTTACAAAGAACCTGCATTTAAAGAAAAAAACCAAAGGCTGAACAGAGGTGGGAACAGAGGCGGCCGGGCCTCGGCCTCGGCCCGAGGAGACGGACTTGGTCTCTCCCTCCGTGCAGGCTGAGGTGGTTTCTGGAAGAGGCTGGCCTGCGTTTTCCTCTCCCCGCAGTGTCTGTGCAGTGTCGGGGTTGGGACCCCATTTCTGCCCTGCCTGGCCTGCAGGCAAGGCCCCAGGACACTTGGTCCAGCTGTGGGAGACCCTGCCCCCCGAGTCCTGGGCTGTCCTGGGCGGTGAAACGCTGCTTCTCTGTGCGTCAGAGCTGAGGGGACGGAGCTCCCCATCCATCCCCTTGGGGGGACATATTCCCAAGCCCTGCCCTTCCTGCTGGCCCCCAGATGGCACCTGCTCAAGGAATGGGGCATGGCCTCTCTGTTATGGGCTGGGGCTCTTCCAGCTCCCTGGGACCTCCAGCATATGACAGTGGGTCCCCTGAAGGGTTTATTTCCTTCCAGGGGTAAGGGAAGGAGGGGCCATGTGGACCCCCTGCCAGGCCTGCAATCCCAGGGGTGATGCGGTGGCATCAGGCATGTAGAGGTGTGTGGCCCCTTCTGCGGGCTCCTGGGAAGGGCCACCCCCTCTCATGGTGCCAGCCGCAGCCATGGGGAATGGCGGTTTGTGAGGGGTGGGGCGTGGGGCTGGGGCAGGATGGCAAGCCTTCACATGCCTTCCGTCTCCTGGGCTGCCCCCACCAGCTCTGGCTCTGTTCAGTGGGAGGGCAGCTGCCCAGGCCCGGAGGGAGCGGCACACGCAGTCCTTTCACCTCCTGGGGGAAGGGCTGATTTTCTCACAAAATTATAAGGGATCCTTGCCACCCCCAACCCGTGACCCCAAAGCACAGCCTCTCGTTTAGCCCTCAGAACAAGGTGCACACAAGCTCAGGCATGAAGACTCCGCCTGCTTTTCCTTAATAAAAACCACATGTATGTGTGTGTCTACTAAAGGGGTTAATCTGGGGGGGCTTCCTCCTCCCACCTCTGGTTCCAATTTCCTGTTCTAAGCAGGATTAGGGCCCAGGAGGCTGAGGCTCTGGGAAAAGAGGTGCCAACAGGCCCCTTTGGAATGAGCTGGCTCTGGATGTTCCTGCCCTTTTCCCCAATCAGAGCTCCCCTGCAGGAAACAGGCCGGATCCCCCTCCACCCCCTCCCCTCAGTGCCTAGTTCGAGCCGAGTGGATAAAGCTGGGATTCGTGCTGGGGGCAGGGAAGGTGGGCACTTGCCCATGCAAGGACAGCCACTCTCCCAGTGGCTTGGGGCCGCTCCATCAGCCCTCCCCAAGCCAGCCCCCTCTCTGGACCAAGTGTGAGCCTGGGTCAGTCATCGTGACCTGGTTGCACTGCTCGGCCTGGCGGGGCCGGAACGTCCTGTTGAGAATGGAGGGTGGAGGGTGACTGCTGATTTTGACTCGAGCTGTGGCTCCCGCAGGCCCCTCGCCAGTCCTCTTCCCACCTTCTCCCAACAAAGCAGACCATTTGACTGCTCAGGCTAATGTTCAGAAGGAAAAAGGAAAACCAATCTGCCCAAGGGACACTAAGAACCGTGGGGTTCTCACTCCCCAACAGCCAGGAGGGCTTCTCAAACCGTACCGTACCCGGGAGGCCTTCTGCTCAGCCCCTTCCTGGGTCACAGCCCCACCACCACCTGACCCGTTGGGGAGGCTTCCCATGGGCAGAGACTCACCAGCTCCCAGTGAGAACGCAGGGCCGGGAGGAGATGGGGGAGCCAAAGGCTGTTTCACAAGGGAGTTTCTGCTAAACGTCGCTCCTGAAGCCTTTGAAGGGGTGGCCGGTGCTTCGAAATGTTATGTCCCAGGTGCTGTCTACGTAACTGGCTTTGATAAACGTGTCAGGTTTTAGCAATGAAAACCACATTGTGCATTTTTATATTCTGATTCCTCACTTTTTTTAAGGTTAAGGTTTAAATATTTTCCATTAGTAATTTCATTTCTAACCTGGTAGAAGCAGCTTAGTTCTCTACGTACCTATTAAGTGCCCTGTGTCACAGAAGATTCAGAAAAATTGCACTGGGGAATCAAAGAAAATGGGACTTCTTTTTGAAAAGAAAAACAACAGTATTGACTGTGTTGACACGGCCTCAATAAAACCTGTTGTGTAAAACCGCGCGTGCTGAGACTGGCATTGGCGCAGAGGGGGCTCAGGCTGGATTTCCTCGGGCACCCAGGGAGCCTGCTCTGTGCCCTCACGGAGCTGCCAGCACGGTTTCTGTCACCACATCACAAACACTCCACGCTTTTAAGCTGCCGAGGCTCTGCAACAAGTAAACGCCAAGAAGCATTTTCAGAAACCAAAGTAAGCAGGGGCTGGGCCTGGGGGAGATGGATCAAGCTTCCCTGGAACATTCCTGCAAGCTCTCAGGGGTAGTGGAGCATGACAGCTGGCTCAGGACCCCCAGGGCCAAGTTTCAGCATCTGATACAAATTATGAATGAAATCATGAATCTTTGCTCTTGGGGGCGGGGCTAGTGCCCGGCCCAGTGCTTCTAGCAGGGCCCGCGGAGCTGTCCTGGGCAGAAAGCACCTGTCCCAAGCTGTGGGGGTTGGGGTGGCCTATCTGAGACCAATGCATGCCCTGCGGAGTCCTGTGGTTTGCCCCGCCTGGCAGAACACTCTCTTGGCTGAGAGCAGACCTGCCCAGCAGTCCTGAAACCTCGGGCTGGCCGCAGAGGGCATGGTCCTCTCCCCGGGGCTGGAAGGGTGCTCAGAGAAGGTCCCTGATGTTGGATGGAGGTGTCTCCTCCCTCTCCATTTCCCTTTCTTTGAAATGGAGAGTGTGCAGAACTTCCTGACAGGCGAGGCCTGTGTCTGGGGCCCAGGAGGCAGATGAGGCACAGCTTTCGGTCCACCCAGAGCACCTGGGACGATGCACCTTCCCCACCCACAGGCTGGCAGTCCAGGGACAGGAGGTACCCTCCGCTTCCCCCTCCAGGGCTCTGGTTTTGGGCCTGGCTGGGGCTGGGCCTATCTGGGAGCAACCTATGAAGTCAGGCTTTGAGAGCAAGAAAATCGGCCTTGTTTCTGCCCCCGCCGGGGTCACTCAGCGATCTCCAACAGGAAACGGCACCAAACCGTGACTGCTCCGCCCTTCCTGGGTGAACGACACTGCAGGAATTTGCCTGGACAACCCGGCAGCTCGTCGCCTTGGGGTCCGAGCGCCAAGGAGAGCACAGCCCAGAGAGGCACTAGACAGTAAAGGTCAAGGGGGGAGAGTGCATTCAGGGCAGAGGAGAAACGGAGGAAACTGGTGGGATTTCCCGAAAACCGTTTATTGCTCTGTGGCTTCCGCTGGAAGCTGTTAACAAGCCCGAGACAGCCCAGGGCCAGGTGTGTATGGAGATCAGACAGATTCAAGTGCCCATCTGCTGGATCCATGGAAACCTGCTGCTCTCAGTCCTGCCCGGTCAAAGACAGGCTTTCTGCAAACTGACTAAATCCCAACCAGGAGAATGGATGCGACTGCAGACCTTTTTCTCCCCATTCCATGTCCTAGATAATAAGGAAAATGCCACACGTATCCACCAATAAACCTGCCTGCTTCCTCGTGTCTGAGGAGCCAGGGGTGCCCAAGGCTCTGCAGCAAGCCAGAAACCCAGGATGAGGGAGGCCCCAGTCCCTCACCCTCACTCCCTGCTCCAGGGACCTCCCCAGGGACCCCAGCCCCAGCGGGCCCGCGCCCACGCTGCAGGAAGACTGAGGCCGGGGCAAAGCCCAAAGGAATGCAGGGTTTCCAGCCTGAGCTGTCGCTGGCCCCACTGGACATGGCGGAGCCCCAGCAGCCGGGCCCTCACAGACTCTTCTGGAAGACCCGGTGCAGGCTCTGGGCCAGGATGTCGGTCTCCTCGTAGCCCTCACAGCTTTGCTGCCAGCTTTCTGGCACCTGCTCCATCCCATAGTAGGCGCCAGCAATGGCCCCAGCCATGGTGGCAATGGTGTCTGTGTCCCCACCAAGCGAGATGGAATAGATGAGAGTCCTTTGGAGGCTATTGAAGGTGGAGGGGATCTCGGGGTCGGGCTCCATGCAGCGCAGGAAGCAGTAGATGGCGGTGGGCACAGATTCAAAGGCGGCAATGCCATTCCCTGTGGGGACACCAGATTATGGGGACTTGACACCCCCACATGTCCCTAGGGTTCCTGCCACTTGCCACAAGTCAACACTCTCAGCTACAAGCTGGGCTGTGACTAAGGTCACAGGCTCTATAGGTAGACTACCTGGGTTCAAATCCTGCTCCCCACCCCTGGCTGGGTGACTGGGAAAGTTCGCTAATGACCAAGGTTCCTGCACCTTGGGTTTGACTCCTTCAGAGCCAATCAGGTTAGGAACTCTCACAGGGCTCGCGTGAGGGTGAAATGAGACCAAACAGATAAAGCACCTGCAGAGCGCCCAGAGCACAGTGAACGTGCTATTAACTCACCAATGGCTGTGAGAACGGCGGCCAGCTGCCACTGCTGGGGATCTTTATCTGCGAGGCCGAAGGAGCTGCAGCCCCAGAGCAAGAAGGCGCTAAACTCCCTCAAAAGCTGCCAAGGACCCTGCAGAGCTGGCTCCGCTGTCACAGCAGCCCCGGCAAACATGTGATGGCAGGTCTGACTCCTCGCTCCCCTCCCATCCTGAGCCCAAGCCTGCCCCTAAAGGATGAGATGTGGGTGTGGGGACTACTCACCCAGCTCAGACACCACCTCCTCTCTGGTCACCGCGTCCTGCTCTAGAAGCTCTCCAATCTTCTTCAGTCGGCTGGAGTACGGATGCTCCTCCATGCCCAGCCTGTGGGTCCGGGGGCGGGGGAGGGGGGCAAGATTGCAGGGAGAAGGTTGTGAGGGAGGGGGAGGCGGGACGCAGTCAGGCTGACACCCAGGCCCAGGTGTCCTAACAAGTGGGAGGGGGCTGGGTGTGAGCCGCTCGTTTCGTGGGACCCTGAGCCTTGCTTGAAGCCCAGTCCCGGCCTAGGGACTCTCCCACCCCTCCCTAGGGTCTGCAGTTACAGAAGGAGGGCTCTGGTGTGGCAACGCCCGAGGAACCCACTCCATAGGCAGGCACACTCACAAACACACCTCCAGCCGTCTCCATGCCACATACTCACTCCCTGGCATCCGAGACGGACTGGACATCACTCTCCAGCTCTTCCATGTGGCCCAGGAGTTGCTTGAGAAAGAGCTCACTGGACGACTCCCCCTGTAAAGCCAGGTGCACAGCCAGGGCCTGCAGGATGGCACCGTTGTAGCCCAGGGAGGAGGCGTGTGTCAGCTGGGCCGAGAGCCGGGCGAACTAGGGCAAAGGCAGTGGAGGCTAAGACCTGCTGTCACAGAACCCGGCGGGGGGAGGAGACAGCCCAGAAGCCCGGCTGCCCAGACTACCTTCTGCACATCCTGGATGCTGCTATAGGCCAGGGAGATGCCAGCCACCCGCATGGCACCCCCGTTGCCATAGGAGCCTTTCCCGTTGAACTGGGCCCGAGCAGGCTCATAGACATCGCGGCACTTGGGGCTCAGGAGCTTCTTGAAGACGGTGATGACTCCAGCACCGTAACCCCGGTCGGGGTCTTTTTTGTACTCCTGAGCAAATCTAGGGATGGAAGGGACACGGGATGAGGCTTCGCGGATGCCTGTCAGGGCTGGAGAGAAACCCGGCTGGTCTGGGAGCTGAGGAAGCCCTGGGACCTGGGAGCCTGCGGCGGCAGGGAGGACATTTCGAGCTCCCGAAGCTGCAGTGGCCCTAGAAACAGTTTCCTGCTGAGGGCGGGGGTCCCAGCATGCGTGACAACACTGCTCTGGTCAAGGGGTGCAGTAACTCGGCCCCCCGGGTTTGCCTCGCCCCAGGACCGTTCCCCTCACCTGTGAGCCATGTCCACCTCGTCGAAAGCCTCCTTGGACAGCAGGGACTGCACGAGGGCCCTGGCCATGGCGGTGTCATCTGTGTAGTACAAAGCTTCTGCAGGGACAGGGGGGGAGGGGGGAGGGGGAGGGGGGAGGGAGGGCTTGCGGAGCTCAGGGTGGCAGCGCTGGCCTCGCGCTCGTTCCTTTCATGCACCACTTCCAGGATGCCTGGAGCCAGCCTCTCCCTCCCACCGTTTCCTGGGCTCTGGGTCTTGGGATTTTCAGCAATTCTTTGTTCTGAGACAGTGACCATGTCCTGCTCATTTCTGAAGGAAATCCTTCCACCCCCTTCTGGCTGCCATCCCTGCAGCCTACTCTTTAAAATATATATATATATATTTATTGATTTCAGAGAGGAAGGGAGAGGGAGAGAGAGAGAGAAACATCAATGATGAGAGAGAATCATTGACTGGCTGCCTCCTGCACGCCCCTCACTGGGGATTGAGCCCGCAACCCGGGCATGTGCCCTTGACCAGAACCGAACCTGGACCTTTCAGTCTGCAGGCTGACGCTCTATCCACTGACCAAACTGGCTAGGGCAGCGCTACTCTTTTTTCCCTATTAATTTATTTCAATTTTATTTTTTATTGATTTGAGAGAGGGGGAGAGCAATTTGTTGTTCCACTTATTTATGCATCCATTGGTTGATTCTTGTATGTGCCCTGATGGGGGATCGAACTGCAACCTTGGTGTATCAGGAGACACTGGGCTACCGGCCAGGGGCTGCAGCTCTAGTCTTCATACGACCTGTTTTGGGCCTTTCAAATTTCCTGCCCATTTCCTACCCTGCAACCCATCCTACATGTGCAGCCAGATAATTCTTCCTAAGACTAGACTATCACTTTCCTTATCTCACTCTCCTGCTCAAAATGGCTACTGGTTGCCTTCAGGATGAGGCCCAAATTCACTGCTGTGGTATTCAAAGCCCTCCCCTCCTCACTCATCTTATGTCCCACCATTCCCCTACATGTTCCCAGGATCAGACTTGGAGCCTGGGTCAAGTCCTTCCCAGCTGGGACTGCTCCCCTCCCTCCTCCCACCCTCACTCCCTCCTCTGGGTGCCCAGGAGTACTGCTCTGGCATTTTCAACACAGCACTATTGTTTATGTGGTGACTTAGCAAATAGGCCAAAAATGGGCTAGGGCTAGGGACTTGGTTGCATTCTTAGGTTGATGCTCAACCATTGAGCCCGGCAGCATGGTTCAATGGTTGAGCATCAACCTAAGAACCAGGAGGTCAATGTTCAATTCCCAGTCAGGGCACATGCCCAGGTTTCGGGCTCAATCCTCAGTATGGGGCGTGCAGGAGGCAGCCGATCAATGATTCTCTCTCCTCATTGATGTTTCTCTCTCTCCCTTACTCTCTGAAATCAATAAAAAAAATAAAAACAAAACAAAAAAACGGTCCCTACATCTGGTCTTCACCTCATCTCTCTCCTTCCCTTTGTACCAAATCATACTCTATTTTCTCATTTTCCATTTCCTCCTAAACCCACTGGAATCTAGCTTCCAGGCTTCAACCTTCTACGAAAATGCTTTTCTAAATCCAGACTTCCCTCTCCTTCCTGTCTCTGTAGCATACCAGCATCTTCACCTTGAAATGTTCTCAGGTTTTGTTGATACCCATGCCCCCTACTTCTGCTATCAAACTGCTTCTCTAGCTCCTTTTCCTCCTCCAGGGTCAGCCCCTTTTCCTTACTGTACTACATGTTCTCCCAGAAGAATCATCCATTGCTTGACCTCAGACGTGATCCTGAGCTGAGATCTGGGTGAGGAGTTGATTGCACAGGGCGAGGGTCGTGGGAGTGCCTTTACTAGTATAAGCAAGGGACAACGCCGGCACGGCCCTGGGCTAAGGAAGCAGGATGTGCGAGGAGCCCAAGCACAGACAGCACGTGCGGCGGTGGAAGAGGAGCTGGGGACACGCTGAGGAGTTTAGCTCTATCCTACGGGCAATGGAAAATCACTGCAGAGCTTCCTGCGAGGGGGGCCGCCATAAGGTCTACGTTTTGGGAAGAGCACTCGCTGCTGTGTGGCGTGGACTGGGGGCCCACTGATTTGAGACAACTGGGTGGAGACAGGTAAAATCGAGAGGGTGTATATGCCGCACTAGCGCGACTTAGGGTTCCGGCTGGCGCGTCTCGGAGGATGGTGTTGCCACGCCCGAGTCGGGAAAGGTTCGGGCGCGATGCGCGAGGATGGAGCTCGGATTTGGACACGCTGAGCCCGAGGTGCCCGCGCGGGCCGTGCAGGCCCCAGGTCCGCCCTACGGAGCCGCATCCCCCCACACACCCTCTCCCGGCCGCGCTCCCACCGCCCCGCGTCCCTCCCGGGAGCCCCGCCGCCCGAGTCCCTGGAGCGCCCGGCCCCGCCCACCTGTCCGCGCGCTGCCCGCCGAGCCGGGGTCGGGCTCCAGGCTCTGGACGTGACGCAACACTGACGTCAGGCTGACGGTGTCGTGCGCCTCGTAGATGGCGCCCACGCAGTCCCCGAGCAGCGCGCCCGCCAGGCAACCGCGGAAGCGGGAGAGGGAGCGGGCCGCCCCAGCCCCTCCGCAGCTCGCCGCAGCCATCGCCACCGCCGCCGCCATCCGCACGGGCCCGCCACCACTTCCGGTGCGGCCCACACGCGCCTCCCCGCCCCTCCCCCCACCCCCGGCTGCCTCGCGCCCCAGCCCCACAGCGCCCCCTCGTGGCTCTGAGTCGCGGCGCCGCTTGCGGCCCACAGCGCCACCCAGCGGCCCGGAGGCGCAGCTCCGCGTGCGTGGGACTAGGGTAGGTCCCGCAACGCTAGTTGGATTCCACCAGGCCTCTTGCTTGTAGGCCTCGTTCTCCCCACCTGTAACCGGTGTCACGCCGGGCGGGACGGCCACTAAAGAGTCCAGGAGGGGACTATCGGAGCGCGGTAGCCCTGCCCTTCAGGCCACTGCCACCCGGGTCCTGCCTTTATGAAAGCCTCTTTCTTTGCCCCGTCACCCCAGCCCTCCGACGGCAGCCCCAGTTCTTGGTCCCCGACTCCCACTGTGATCATAGCCTTCTCTGGGCCTTCCTAGGCATCAAGAGGGCAGGTAAGGGTCCTGCTGGGGCTGGGCTGGTTCGAAATCATGCCATTGGAGCCCAGGGGGTGCTGGCCTACACCTGAGAGGGGTCCCTAAAGAGGGAGAAGGAATCAGATTTGGAACATGGAGCTTGGGGGATGATGGCCCCTGTTTATGCCTCTCCATTCACAGGAGGGCCAAGAGCCTTCTCACTCTCCGCTGGCTGCATGCAGGGGTAGCAGAAAACCTTCTAGACTGAGAAACCCGACATTTATTAGATTCATTCTCTCCACCCCCTTCCTCTTCCATTTCCCTCCTAACCTCCCCCCCCCTCCCCCCTCAGCCTCCAAGGCTAGGCTAGCTGCAGCTGGCAGCTTTTGAGTGGACTCAGGGTACGGTTTGTGGTGCGGTTGAAGGTGTCCACCTCAGGCACAAACTTCTCGGCTGGCACAGTCAGCTTCCGGCGAGTGTCCATGCACTTGGTGTCCAACAGCATGGAGTTGGCCTTGCAGGCGATGTCAGCCTGCAGCCGGGCCAGGTGCTTGTACAGGGCATCCAGAGCATTCCTGGGGGGAGGCAGCAACAACCCACCACCCCCGCATGAGGCTGGAAGGCGAAGGAAGCCAGCGGGGAAGCCAGCAGGCAGCAAGAGGCCCCATGGGTGAGAGGTGTCTCCCTGCCCTCCGGTCCACTCCCCAAACCTACTGTGCTTGTGCCAACTTCTGCTTCAGGGCGGCAATGGTTGCCTCTAACTGGTGAACCTCGTCAGTGAGGCCATACTGTGCCTGGAGGCAGAGGTGAGGGTTGGGGGTCAGCCATACTAGCCTTTAGCCCACGGGCCTGGGCACCTCTGCTCCACCAGGAATTTGTGCTGGGGAGTGAGTGATCCTGAGGAGACTTTAGCAGGGGGGCAGGGCCCCACTGGGGTACCCTCACACCTGGTCCCGGCAGAGTTCCACATTGGGCCGGTAGGTTCTGGACTCGAGCCGAGTATGGCATAGCTTCAGGTTCAGGAACTTTCTGCGCAGATCTTCCTCCAGGTGCCGGATGTCCTCCTGCAGGTCAGCGATCTCCTGCAAGGTCTACAGGGGACGGAGGGAGTGGTCTCCAGTGGCTGAACCCACCACGGTGCACCCAGGGCTTGCTGGACCGACTTTGGTCTCCTCCTCCCACAGCAGGAAGTCCAAGCCCCAGGAGACGCATGGAGAAGGCTCACATTCTTCTCTTGCCACTTGAGCTCACTGTACATTTTCTCCATCTCCCGCAGCCGCTTTCTGAAGGCAAATTCTGTTGCAACCCTCTGGGCTTCAAGTTCATTGTTGGTCTGAAGGACAAGGTGTAGGCCGGGCAAGACAGGGTATAACTTCATGACCATCTTAAGGATGTTGCTCAAGTGAAGGGTTGGGATGCCACATGGCCAACAGGGAACAGAAGCTAAAGGCTTGAGTGCATACTTGGGCCACCCATTAGCCATGGAAGAGCAGGGTCAGGGGAGTGGCCGGTTACCTCAGCAATAGTGAGGGCGATGGCCTCCCTCAGGTCTGTGGCTTCTTTCATCTCAGTCTCTGCCCGGTTCTTGTTGAACCGACTAAATTCATCCCACTCTTGAAGTGTGGAGGAGCTGCAGGTGCAGGAGATATGGGGGCTCATAAGAGTATGGCCACCATGGGGGTGAGGGGAGGAGAGACTGAAACACTTCTTACCCATCGGGGACACGTGTGGGATTAATCTTCAGAGAGATGTTTGGGGACTTGAGGTCGAGAGAGAGGCAACCTCTGTCAATGTCCAATGTCTCCATTTTGCCCCGATGGTCAGAGTTGAGCTGCTGTCGGACTTCCTGCAGGAGGCTGGGTAAGGAACAGACCAGCTCAAGATCCATCCCTCCAAGGCCCCAAGGACTTAGCCCCCATTGTGCTCCAGGGCCACCGGGGGGATGGGGAGGCTGGAGTGACAATGGAGCTGCTGCCACTGCAGCTGAGACAAAGACCAGCATAGTTAGATAAGCTCCTCACAGACAAAATTATGACACTCACGTGCTTACAACCACAAGGGCACACGCATTAGTTACACTCACCAAGGCTCACACACACAATAGGATACTCAGTCAGGGTGGTGGCAAACGGGCTTCATCTCCCATGCTTCCCGTCGTCCATCGACAATGGCTCCCTAGAGCAATATTCTGAGACCATGTCGAGGCAGTGGGAGAAGTGGTATCATCGGCTAGTGGTGTTTGCCGTGGGCACAGCAGGGACCGAAGGTCATCCACAGAACAAATGTTCTACACTCAGGACACACAGCCCTCAAGTGCAGGTGAGCTTGAGAATGACGCCTCTCCCTTACCAGAGCTTCTCAAACGTCTGGTTAATCTTCTGCTGCAAGGCCTTCTTGGTGGCCTCAATGACTTCCACCTCTTTGTGCAGCTCTTCCTCCACAGGGTCCTTCACCACATCGATGTCACGCCGACTGTCCCGCAGGGTCAGGCACTGGATTGCCACATCCAGGGGCAGGTTCTTGGCCTGCAGGTTTTGCTCTGCTGACTCTTTCATCTAGGACAGAGAAGGCACCGGAGGCTGCTGGGCCATTCCCCGAGAAGCAGCTCTCATTCCCACGTTAATAGAGGGGCCAGTGAGTGACGCAGGTGGACATGTCACTGAATACCCCAGGAAGGGGTTCCCTGACCTCCAAGTGGGGAGGGAGGGGAGGTCCTTGCCGCAGGGTCTCCTGGCACCCTGCCCCAGCTCCCTGCCTGTGTCAGGGCGTCGATCTCTGCATCTAAATCCGTCAGACACTTGTCCAGCATCTCCTTCCACCGGTTGACTGTATCAACTCTCTCTGCCAGTCGAGTCCTATTGTCATGTTCATCCCAAATGGTCTGGAAGAGACAGAGCCAGATAAAGAGGGTGTTTGGGGATAGGGGCTATCCCTTTGCCCACCTGAGCCCCTGCTCTCAACCTGGTTGTTGGTCTCATTGCGGAGGACCCGGGCCTCCTGGCGGATCTGGTGTGACGCATCTCGCTGCCGCTCAGCGTTGGTGGACAACAGGTAGCTGTTGGTATGCCAGTCCTGCAACTGGAAGCGTTGGCTGGGCTTGACGCTCAGCGTGGCCATGGTGCTGAGCCCCTAGGCCTGTTCCAAGACACCCACCTCTGCTGGAGAGGAAAAGCAAGGCTGCGGGAGAGACGGTTCAGTCAGTCCTCTCCTAGATCAAAAGCTCCCTCCAGGGACCGGGCCACGTGGGAGTCTGTACTTGTTCTTTAATAAATTTCCACCTTTGCTATAAAATAAAATAAAAAAACTCCCCCCAAGGGACCTGCTCCTGTCCCTTTTGCTCCCAAACCCTTGCTTCAGGAAGCCTGCTTGGGAACAGCTCTCCATTTGCTCAATTTTGAGGCATTAACTAAGTTTCCTCCCACCCATCCATCCACAGACACACACTCCTGGACCCTACAGGTCCTGGAGCAGGGTGTGTGTGCTGCCAAGTGCGGAGTGGGGCTGGTGGTGGGTGGGGGTTAGCAGGAATAATAGCCCTTAATCCAGTTTCCACCCCTGCTTCCAGCAATCAAGTCCTGCGGAGCTTTCTTTTCTTTCTCCGCCCCAGCTTTGCTCAGGACCTGCACGGGTTCTAAGAAAACGAGCCCTGTTCTCCATCCAGAGAGGGCGGGCTCGTTTTGCAAGGGATGTGAGCTGGCACAGGGGAGTGTTGTTTTTTTGGAGCGGGGATGCGCTGGTCCCCTCCCCACCTGGTCGCCATACTCCCTCCCTCAGCCCCTGCTGAAGGAGGAGCAGCCGGGCTCTGTCTAGTTCCCAGGCGCACCCCACCACTCCCTTCCCCAGGATAATCCTTTTTGGTTTAAATTAATACCCCGGCGGCGGCGCAGAGAACGAAGGAGGAGGGAGAAAGGGAGGGAGCTCGGGCCTGGGTGTGAGTCCTCACAGCGTCCCAGCTCCCCTAGCCTCTCACCTCCTTCCCAGCTCAGACTTCCGCCAGCTCCTCTGTTGCGCACCCCGGTTGCTAGGCACCCGCCTATCAGCGCGCTGGTAACCACCACCCTCGTGTTTACCTTGGCAACCGCGGGGCTGGGGCGACGCGGCCCGAGGCGGCTGGCGGGCTGCGGCTGCAGGAGGGGGCGCGAGGAGGAGGGCAGCAGGATATGGCGTTCATTTCATTTACAAGATGAACGTTTTAATTTTGATCAAAGTTATGCATCAGCATGATAAAACATACGTACACAGAAATAGTAATCTCCCGCTCAGGCGCATTCCCCAGTAGGCATCCTTCCAGAAGTGTAAATATATTTACACGCATTCCTTTGGTCCTGTCTTGTCCAACATTTTCATTCATCTGCTAGACGGCATAGAGGGAGTGATAATCGTATTTGGAGAGGGCACACGCCTGGACTATTAGAAGCAATGCTCAAAATCCAACCATTCAAAAGAGAGAAGGAAAAATAACTCAACCGTGCCAGTATTGTTCTAGGCCTTGGGGAATGTTAACGTTTAATGTTCATAACTATTACATGAGGTAAGCATTATCTCCATTTCCACAGGTATCTGAACAGACCGGCCCTGCTAAAAGGCAGGGATGTCATCGCCGGTGTGTCTGGTCCCCAGGCCCACGTCCTCTGCGTTACGACTCCACACTGCCTCTAGTGGTGGCGCGGGAAATGGAGAGGAAGGCAGGGATGAGATTTCCAACACATCCTTGGTCCTCCTCTGGGGGCTGTGCAGAACAACCTTAGGAATGGCGTGCTGTTACCTTGTCCGTCTTACAGGCAGGGAAACTGAGGCATAGAGAAGTGAGGAACGTCCCCAACGTCACATAACTAAGTGGAGAGTCTGTCTCAGAGGCCAAGTTCGGGTTTGATGGATGAGGGAAAGAGAGGAGTCCAAGAAGAGCCCTCAGTTTTAAAACCTCAGTGATTGATGGGATTGTGTTAGCCTTCCACAAAAGGAGGAGGGCTTGGTAGGCAAGGGGAGGATAAAGTTGGCTTTTGGGAAGTTTGAGATGCTTGTGGTAAATCCAGGTGCTGTCCAGAAATGCGAGTCTGCAGAAAGACCGAGGCTAGAACATTTTCCAAACCTCTTTGACCACAGAATTTTTTTTTCCATAGGATATTTTCTAAATTCTAATATATGGCTCATAAACCAGACATACATGGGAATTTGTGATATAGCTCTTTTTACTAGGATTAAAGAAGACAGAAAAAAAACTCAACCATCTTGGAGATTATTTGCTGGAAGAAATGATCAAATTTTGGCTTATATGGTTTGAAACATAACAGAAAGAAGGAAACAAATATGGCAGAATGGTGATGGCTTTGGTGTATGTCTCTGACTGTGGTGACGTCCTTGGTGTTCATGACTCACGAGGTTCCACACATCCCGGCCAAGGGAAGAAGATATTAGCAGAAAAGGTCAGGCGGCTGATGAATTGGAGCAAGAGAAACCGAGTGGTAAAAACGAGTAAAGCTGTGTTCTATTATTTTGCAAGAAGCTATTACTGTGATGTTTGCTGCTGTCCAGAAGGTTAGATCATGTGTAATATGCAAGCACGCTGCTAAAGAAGTTTAGATCTCGGCATATACCTGGCCGCAATCCAGTGCATTCACTCGGAAGGTATATTTTGCTTTGGTGGATTATGATGAAAACCCCGAGGCCCTTCAAACACTCCAGTTGATATCAGTTTCAAGTTCCCACTATTTTTCTGCTAAAAGGAAATTTAGATAAGATGACATTTACCATTTGGAAGAAAGGGGTCTCACAGCTGAGCAAATGGCCAAATTGGTAGCTGAGAACAGAGGGAAGGAAGGTCAACATCAGAATTAGACAACCTACAAATTATCCCAATCCCTTCCAGTTGGGGATTTTTTGGTTCTTACTGGTGGACATGTGTATTTATTGAACTGGAATGGGAAATTTATTTCTAACAATTTGTGGGCAGTTTTAGCTCAATGTTTTGTGATCATGATGACATCTGGTCAAATGTGTCTCAGTGGTTGAGCGTCAACCCAGGAACCAAGAGATTGTGGTTTGATTCCCAGTCAGGCCACATGCCTGGGCTGTGGGTTCAATCCCCAGTAAGGGCGGGGGTGTGTGGGGGGAAGCAGGAGGCAGCCGATCAATGATTCTTTCTCATCTTTGATGTTTCATATACCCAAAGGAGGAATCCTCACACAGGAGAGGAGTGAGTTACTGTCAGTTTGTAGCAGAAATAGACATCATTTCTCTGTTTAATATATGCAGTACCCTGGGAGTGGTGCTGTTAGATAAAGCAGTCATATCATATATGAATATTAAGAAGGAGTTGCAATATCCTTCAGTTGGCTGTTCCCCCTCTTCATATTTGAAGTACCTGAGTATTCATTCAGCATCCTCATGGACTAAAAAGGACCCTAGAGATATAGACCAAAAAGCAAGAAAAAACATTTAAAATGTAAAAAAAAGTGAAACAAAAATGTGAACTTATAATTTTTTTAAGTGATTGAGATTTAGCCAAAGAAGACATGAAATGCCTTTGTAGAAAGTCATTTTCTCTCAAAGTCTGTGCAGTCTTATGGTATGTATCTTCTCTGTTCTTCTCAATTTTCTCCTCCCAGTAAATGTCATACATTACCTAATATAGCGAATTCCAATGATTAAAATAATCAGAATACAACTTTTATCGAATTAGAACAATGTTTAAAAGTAACTCCGGCTGATGTGGCTCAGTTGGTTGGGCATTGTCCTGTGTACCAAAACGTTCGATTCCCGGTCAGGGCACATGCCTGGGTTTTGAGCTCGATTCCTGGTAGTGGGCATGCAGAAGGCAGCCAATTGATGTTATGTCATGCTCTCACACCCATGTTTTTTCCTCTCTCCCTCTCTCTTCCTCTATCTCTAAAAATCAATAAACTAGCCCTAGCTGGTTTGGCTCGGTGGATAAGAGTATTGCCGGTGGACTGAAAGGTCCCAGGTTCGATTCAGGTCAAGGGCACATGCCAGGGTTGCGGGCTTGGTCCCCAGTAGGGGGCATGCAGGAGGCAGCCAATCCATGATTCTCTCTCATCATTGATGTTTCTATCTCTCTCTCCCTCTCCCTTCCTCTCTGAAATCAATAAAAATATATTTAAAAAATTAAAATAAAATCATCCTATATAATAAAGAGGTAATATGCAAATTGACCCTCACTCCAACACACAATATGGCCACCCCCATGTGGTCAAAGATGGCTGCCCCCATGTGGACACAAGATGGTCACCACAAGATGGCCTGCAGGGGAGGGCAGTTGTGGGCGATCAGGCCTGCAGGGGAGGGCAGTTATGGGTGACCAGTCCTGCAGGGGAGGGCAGTTGGGGGCAACCAGGCCTGTAGGGGAGGGCAGTTAGGGGTGAGCAGTCCTGTAGGGGAGAGCAGTTAGGTGTGACTGAGCAAGCAGGGAAGGGCAGTTGGGGGCGACCAAGACTGCAAGGGAAGGCAGTTAGGGGTGACCGGGCTGGCAGGGGAGGGCAGTTAGGGGCAATCAGGCTGGCAGGGGAAGGCAGTTAGGGGTGACCAGGCTGGCAAGGGAGGGAAGTTAGGGGTGACCGGTTCGGCAGGGGAGGGCAGTTGGGGGCGACTAGGCCTGCAGGGGAGGACAGTTAGGGGCGACCAGGCCTGCAGGGGAGGGCGGTTGGGGGTGACCAGGTCAGTAGGGGAGGGTGGTTAGGGGCGACCAGGCTGGCAGGGAGGGCAGTTAGGGGTGACCAGGCCAGCAGGGGAGGGCAGTTAGGGGTAATCAGGCTGGCAGGGGAGCAGTTAGGTGTCGATCAGGTTGGCAGGGGAGTGGTTAGGGGGTGATCAGACTGGCAGGTGGAAGCAGTTAGGGGCAATAAGGCAGACAGGCAGGCAAGTGGTTGGGAGCCAGCAGTCCTGGATTGTGAGAGGGATCCCAGATTGGAGAGGATGCAGGCTGGGCTGAGGGACACACACACACACCCCTGTGCATGAATTTCATGTACTGGGCCTCTAGTTAAAAAAATAAAAATCAATAAACTATTTTTAAAAGCACTTTACTTAAAACTTGGTCAGCTGATTTTATTCTAATATGAAAAGTAATATCTTGTTAAGGTATCTCCACATCTAGCTACTGAAGATAACCTTTCCTGGAGGTGTATATTTGCACAGCCTACTTTGTGTGTTTTCCTCTGAAGTTTAAGTATCTTTCTTTGGGTTGCACTTCCAATGCCTAGAGGCAAATACAGTACTTAGTACTCCATCTCCCAAGTCTTTCCTACTGAAAAACTACTTTGCTTCTTGATCATTACAGATATTATAAACTAACTAAATAGCGGATTATGATTTCTACATGATTGTTAACTACCTTTTATCTGGATTCATTTCAGATAAGTTATCTTTTTGTCTTTGAAGTGGCCAATCTCTAACAAATAGTTCCTATTTTGATGTTGATTTGAGGTCATTTTCTATTTTATTTATTTATTTTTACTTTTATTTATTATTATTTTATTAAATGTATTGGGGTGACATTGGTCAACACAAATAATTTTCTATTTAATTTAAATCTAAGAGAAAAATAGATATAAAGACAATTCAGAAGATGAATAATCATTTTATTCATCCTTTTCTGTTTAGAAGTATGTTAAAATATCAGGTTATTTCCAATATGCAGAAATGCAACACTGAACATCTTAAAAGCTGTTCTTTTCAGCCCTTCTTCCCTCTTAAGTGGAAAAATAACGTATAAATTTGAAGATTTTTTTCTCCTTTATCTTCCTTCTGTCATATGTAGATCATTGAAGTTAAGTCCTAAACAGCTTACTAACATGCTTGGCAAATGACAGCAAAGGTTTAAGTTGTGGTTTACTATTAAACCACATTTTGGCCTTTCCTCTGGAAATTGCTATTTTACAAATGTGCGAACTGTGACTGTGAAAACGGTTTTCAAGCAACAACAATAGTGTCACATTAGAAGATTTCTGGTTTAAATTGGGACTGGCTTGGGCTATTTACAGTCAAGTAACCCCCCCCCACCCCCCCACCCCCCCGCAAGGTAGAGCGGAAGATATTGAGGTTTTGTTTTTTTTTAAAATGTATTTTATTGATTTTTTTTTTTTTACAGAGCGGGAGAGGGATAGAGAGTTAGAAATATCGATGAGAGAGAAAAATCAATCAGCTGCCTCCTGCACACACCCCACTGGGGATGTGCCCGCAACCAAGGTACAAGCCCTTGACTGGAGTCGAACCTGGGACCCCCCAGTCCGCAGGCCGACGCTCTATCCACAGAGCCAAACCAGTCAGGGCATCTTGAGGTTTTATATAAGTTGTTTGCCAAAGGGGGTTGGGCGTTATTTCCCCAGAGTAAATTACACTTTTTAAAACATGGAGTGGGAGAAGAGTTGGCCTCTCTTACTTTAATTTAGACATTTTTGTTTGTTTGTACATCACTCCAGAGGAAATTGCTTGACTCTGGCCTTGTTTCTAGCTTACTTTTCTGCTGATCTTGCACTTGCCTCAGGCCAAATAAATTCAGGTTGAGATCCTCAAGGTTGAGACTTAGGCGAGGCTAAGTAGTCTTGCATAGCACATTCATTAAAAATACTATAGTAACTGCTGCTTCAGCTACACAGTTCACTTGGTTTGCCTATCTTATCTTCAAAACCCACTCATGCCTAAGAACGGTCTCTCAGTTAAAATGAATGGAAAGTAGCTTTGTTAAATTCAAAGTTATAATTTTGTGATTTTCAAATTAATATCTAAAGGGCCTTAATGTAGATAGTAGTACTATTTTTTTCATTAAAGGTTTAGATAGCACTTTTGAATATTTTTAAAAAATACTTTCAAAAGGATGCCACAGATGGCAAACGTTTATAATCTAAAATCTTAATAAAAGTAGTACAAAGATAAATTGGAAAAATTAAACTCATATTAATTAAAATTAAACTTTCAGTGCATGGGACAATGCCCAACCAATTGAGCTACACCAGCCAGAGTAGGGAAAAATATATATTTTTATATTTTTAAAATATATTTTTATTGATTTCAGAGAGGAAGGGAGAGGGAGAGCGAGATAGAAACATCAATGATGAGAGAGAATCATTGATCGGCTGCCTCCTGCACGCCCCACACTGGGGATCGAGCCCGCAAGCCAGGCATATGCCCTTGACCAGAATCGAACCCAGGGCCGTTCAGTCCCCAGGCTGATGCTCCATCCACTGAGCCAAACCAGGAAAAAATTTTTAATAGAGCAAAGTGCTGCTCTATAAAGGCATCACAGAAATCTTTATAGACTGTGGAAATTGTAGAAGTAACAAAAGTGACAGAACATAGGAAAACAATCATCTTTCTTCTAAGATAAAAGTAAATATTTCAGGCCCCTTTTCAATAAAAACATTTTATCAAATATTACAAAAATGATCACATCCTTTCCTGCCATTGATGGATTAACCTAGTTAACTTTCCTGAAAACATCTATAAGGTATGCAAACCTCAGCAACCAAGAGGAATTTGTCAAATGATAAAGCAACTGAAACATGAAGACCGTGGAAATGTGTATGGCCACTCTTCTAGCCCCCGCCCCCCAAACCCACCTTAGAACTTTACCTTCGTCTGCCATCCCATTTCTGTATGTTTAAGTGTGGTGCTCTCAGCACCCTTTTCTGAAGACGTTTCAATACCCTGGTTGGGTAGCTCAGTTGGTTAGAACATCGTCCTGATATACCAAGGTTGTGGGTTCAGTCTCTAATCAGGGCACATACAAGAATCAACCAATGAATGCATAAATAAGTGGAACAATAAACCGATCTTTCTCTCTCTCAAATCAACCAATAATTTTTTTTTAAATAAGAGTTTCAAGCAGTTCAGCTCTAATATAATTGGTGATTTATCCTGGCCAGTCCAGCACATCTTAATCAAATCAATCAGAGGGATGGGTTGATTACGGTCTGCCCAGATAATTGTAGTAATTTCTGGTACTACATTCTTCTGGCACTACAGTTTTCAGAGCATAGGTTTATGTTAACATCACACATATTTCTCCCATGTAACTGTATGAATTTGGGCATAATTATTGACTTGTTTGAATTTTTCTATACTAGGGTAGTTAATCTGGGCAGTCTGGCAGTAGAGTGATCCTCTTCAATTTGTCACTTATCAACTCAACACATATAGTTTAAAAAACACACATTAGCATTTGTTAGTAAGCTAACTAGTGCTTCTTTAGCATTAGTCAGAAGAGCACAACTATGTTGTTAGCTTTACACAGAGTCTGGGGGATGCTGGGAGATGACTGGGATGGGGAATACATAACAGCAAGAAGGGATGAGACTGAATTCTCTGATGTTCTGGAGAACATGAATAGGGTAAATAGAAATTATGAAAGAACAAGTTTTTAAACATTTTTTAACTTCACCAGAGGATATGTTCACTGATGTTAGAGAGAGAGGGAGAGAGAAACATTGATGTGAGAAACATCGATCAGTTGCCTCCTGTACGGGTCCCAACCAGGGATCGAACCTGCAACCTATGTATGTACCCTTACTGGAAATCGAACTCTCAACCTTTTGGTGTAAGGGACGACACTCCAACAACTGAGCCACCCGGCCGGGGCGGGAACAAGTGTTTAACATTTAGGCTGGACTCCTTCAAAGTAGTTAGTTACCCCTGGGTAAGGAGCACATCCTCAGAGGCATTCTTGCATTGGTTGGAGGCCATACCTCACACTTTGAGTCCAGTCATGGCAAAGGAAAATGACAGTGCAGGCTGGGCAAAGAGTGGTGGGGGCTGTGGAGACAGTCTGCCCCATCCAAAGGGGCAACTATTACTGAGCAA
Organism: Cnephaeus nilssonii; assembly: GCF_951640355.1. Classification (NCBI taxonomy): domain Eukaryota; kingdom Metazoa; phylum Chordata; class Mammalia; order Chiroptera; family Vespertilionidae; genus Cnephaeus; species Cnephaeus nilssonii. Next base: position 80,476,599 of record NC_137078.1, read on the forward strand.
CTTCCCCTGATGGCAGCCATGAAGGAAGGAATAACAGGAAGTTGCTGAGTCTCCTCACTTTTCGAGGGAAGACATCTGGATTTTTATGAGGTCTCCTGATTTTTAAAATGTTAGCAACTAGTAAAAATATTTTAAAACACCAAAAATTTTTCACAGGCCAAAATTGGCCTGCCAACCTGACACCTGATTTTAGTCCAGTAACTTCAACTGTACAATGAAATGATACAACTAAAATTATACAGTTATGACAGTTGAGAGCTGGTTCCCAAATTTTTAGTCCAGTGTTTTCTTGCTTGTTATACCTGAACTATCTATCCACTTCTGGGCCTGTGAAGAGTCCCCCAGGTCATATCAGTTTTTTCCCTAACTGTTCTTAAATTCTTTTACTGCCTGACTTCTTGCCTCCCCTTCTTTCTACTCCACCCAGTGTTTTTTATTTAAGGACGAATGGAGTGGGGGAGAACCTCTTTAAAACCTGAGCTCGGTCCACATGTCCATGCCCTGTATATTATCTCACTTAATCTCCCAACAGCCCTACTGTTATCTTCTTACAGATAGCATCAAGGAACTTGCCCTGAGTGTCATACAATCCAGGTTGGAGCCCAGGACTTCATGACCCGTAAACCCTGAATTCCTTCCATTGTATCACTCTGGTTCCCTTTACCTAAGAGCTGTAATGATGACCACACAACAGAAGGCTTGGAGCAAAGCTTTTCTTTTTATTGCAGTTATTAGTGAAAGTTACACTTCAAACTGAAGCTAAGCAACATTAAAACCAGTATTTCTTTTTAAAATCAAGGATTAAAAACAAATACAACACAGAACTTTTCCAATATGCAGAATGGCAGAAAAAGAGGAGTGGGGCTGTCACAGGACATTTTAGTGACACTTTGGCTCGGAAAGAATTATGATAATTTAACACAATATTGTAAGTGACTGAACTGCTTAAAAAGTGGCCTTTTTAATCTTCTCAATCTCAACTCTAAGTTTTTTGTTGTAATTTTTTTGGAGGAAGATAAATTAAATGAAAGTAGAAAATTTACTACCAAACTTTAAATAGCAAAAAGTACTTTTGTTTAAAAACTTTATTTGCCTTCTGCTCATCATAATTACATATAGTCTTCAAGGAATTAAAATAACAATCAAATCCAAAGCCTGGCCCCAAGTGCACAGTGATAGGATTCAGCATTTGGTGTTTCTAATTATACAGTGATTACATATATATATATCATAGCTTGCTCCCACCCCCACCATATTCCCTTTTAATAAATGTGCTAGTCAAGTTTAGTATAATTCAAGATCTTATCTGGTCCTATAGCATAATACAAACTCAGACTCACTCCATTGTTTTAACTGATGCTTCTGTGTAACCAAACACTAACAAAGGAATTATAGATAAACATTTTGAAATTCTGAAGTCTTTATATTACTACAGTAAATTGTTCTTACTTATGAAAAGCCAACAAAATATATAAGGCCAGGCCAGGTGTAAGAAGGGTAGGAAAGATGAAGAAGGAGGTTGGAGAATCCCATCATTTAACCACGCTGAAACTTGGTATCAGTAGAAATATTTGGCAAGAACAGTTAGTGTGGAAAAGGAGGATGGAAAAAGAAGTTACTCTGATTTTATGTAATAATTCAGTTTCAAAACATACTCATATCGACCCCCAAAAATAGTTCACATCTGCAATACAAATAGGCACACACGGTCAAGATGGTTAAAAAGGAAAATTTGAAAGGCTATTTGTCCATCTGCAGGACATCTGCAGGGGGCCCCACCCTCCCCACATGTCCTATATTTACATTTTATTTTCAGAAAAGCCCCTTTAAAAAGGGTACTATTTCCTCCTCCATTACCTGGGTTTTAAAAAAAGCAGCAGTTATCTATAGTAGGAGCAGTGAGCAATGCTTTAGGGTGTGCATTTGTGTGCAACATAAATGTTCTCTAGAGTGAGTGGTCAGATTACACTGGAATGGTTATATTACAACTTTAGTCCCCCAAACACTAAAGAAACATTATTTTTTTTCTATATAAACTTATATAATACATAGTGTTATAAACATAGAATATTTACACCCACACCCACACCCACACACATACACACCCACACACACCACTGTTTCCCACAGCCTAGCAATACACCCATATACTAGTCCACAAGAATGATCTTTATTCACAAGGTACAGTAATACTTTTATGGGTCTCTCTGTAACTGAAGAGAGACATTAAACTACAAATTACAGCAAAAATTGTTTAAAAGTATTCCTGATATGTCAATGTTCTTAGCTGTCTCACTCAACAAGATGCATTTGTTTATTATTTTCCAAGCATGAATCTCTCCAACTGTTTACTTCCAGTACTTGCAGTTCCCATTATTCTATAAAACTAAGACAGATACCACCAACTGCCTACAACAAGGGGATGCCAGCATCTATAGAGATAAAAAAATAAATGCTGACTGTTTCCATACCCTGTGTACCTAAAATGCATACTTTTTTCTTAAACAAAAACAAAAGCAAAAACTTGTTTGTTGAAACAAGGAATTGCTGACACAGCCTGTGGTGATGTGCCCTTTGTTATTTCCTAGAAACAAGACATCCCCCTGGAAATGGGTAAGACTATCAAAATGTAAGGTTCTGCCCTCGATCCATAAAGATAACTGGGTCAGACACAACAGGCTGCCTGGTATCACCTGCAGAAGTTTAGAATTGAACTAAAATGAAGAAAAAAACTTTCACTCTTTTTCAACTTTTACAGATACATTGTGATTGGAAAGCAAGGTTCAATTCTGCAAAGTGATGAGTGAAATAAGCAGACTTTCCTTCTTATAACTAAACCCCCTACTCAAAAACAAGGTACCAAAAATTTGCCCAGAAACAAAGGGATAACTATGTGGTTGTACAGCAGCCTCTGATGGCAATATGCAGCAAAAATGCCTAAGGGAAAAGGCAAAGTTAATTTCTGACTACCTAATGGTTTCTCCACACTAACCTACCTCACAATGTAATTGCAGCTGCCATAGCCCCACTACAAGGAGTTTGGTTTTTGAAGCTATACTTTTGCCAAGGATTATTGTAAGGAAAATTCAGCCTGTGTGCCGAGTATCTGGCGGGGAGAAAACAACAGGATAAGCATATCATGATAAGGCCCAAGTTTTACCTGTTTGATGACCTATGGTAATTAAAGATACTCTCATAGAGGCAAACTATAAATGAACCCTTCATACAATAGGATTATATTATCTTGAAACTTCTGATTAGCTTTTCTTTTGGAGAATTCAAGCACTGTCACAAACATCCTAGTCTTACAGCAACTGTGTGAGGTAGGTGAGGGCGGTTATTATCACTACCATTTTACAAGGAGAAACTAGACAGAGAGATTAAGGAAATTGCCTAATGACACAGAGCAAATCAGTGACAGAGCTTTGACTCAACTCCAAGTCTCTGGCTCCAGGTTTAGAGCTCTTTCTAAATTCTCAAAGCAACAAGTTCTCAACCATCTTTTTCCAGTTGTGATCTTTTAGAAGTTCCTGCAATTTGAAAATACTTTAAAATGCCTTCTCCTTTACAGCTCAGATTTGACTAGAAAATGAGTTAAAAATGTTTTAATATGGAATTTTGCACACACCAAGAGGGATATGTGAAAGATATATCTATTGTACTGAAGTCTAAATAAATCAATATGTAAATTAAGAGGAAAGACTAGTTTAATTGTTGTCCTGGCCAGGTGGCTCAGTTGGTTGGAGTGCCGTCCCATACACCAAACGATTGGAGATTCAATTCCTAATTAGGGCACATACCTGGGTTGTGGGTTTGATCCCCAGTTGGGGTGTATACAGGGTGGGGGGAGAAACTGATCAATGTTTCTCTCTCATATCAATGTTTCTCTCTCTCCCTCTTCTCGCTCCAAATAATTAATAAAAACATATCCTTGGGTGAGGAGTAAAAAAAAAAAAAAAAAAAGTCTAAGTGTCCATTCAATTTTTTTAAAATATATTTTATTGATTTTTTACAGAGAGGAAGAGAGAGGGATAGAGAGTTAGAAACATCGATGAGAGAGAAACATCGATCAGCTGCCTCTTGCACACCCCCTACTGGGGATGTGCCCGCAACCAAGGTACATGCCCTTGACCGGAATCGAACCTGGGACCCTTGAGTCCGCAGGCCAACGCTCTATCCACTGAGCCAGACCGGTTTCGGCTCAATTTTTTATATATTTAAGAAAACATGTATCAGAATAAAAGTTTAAATTAAACCTTTTAAAGTTTAAATTAAAATTTAATTCACTAAAACCAGAAGCTATATTAAATTGTCCTTAATCTCTGCTGCAGGTTGAAGTATTACTTCCAAGAATAATTTTATCACTTACCTATCACATCATATTTCATACATATATTCTGTCCACACTATCACTGGCAAAAAATTCTATGGCTAGAGATCATACCTGCAGCGTTAACATTTCAATCTTTATTCCCACTTAACCAAGTTTGGGTTTCTTTCCATCTATATTAACTAAAGTTACATTATAATGATTCTCATGATTTATTTATTTATTTATTCTCTTTTTTGTTTTATCCTTCCGCTTATTAACAGTGTGTGTGGTGGTGGGGGGTGGGAACTGCACAATTCATAAATGGCATAAAACACTGATTACCTTACAAAACAGAATGGCCCTCAAATAAATAAAAGAATGATATGTCAAAGGAAAAACTTTAGAACCCAAACATAAAAAAGTGCTCAGTCTTGCAATCAAGCTGTAACTTGTGGCATGTAATCCTCCTTCCCCAATTAAAAGATTATTTTCTCATAGTAGAATCCTATATAAACTGCCTTTAAATCCCTTTTCTTTTCTTTCTTTTTTTAAAGAGGAGAAAGGGGTTGTACCCTGGGCTAAGAAATGAGAAAGCTCCTGTAAAACTTTTAAAGAATCTAATAGAGACAAACTATGAAACATTTCAGTTGGTGCTTTCTATTCCTGGCTTTTGATTTAGAAAAAGAGCATACACGTCCTAGTTGGTGTAGCTCAATTGGGTGGGTGTGGTCCTGTGCACAGAAAGGTTGTCTGGTCAGGTCACATGCCAGGGTTGCAGGCTCGAGCCCCAAGAGGGGTTATGTGGGAGGCAGCAGATCGCTATTTCTCTCTTTCTTCCTTCCTCTATCTCTAAAAATCAATAAAAATGTATTTAAAAAAAAAAAAGAAAGAAAAAGAGCAGATGCACATTTGCAGGGTCATCATCAATACTCTGAGATCAATCATTTTCTGTGAAACAGGGAGATATTTGCAATGAATTACCATTGGAGAGCCAAGTCTATTGTTACCTAAAACCAAAGCTTCCTCTTGTTATGCTCCCTGGCCTGGGACCGAACTGAATCCATTAACCTGGTTGGACTGTGTACGTGAGGCAAAATTCCTCCTTCTACAGCCTACCAGTGTGTTTCCTAAACCTTTCACCCAAAGCATTTTTGTTACAGGAAAGACTACCTTGTCTGGAAAGGCCATGCTGATAGCAACGTCATGGCTCTCGTTAAGGATAAATACTTCATTTAATTTTTAAATTATAATTCAGAAGCAACTGTGAGACATCTCAAATTTAACGAGGGTGGATGCAGTTTTACATCGGAGGCAACATGAAATAGACGGGTTACAGAGGCACTCACTCTTCTCAGGTCTCTTCTGTAGGTTCAAATAACAACGTTCACAATGTGATTTGAGAACTACACAAATATTAAACAACTGTAAGGTGTCTATTCAAGGATCCTAGCAAAGAAACCTTTTTCTCACTCCCCCTCCCCCACTACATACTCTCACAATCCCATTAGTTCATTTCTTTACAAAGGCCTCCTGCTTCCATAGGTTCTTATAATAAAGATTAGAGGCCCAGTGCATGAAATTCGTGCACGGGTAGGGTCCCTAGGCCTGGCCAGCGATCAGGGCTGATCAGGTTCCCCACCTCCTCCTTCCCTTGCTCCCTCAGCGCCTGGCCACCATTGCTGGCCACCCACCATGTTTCGTGCCACCCCCTGGTGGTCAGCACACAACATAGTGAGCGAGTGAACTCCTGGTCTCCTGGTCGAACTCCTGAGGGCACACTTTGCATATTAGCCTTTTATATATATAGAAGATAGTCACACCTGCAACATCTATATAGAGAGTCTTTCCTTCTTTGGTTCTAAAAATGTTATTAAAGAGCCAAATTAACGGACTTCCCTGTTTGTCTGTCCTTCCAACTAAAGCCATCTTATCTAATAAAGGGGTAATATGCAAATTAACCATCACTCCATTACAAAGATGGCGGCGCCCAGTCCTCTCAGCCCCGCCAGAGTCCCCCTGTCCCGGGGGCAGAGGGCGGGGGGAGAGGGGCGGCCACTGAGAGCGGGCAGTGTGAGCGGCCTGGCGGAATGCTTGCCTCATTGCCACAGCGACGAGGCAAGCATTCCACGCCCTGGCACAGATGGGCCAATGGGCTGCGGAGAGCCTCTGGGCAGTGGGTGCGGAATGGCCCGGCCCTGCAGAGAGCTACTGGTGTATGGATTCATGCGCAGGGCTACTAGTAAAATATAAAGATGGAAACATTTAGGCATTAAATACTAGAGTAATCTCCCTCTCTGGCACAGCCTCTTAAACTGAAAACATAAAATTATAGATGTGCAGACAGTCAATTTTTGGAAGTAATGAAAAACCTACCACAAAGTTCTAATGACCAACACTCCCATCTGTTTTCTACTCATATAAGACTGTTCATGACAGTTCTTTTTGGGGATGAACTATTACTTAATGCACAAATATTTCTTTCTGAGGAAGTAGACTGTAAACACAAACAAGTCACCCAGTACTTCACTGCGGTAACTCAGTACTGATGCCAGGTACCTTCATTTATGGAGCCAAACAGTTAAAAGAGCAAAATAAGCTCTATGTGTGAGGTTCCCATAAGCTTTCAGGAGGAAGAAAAAAAAAAAAAAAAGAAGAAGAACTATTCTACTCCAGGCTGCCTTAAAAATGTTGGTCTATAATTATATGCCTGCCAACCTCAGGCAATGCTGAAACATAATGAATACAACTATTAAAGTTACAAGCACAGTAAATATTCTTAAGAGGGGGGCATAATGAAGTCTTTTAATAATAAAGTATTTGCTAACTGTTTGAAACATATTTAGCTTTTATTTAGTAGCAACAAACTGCTATAATCAGAGTGCCAATCTTCAACTGTGGGAGTTGGGGGTGAAGGAAGTAGCTCAGATTAGTATAGAAAATGCAAAAAGAAACATGGCAAATGTGTATATGAAACCTCATGCTGACTCAGTTTAAATTATAAAATTTTACGTAATATAAAAACATTTTCCAAATTATAATTACTTGAAACTTTCTCATTTACCCCCTCTCAGTAGAAGAATAGGCTATAGTTCATCAAAATGCCATACACTGAGCCCTGAGGATGGGGTAATATTTATCTTCTAATCCCTTATAAAATAAAAAATGGCTTCCAAGCAAAATCACAGTGTAAAAATACTATGGAGCCTGGCTGAGTGTCAACCTTTGAACAGTTTGATTCCCAGTCAGGGCACATGCCAGGGTTGTGGGCTGTATCCTCAGTGGGATCGTAGGAGGCAGCCAATCCATGATTCTCTCTCATTATTGATGTTTCTCTCTCTCCCTCTCCCTTCTTCTCTGAAATCAATAAAAATATATTTTAAAAAATACAGTGGAAATATTTTACCCGCTTTTTAATTGATTCATCCATAAATTATTTTTCAATTTTTAATTAACTGAAATACTACATTAATTAGTGTTTATCCCTAGCTCTACCTAGCCACTTAAACTCTATTTCTTCATTGATGTTTAGTGCTGAATATACCTTAAAACATGCTAGGGAAAAGATCAGGGTAGCAAAGTTTCCATATAATGTAACTGGGGGGGGGGAAAGGGAGGGGGAGAATCCCATTTCCAAAGTCACTTACCAATGACTTCTGGCCTATAAAAATGGTATCATAATCCTAATGCTGGATGATATGACCATTTTAAGCAGTTTCAATGCAGCTGAAGTTAAAAAAAGAAATACAACACTCATTTATTTGACAAGTTGCTCCAAAACTGCAGATCAGATCAAGTAAATCCAATCTGCTAGTATTAGTTTGCTACTTAAGGTAAAGACATCTAACTTATAGAAAAGCCCCACCTCCCCTCAACATTTAGAAATCTGTCTAAAGACTGTCTTTAATGCCCATTATATAAACAACATTGAATAATTCTAAGTTAGAAAGTAGTGTTAATGGTTTATTGGTAAAAGTCCAAATTCTAGACTTTTTAGAATTAGTAGTTTGGTTGGTATATTAACATTCCATCTTAATCTTTGCTAATAATATTACAAAGAAAGAGGAAAAGCTAGACATATCTATAAAAATAAAATACCTTAACATCTAAGCAAAATATAAAAGTTGCACACAAATTGCCAATAAATATAAACATTAGATTAATATTAAAAAAATAAACTCATAATTGCTATTAAGACATTATAAAAATGAAAAAGTTTACTGTGCATGCATATTTGCAAACAGAACACTCCAAACAAACAATATAATTTTACTATCATTATTACATAATGCAGCATTGAATGTTACTGAGGTGTGGTGTTTTTTTGTTTTTAGTCTACTCCTTTTTGGAGAAATGCTCACCAAATTCACAAGCAAGAACTAGTTAGGGATCATTTACCGCTGTTTACTGTTTCCTAGTCTGGGGGAAAATTGCTTTCTGGTAGATTACCAAACTGCTAATAAGTGTGACTGGTCCCGCTATTATCCGTCCTTTTACTTATTTCCCCCAAAGCCCAATTTTGCATGTTCTATATCGAATGAACTGATTGATCATACCCTTTTAGATGCACTGTCATCATTTTTCTTAGTTTCCCCATGCTAGAAAAAAGAGAGTAATTTAAAATATTTCTTGATTCCTAAAACAGAAAACTTCCCTAAATATAGAGACATAATCATTTTACTTTTTCTCTTATACTGATTTTCATGACTTGGCTGTCCCTTTATAAGCAGTCTTCTTTAATAAAAAATATTTAGAAATGGTGGCCAATAGATATTTACAAAAGGGTCAGTCTATGCTGGGGGAAAAAAAGGACAGGTAGCCTATGACATGTAATTCCTTTCCCTTTGGGCACTTGCTACTTCACCCATACTCTTGTTAAAAAAGTTAAGCAGATTTGCTGTTTTATGTGCCTTACAGATTACCTTCAACACAGCTGAGAACTGAAAGCATTTAAAGTTTGTTTTCAAACTTACAAAATATATTTGGTGAGCATTTACCTAGATACTTTACTGAATAAACGTTTTACTTCATTCCCTTGGACCAGATTCAGGACAACAAATAACATTATTTATATGAAACTGTCATACTCTTGGAGTTCTAAAATAATTTATTTTTAAAAGTTTTAGCCTCATGCTAGTTGAAAAATAAAAATCTATAGCACCATCTTCTGAAAAGGCACTTTCTAAGAACCGCCTTGCTTTAAAAAAAATGATTAAAAAATTTAATACAGTGTTCACCCCAAAGAATAACTTTGTTTTACCCTAGATAAAACATTAGATTTTGGTTACTTCAGACATTGATTACAGAAAGAAAGAAAGACCAATGGCTGGATATATGATTGGATAGGATTTTAATTTTGTCATACTGTTTGTTATCTGATATTTCAACAGGTTTCTCAATCATCCATATTATATGTATTATCTATCTTTAATTCAATTAGAACCTTTAACTTATATACTTTAAGAGCAAAAGATTCTTGAGGCTTAATCAACAATGTAAAAATCTAAAGCACTATCTTTGATGGGTAAATACAAATAAAATTCAACTAGTAGTAGATAATATTAGTACAAGCCTTGACCATAATATCTTAGTTAAAAAGAAATTATTTTGACTGACATGGTAACTTGTAAACTGAAATGTACCGTTTTTAAAAGCAGGAAAATGTAAAAATATTTTTCCTTTGTGGTATTTATAGATATATGAAAAAGAGGAGGAGGAGGGGAGATATTATTCTTTCTGGGAGTCAGCTTAGGTTTCACTAATCACAGTATAATTTCTAATAGTGCCACTGATCAAGAATTTTCTTAGTATAAGCAACAAGATTTTTTTGGAGAAAATTCTGACTTTCACATTTCGTAGTACTGATTTTACCCATTTTTCTTGGCTTATCTTTTGACTCCTATAGAATCACAAAAGTGCTTTATATGATTAAATGGGAGGGAAACAGGAAAATAAAGACAGAGTCTAGAGTCAAGGTTAGACTGCCACTCAGGAAGGCCTCATTTGATATGGTCTCCCAGCTATTATGATTGTAGCTTTAAAACATACATGAATTCTCAAAAAGAATGAAAAGGATTAAAACTTCATAGGGATAAAAAGCCAAAATAAAGATGCTGGGCCAATGAATCTTGACTGATAACTCATAAAAGGTAATTTAAGTAGCAAGTTACTGTTCAGGCAACCTGTCTTTAAAAAGTATTCAATAGGAAAACATCTATGATACTGAATAAAAATTATGCAGAGCTGTGTTAAGCTTCTTGGCAAAACATTACTATTAAGTTTGACATAGCAAGCAAGACTACAAAATATTCTAGCTAAATCCAAGTGGCTGGCTTCATTGCTTTCATAAAAATCACCACCCCTGGTAAATTCATGTCAGCATGTGAAACTCACCACATTCCTTGAACGACAGTCTCTAATTCCTAGCTTATAATCCATCAAATTACTTCAGATCTATTATTGGCACTCTTGAGTGTTCACCTTTTCTTAAAACACCAAGATCCTCTGTCAACCACTTCTAAATGACAACTCAGCTTTTATTTCCCTAGACATACCTTAGGTCTGTCATGAAGTCTAGCATACTAAAATCCATTTTAGGATAAATATAAAAGTAAACATTAGGCAGTGGTGGGTCATCAGAGAACCTAGTTTGGAAAACTAGTACAGGACTTTACTAGTAGAAGGCCAGGAGTCCCTATGCTAGAAGGAAGAGATGAATCTTTATCATGTGCCTTCCAGAATACCCAGTACATTCCTACTAGAATCCCTTCTAGTCGCTCTTAAATAAATTAATAGGTTACAAACAGGAAGATTTCCATAGAAGAAAATGTGTGGTTTTTTTTTCTCTGAGAAACACGTTAAAAGGTAAAATGTTAAGAAAAAATAAAGGGCATCTTTATTTCTGTGAAAATATGCCAGAACCAGTACTGAGGAGGTTGAGGTACCCTTTTTCCAAACTGCTAAAGTAAAAATCCATGTTTCGGTTAGAGGGGATCAATGGGGAAAAAAGGAGACATCTGTAATACTTTCGTCAAATAAAGATAAATTAAAAAAGAAGTAGTGCCCTGATATTAAATTGAAACTAAAATGGCAGCACCATTTGTTACCATGATATTTCATGTTCTTAATCTTATTTAGAGAAAAAAAAGAGTGGGGAGGGGGTCTAACACTAGCCTTGAAACTTGCTCATCTCCTTATTGTTTAGTGCAGTAACTGTCAGACTCTACTTAAATAAATATAGCAGCTACAGTATTATAAATGTATGGTCATCAATGCCAGTAACTTGCTACTGTAATATAATAACATGTATCAGCAATTTACACAGACCCATTTGCTATCTAGAGTATAATTAAACTTCCAACTTTTCTTCACATGAAAATCAAATATACCAGTTGCTGGCACTGACATTTTGAAGTCACTCCTACATCACAGAAAACAGCATTCATCATATAGTTAGTGAGCAAGGGCAGGAAGAGAAAGGTCACTGTTCAGTTTCATGGCCATTAAATTCGAGCAACCTTCTTTAAAAAAATGAAAAAGATCAGGAATTCTACATCAGAAGTGCCATAATTAAAACAAAATTCAAAAAGGCATTTGTCTCTTAGTCTTTTATCTTAAAACTCTTAAGTACAAGGTTTCTTGTAATTAAGTTTGACATACTAATTTGTTAGTAAGCAAAGTAAAAATATACTATACATACTCTTTCAAGTTAACCAACCTTAAACTACTAATGTTGAAAGTGTAAGAAACCCTAAAAAAGAACTCACTTCAAAGGTAAAGGTTTATATTTAAAATTTTTTTCTCCCTTTGTAAAAGTCCTTCCAAATAGATGTAAACTATGGGCTTCACTCTAGCGCAAGTAAAATTAAGTAACTGAAAATTAGGTAAAGCAGGAAATAGAATAGAGTGTCGAAACAGAATAGAGTGTCTACAGTTCTTCCCTGGGCCCTAAAATTTCCCACATGAATCTGTGTAACTCCCACTGATAAATGAAAATGTTTTCTCATACCGAGCAAGCACACAACAATCAAGTTTTTACCATCTAGAAAACACTATTTTCTTTTCTTGCCCATGTTTCTGACTACTATATTTAGTAAAATTTCAATGTAAAACCCCCAAACACCTTGCTTTATAGGAATTTTTTGGAGGAGAGCAGGGAGGGTTAGGAGAAAAAATGTATATACTATACAAATATTACCTCATGTAAAGAACTTTGAAACAGTGTTGTAAATTGCATTTCAGACACTTCAATATAATAAACATACAAAATACAGTACTTCCTTAGTTTTCTGGTAGAGGGTCAAAAGATTTCATAACTACTGGAGGACATGGGCTCAGATTTTAGGCTCAAAATACAGTAAATTGGCAATAAGAGTAGATTACAGGTAAGAGAGAAACTATAGAGCTAATCCATTTGTTTTGATAAACAGATGGAATTTTGAAAGGTTAACAACAATGCCCATTGGAAACAATCTGTAATATTTATACTCTAAACCAGTGCAAAAAAAATTACAATGCAGATTTCATGTGTTACAAAGTGCAAAGCTCCCCTGAAACCAATGTTACTGGTGAACTTGGTTTTGACAGCTTAATGGTACTTTTTAATATCTTAAAGTGAAATCAATAAAACAAAAGTTTTGCAAAACTTTTCCCCACATTTCAGTGATTTAACTCATTTAAAATAATCCAAGCCCTAACTTCCTTTGTCACCATAACCCTAATTTTAAAAGGAAAGTTACATGTGATAAAATAGCAAATTTAAAAAAAGTATCATTTTCCTGATTCATTTTAATAAATGAAAATGGGCACCTAACCAGTATGATTCTTTAATAAACATGATTTCCAAAGAATTTAAATACCTTCTAAATCCTAATCTATTCATGATCATTTCTTAAATTAAAGTTCAATTTTATTTTTGATATTTAAGGTCAGACTCAATTAGGATATTTGATAAATTTCCTTCATTTTCATTATGATTTTTAAAGACATGCTTCAGACTTGAAAATTACAAAACTTTCCTTTTGAAATTAAGGCTGTATTACTTTGCTCTTTTAAAATCATGTATGTGCCTGCTTCTCCCACTGTCTGTGGTAAAGATGTCAAACAGACACAGCTTTCCTTTAAAACTGCTTATTGCACTATAAGATAGCAAAAACAAGTTGTCAGTTCTTAAAATAAACATGATTATATTTCTATAAAAGATGTTGTCAATACAGTTCTATAATTATTAAAGCACTATTCTAATAAATATAAAAGAAAAGGAAGCTATGCTTCAAAATACATACATATATGTTTATATATATACACACATATATATAAAAATATATATATGGAAATCACATTAATGTATGAGAGGCAAGTAAAATAGCAAAAAAAATTATTTAAAAAAAAAACCTCAACAACCCCTTCTTTTTCCCCATCCAATTTCAGAGGCCTCATCCTACAGAGTTCCAATCATCATTTAAAATATTTACTCTTTATAAAAGCTTCAAAGGATTTCCATGTATAACCCATAGAAACAGAAAGCTTTAGAATACATATCACTCATAGAGAGAAAGAGTTATAACTTCTGACAAGGTTTTATATTTATAGCAGCTTGAACAAACTCACTAGAGAAGAAAGAATAGTTTAGGTTGCTACTGCTTATTGTATACATTGCACAAATGGCAAATATAAGTTCAGAGCAGGAGGGGACAGACACAGACTCTCATAAACACACACACACACACACACACACACACACACACACACACACACACTAATTTTGCTTCTGAAGAAAGCAACATCAAGAGTTGAGGACTTAGAATTGTGTGTGAGACAAGAGACAGGAGTAGGTGTGCAAAATAAAAGTAAAAGTCTAGTTTTCCATGCTTCATATTCAAATGAACCAGATACATGAACATTTGAATATCACTGGTAGCATTAAGGAAAAAAAATGTAGGTGATGAGGCAAGGGAGGTGGAGCAAGAAATAAAAGTGGTGGTGAGAGGATAATAAAAGGGAAAGAAATTTCCCAATGGAATGACCTATAAAATATATACAAAGAACATATATATCATTTATCAATGCAGATCCAGATATATATGCATATGAAGTATACATGTATACACTTAAAGTATACAGATACTTTACAAGAATACACGAATGCACATTAATTTTGTTGCACACATAATTGTGAACAATCACTGATTATTCATTTAGGTTTGTTTTTAAAAAATCATTATTTACCTTTTCTTTCTTTCTTTCTTTCTTTCTTTTTTTTTTTTTTGCAAAGATAGTTGTGCTGCCAAGCAACTTGAGGTAAAGGCATTAAAAGGGTTAGACTACAAGAAAGTGAAAACAAAACAATGGCGATACTTCCTACAGGAGACCGCACAAAAAAGCAGTTGGCTGGTTTCATATTGCATAATGGTGCTGTGTCCCTTGATAAAGTAAACAATCTTCCTTGTATCAACATAAAAATCAGACCCTGGTCCCCACAGTGTTGGTTTCTGTATGGCTGGAGGCATCCCCACTCAACGGACTCCACTGGAAACACACGTTGTATGTCAATTCATCTTTCAATTGTTCCTCTCAGCGAATATTCTCAGACTTTTTAAGCAAAGTACATTGTGCGTAAGGTATCTTGGTGAATCTGTACAGCCTTGGCAAGAGCTTGTGGATCTCGCCCATTGCTCTGTCCTGAAACGTGACTTCCTTCAGCACTGTAAGAGAATTGGCAATTAACACACACACAAACCCTATCCTGATGTAATAATTCGGAATATTATTTGTTGTAGAAAATTTTACAAATATTTTTAGAAATAGAGGCTGGTATAATCTTACATGTCTATCACCCAGCTTCAATAATTAACTCATGGCCAATTTTACTTCTCTCATTTGCTCAGGATTATTTAGAAGCAAATCCAAGACATACTATAATTTTGTTGGTATATATCACTTTTATCATCAACAATCTTTCCATTGAGTTAATTTGATAAAGTAAGTCACTATATCATTCTATTACTAATAAGCCTAGACTGTACATTTTAATGGGAACCCTTATCTTGGGCAGTCAGTTCTGACTATCACTGCTTTTCATATGGATCACTGACTCCTCTAGTAGGTCATGGAACTTTAATTCTAAATGGCAGTTCTTTATGGTAAATAGAGAGCCACATATTTATATGGAGCCACATACTTACATGGAAACAAAGAAATGTCCCAAGAAAATCCTAATATGCAGGCCATGTGTGAATTTGGGTAAAAAACTGTATTTGTTACACTTTTATATTACCTGTCATGTTCTTTGTCTACGAGATGATATCTGGCTCTGAATGCCACCAGGTGAGCATAATACGCTGGTGCAGGTATAGAAACAGATCGTGTACAGCGCACATAAGTGTGGCAGAGCTGGTAAGTTAGCAGCTGAAGTTCATCTGCAGTAAAGCAGTTATCATCCCATAAAACATGATAGTGTGAAGGACGGCTGGTACCCTATAGAGAAGGCAATGACATATTCTGTTGATTTCTAAACTTTTAAATAAATATTTAGCATAGATGAAGTTATACAAAAAGTCAGCTTTCTACAATAGTAAAACATATTCTAATTTAATAATGGATTTAAAAAAAATTCAGTTGGTTTTGGGTGTACATCCAAAAAAAGTGAAAGTAGAGACTTGAACAGTTATTATACACCTATGTTCAAAAGCAGCATTAGCCCAAAGATGGAAGCAACCCAAGTGTCCATTGATAGATGAATGGATAAACAATATATGGTATATATTTAATGGAATATTAATATTCAGCCTTAAAAAGGAAGAAAAGTCTGACCATACTACAACATGGATGAACCTTGATGATATTGTGCTAAATGAAATACACCAGTTACAAAAAGACAAATATTACATGATTCACTGATATAAGGCACCTGGAGTACCTGGAGTACCTTATTATCATGGAGATAGAAAGTAGAATGGTGAGGCTGGGGAAAGGGAGGATGAGGAGTTAGTGTTTAATAGGGACACAGTGTCAGGAAAGATGAAAAAATTCTTCAGATAGATGGTGATAGGACTGCATAACAATGTGAACGTACTTAATGCACTAGAATTGTATATTTAAATATGAGTACAATGCTAAGTTGTATGTTATGTATATTTTACCACAGTAAAAACACCAGAACATTTACTTGAGCTTTTATGTATTAGTTACTATGTTAGGTGATACGGACTCAAAGAAAAACAAAGTAAAACATTTCCTGTCTTTTGGAAAACATAATTTGTAAAGGGCTAGAGGAGACAGAGCATCTACAATTATAAAACAACTAATAAGTGGCTGTAAGACGTGGCACTTAATCCTGTATGAGAATACCAAGGCAAATAATTGTGGAAGTAAGCCTTGGTTCTTCATCAAGTGGGGAATGAGTGAGATTTGGCTTTTTTGTTGAGGTTAGTGAGAAGACACTAGAATGAACCACCTTAACGCCGTGGTCGGCAAACTGCGGCTCACGAGCCACATGAGGCTCTTTGGCCCCTTGAGTGTGGCTCTTCCACAAAATACCACGGCCTGGGCGAGTCTATTTTGAAGAAGTGGTGTTAAAAGAAGTTTAAGTTTAAAAAATTTGGCTCTCAAAAGGAACTTCAATCGTTGTACTGATGATATTTGGCTCTGTTGACTAATGAGTTTGCCAACCACTGCCTTAATGAAAGCACAGGGGGCATAATAATTCATGGTGTATTTGGGGAATGGCTAACAGACCAGTATGAACAGAGTTTGGCACAGGAAGGGAAAAAGATGAAGATGAAAAGAACATTTGGAATCAGACTGAATGACATTCTTAAGAATTGCAGCGAAAGCATTATTATTATTATTATTATTATTTTACAGTTTTTAGGTGTGATGAAATTGGGGTTTTCTAAAAATAACATCAGCAATAATATGGAGGATGGATTAGAAACAGGAAGAGATTGAAAGCAAAAGGAGCAGTCAGGAGGCTGTTGCATTAATTCTGGTGTGAGATAATGAAGGTATGAACTAAGGAAAGGGCAGTGGCAAAGGTATAAAACAGAAAAATTAGCTCATACTTCAACAAATATTTGTTTGTTAGACACTGCAAGATTTTGGAGATAAAACTCAAATTATTATCAAATCTACCCCCCAAATTACAGGTTTACAATGCCTATATATGATACAATCATATACATTCAATATTAGCTAATCCCTCACTATATGCCATGTCCTTTATAAAATGCCAGGCACACAGTAATGAATAAGACACATTCCAGAGATGAGGCAGGTAATGTATAAATAAAATCATCAGAATTTGGGCTATAAGGAGAATTAAAGTTTTTGGTTAAATACATTGGAGAAATATTCCTGTCTTGAAGATTCATTTGCATTATCAGTAATATCCAAAAGTTCTAAAGTAAAAAAATCTTATTTATTTCCAAATTTATTTGAACAGAGAAATCCTTTTTTCTCCTCTGTGGTATTTATAGCAGTAGTGTTTCTTGGTACACATGGTATAATGTACTCTAATAATATAGGTTTTTATCTCTAGAAGGTCCTTTTAACTTTATTTTTAACTACCCTCCATGAAAATGTACATCGATTGTAAAGAGGAGCAGGTATAAGAACATAGATAAATGAGTGGGACAAGAATTTTAAAGCTGTAAGAATGAAACTTGGGTTAGTGCCGTGGTCGGCAAACTGCGGCTCGTGAGCCACATACGGCTCTTTGGCCCCTTGAGTGTGGCTCTTCCACAAAATACCACGGGCGAGTCTATTTTGAAGAAGTGTCATTAGAAGAAGTTTAAAAAATTTGGCTCTCAATAGGAATTTCAATCGTACTGTTGATATTTGGCTCTGTTGATTAATGAGTTTGCCAACCACTGGGTTAGTGTATGTGAGATGTATATATATAAAGCTTTAAGGTACAGCTATAAAGTAAGGTACATCTTCCTAAAATTTTCTACTTTATTCAATGGCAAGCAGCCTAAAACAGTTTTGGGCTAGGAATACAGAGTCACTCTATGCTGCTGGGATGTTTAAGAAGCACTGAATTAAATAGACATGAGTCTCTCTCAAAGTAAGAAAGGGGAAGACATTTACTTACTGAAAATTTCATCTGATTTTATGTGGAAACAATTTGGAGTGCATAAAAGGTTATTTTTCCTTTTTCTGACATTAAAAAAAATATACATATTAATGGGAGTTCCTGAATTAAAACATTTCATCCAAAGTGTAGGCTTACCTGTATTCCAGCATGACTACAGAGGTAAAAATCAAACTCATATGGGTGTGTAATGTCTGTATCAACAGTTGTTCCAGCTGGGATATTGCCACTTCTTCCAACCTGGATTTGTTTGGTCAAAGTTTAAACAAAAAGACAAATGTAAACAATGTGTCTGAAGGCACTTTTAAAAATGTATAAATATATAGGGTGATCCCATGATTCACTACTTTCAGCTTCATGTATTACTTAAGCAGGCATTAAGAGCAGACCTTATTCTAGTCCTGGTTCCTATTCTTAAATGTTGCTGAAAGTGAGAGGTGATAAACAACAAAGAGTCTCTACTATATGTTTAGCTGGTAGTGGATCCCAGTATGGGTGGAAAACCTAAACATTTTTTTCCCAAGTTACGTTAAGTGCTCTAATTTATGATACCTATGCATAGCTGGTACTCTTTAATGTGTAATTTATGAAAATTAGCCCTTTCCTTTTTGAACACTATATTTTTAGAGAAAGAATGCTGAAAACAACATCAATAATAATCACCTTTTGTTAACCATTTTTATGTCGGGTACTTTACATACATTATTTCTAAGCCTGGTAATTCTGCCAGTTAGGCATTATTCCCCTTTGGGGAAACTAAGGCTCGGGAATATAAAATAATTTGCCCACTAGCATACAATAAAGGGTAGAATTGGGAGTCAAACACAGAAACGAATGCAACGGCCCTACTCCTTTTATTTTATACTAGCAGTTTCAATATTTTGTAAGAAAACATGATTCTTCCTAAGTAGATATGTGAATGAAATGGTTCAAAATGAAAGGCTCCTAATAAAACACTTTCAGACACATATATATACTCACCTCCACCTCCTTATACCTAACACATCTGAAATCATTAACTAACATTATGTCTGCCATGTGAGGTAGTGGCTTGAGTCACAGCCAAGTAGACCAACCAGTTAGCCTTCACCAAGCACAAAACAAAGAAAACAGTTCATAATCTACTAAATTATGCTGATTCATTACACATAAATCTAATTAATACATATAAAAATTTTTACTCTATTTAGAGAGGTAGCAGAATGCTTGTGTTCACATCACTGCTCTACCAGTTTCTAGTTGTGCGATCATGGTATTTTACTTAATTGTGCCTCTGTCTCCTCATTTATAACTAGAGGCCCAGTACACGAAATTCGTGCATAGGTAGGGTCCCTAGGCCTGGCCGGTGATCAGAACCAATTAGGTTCCCCGCCTCCCCGCCTCCTCCTTTCCTCACCACCCATGCGCCGCTGCCATGTGGTTCCTTCCACCTCCCAGTCTCCTCCTTCCCTTGCCACCCACTTGCCGCAGTGTGGTTTCCCCTGCCTCCTCCTTTCCTCGCTCCCTCAGCACCCCACCTAGCTGGATGCCCGCCATTGCCTGCCATGCTCCGCACCGCCCCCTGGTGCTCAGCGCATGTCAGAGCGAGCAATCGAACTCCCGGTCTCCCAAACTCCCGAGGGGACACTTAGCATATTAGCCATTTTTTTAAAAATAAATTTTTATTGATTTTTTACAAAGAGGAAGGGAGAGGGATAGTCAGAAACATCGATGAGAGAGAGACATCGATCAGCTGCCTCCTGCACACCCCCTACTGGGGATGTGCCCACAACCAAGGTACATGTCCTTGACCGGAATCGAACCTGGGACCTTTCAGTCTGAAGGCTGACGCTCTATCCACTGAGCCAAACCGGTTTTGGTGCATATTAGCCTTTTATATATATAGATGATCTCTAATCTACAAGGTGTCCCAAAAAATGTATACATTTTAACAGCTGATCACTATTAAATGAAAATGAAATATATCTAAATAAACACTACTTTTATAATTATTCGAAGTGTGTACTAGTATATATATACTAGAGGCCCAGTGCATGATTAAATCATGCACGTGTAGGGTCCCCTACACGCTTTCGCTTTCGATCGAGGGGGAGCTGGGTGCCTATCCGCTGGTGCACCAGGCCTTTCAGAAGCCTCGGGCGCGGCGGAGGCTTCTGAAAGGCCTGGTGCATCAGCGGACAGGCACCCAGCTCCCCCGCTTTTGATGGTCCCCGGCGGGACGTGAGCTCGCTGCCCCAGAGGCCCCTTCTGTGCTGCAGCACAGCCATGGCGCAGACGCTGAGCTCGCGCCGCCGCTGGCGACGCGAGCTCAGCATCCCACCGGCCTAATCAGCCACCCGGGCCACCCCGAGTCCCGCCCCCCCCGCGCCTCCTGGCCAATCGTGGGCATAGCAAAGGTACGGTCAATTTGCATATTTGTCTATTATTAGGTAGGATTTTTGGGACACCCTACATTATCAGTAGTATTTAGAGCAAAACTAAAAGAGAAGCAAACAAATGGAGGACTGGCATAAGCTAAACATCAGGTACCAGTAATCATTAAATTTAACTTAGTTTTCCCCTATTCCTACTTTTAAAGAAACATTTGATTTTCTAGGTGCCGAAATATACCTAGTAATTTGGGGTCAAAGGCCTTTAACAATCTGGCCATAATAAAACTATCACTACTGCTATTAGAGAGGTGGTATTCCACTGTGAGAAGGGGTATACCACTCTGGAGACAGACTGCCTGATTTGAATCCTAGCTTTACTAATTACCAGCTTTATAACCATGGGAGGTTATTTAACTGCCATGTGACAGTTTCCTCCTGTAGAAAATGGGGATAATAGTAAGTATCTCATAGTGTTGTTTATGAAGATCAAATGAGTCCAATTTATAAAAAAAACCTCAAACAATACCGACTATTATTCTTTTTCTTTATTATTACCAGCATCACCACCACACATAACTAGCTAACCTTTATTGAGTGCTAAGTATGTGTCAAGCACTGTTCTTAGTGCATTACATATTTTAAGTTATTTAATCCTCTCAACAACCTAAATAAGGTAAATATTAATATGACCCAAACTTTGTTGAGAAAGATACAGGCACAGCAGTGTTAAGCTACTTGCCCAAACTTACATAGTGAGAGTAACCAAAGAGCAAATATACACCAAAGATAAGATACACTCCGCTCTCTCTTTCAGTCTTTTCTACTGAACCTTTTCCCAAGGGGACATAGACACCAGCAATCTTAGATTTCTCCGTTCCAAGGTTAGCAGGATGGGGGGCGGAGCATTGGAAATGACAGTAAGACTGTTACTTGCCTATATTACACACAGACAAGAAGACCTATTTTTCCCCAGGTATTTATACCTCCTTCCCCTTCCTAATTATAAAAATACATCTACACAATGGAATTCTACACTGCTGTAAAAAGGAATTCTTACCATTTGCAACAGCATGGATGGAACTAGAGAACATTATGCTAAACGAAATAAGCCAGTCAGAGAAAGATAAATATCACATGATTTCACTCATTTGTGGAATATAAGGAACAACATAAAATGATGAACAAAAATCGAACCTGAGACATAGAAGCATCGAACAGACTGTACAACCTATGAGGGAAGGCGGGGGCTGAGGGGGTAAGAGATCAACCAAAGGACTTGTATGCATGCATATGAGCAAAACCAATGGACACGGACAGTGATGGGGCGGTGGTGAGGGCTTGTGCTTGGGGGAGGAGGTGGCAGGGGAGAGGTCAATTGGGGGAAAAAAGGAGATTCATGCAATACTTTAAACAATAAAGGATTTAAAAAAAAAAAGAAATCACCTTACCATTCCTATCTAGCTATTTTGAAAAATCAGGAATGAGTATTGAATTATGATCAAATTCTTCTACAATGCCTATGAAATAATAGTGCTTTTTAATATTTTAATTTTGCTGTGACACATTTTACTCATTTTCAGAAACAAAGGTAATTTGCTCATCAAAAAATACATATTCACATTATAAAATACAGAAAATAGTTCTGTGAATTTTAAAGGAGGCATTGTTTAAAAGTTAGTTTGCAAGAATTTCCACTAATCACTCTAGACAGTCCCTTGTTTTTAAAAAAAGTTAATTTTTACAAGATATTTTAAAAGAGAATGTACCTTTTTTGTTTTGAACATTTAAGGGACATACAAATAGGATGGAAAAAATTTTAAATTATGAGTTTCTTCACAACAAAAAAAAAGTATTAATGGGATTTTGAACATTTGGAATGTTACTAGAATTTCTAAAAAGTTAAAAATTTTAAACAATTAACCTAATTTTGATGCTTCTATACTCATAATCTGCTTTGCTGAAATCTGCTACTATATATTAGAAACTTTGCTGTTGGCAGAGAGTCTTTGTTAAGTGCTCTATGAACTATGTTAGGTAAGCCTGGCTTATGTTAGTATTACAAAAGATGTGATTACCCTTTCTGTCCGATCAGCACAAAATAATCGAGTGTGATGTCTCTTCTGAACTACAATGTAGGTTATTCCAGGTTGATAGTCTTTCTCCAAACTGATGCAGGCTTCTCGAATTGCTAGTAGTTCATAATATAATACCTAGAGAAGATGAAATGACATAGCCATTCTCTTATACAGACTTCAAAGTAAGATAATTATTTAGTCTCAGTATTTCTTAATGTCATCAGTTACAGCTAAATATACCTCTATTTCATCTTAATTATAATCAGAGCACGGTCTTAACAATCAAGGCTTCTACATCCATAGTAAATATTTTAAAAGGGAAATCTAAGGAAGCATCAAATTTTGACTTTGGGAACTCTCAACTTAATTAAGGTTTCTAACTTCAGAACTATATACCATATTATAAACACAGCATCTGATTTAACCATAGTATGATGAGATCCCAGGCAACCAACCTGCCTAAACTGTCCCTCTGAAACACCATCCCGATAAAAGATGATACGAGTAGGTTTGAACCGAGTTGACTTATAAAATTGAATGAGAAGTTCTCGGACCATGGAGGCCAAGTCCTGGATGATCTCCTGTCGGGGTCTCTGAACTCGTACTGTAGCACAGTATCTGCTTGGGTGGGCATCCATACTACCTACAACCTAAGTTGGAAAAGTAAAGAAAAATGAAAATTAAGATAATCAAGACTACATGATTATGAATTTACTGCAATTAAAAAATTGAAAGAAAGTACATGGATTTCATTTAAATTTGTATTTTATTATAACCTTACAATTTACCACTGTTCATTTGGAGGGTAATAAAAAACAGATCGCCCTAGCTGGTTTGGCTCGGTGGATAGAGCGCCGGCCTGTGGACTGAAGGGTCTCAGGTTCGATTCCGGACAAGGGCATGTATCTTGGTTGCAGGCGCATCCCCAGTGAGGGGTGCGCGGGAGGCAGCTGATCGATGTTTCTCTCTTATCAATGTTTCTAACTATCCCTCTTCCCTTCCACTCTGTAAAAAATCAATAAAATATATTTTCTTAAAAACACGCACACACACACACACACAAAAACACAGATCATTCCCAGTGAAGAACTGAATAAAAGACCCAGTATAGGGTAAAAAATTATTTTCCTATAAGAAGACTGTACTTTACATTTAACAATTAGATTCTAATTTTTAGATGTTGCCGGTAGACCTAATGATTAGTAAGGGGAAAAAAGAGACAAAAAGATGTATATAACGAGAATAAGAGAAAGAAGATAAGTAAAAAAGAGGACCCATGAAAACCCTTAATTTCTCTTTATATCTTTTATACTTTAGCAAACCACCCCAGAAGCCATACTGAAGACTCTGGCATCATCTTAGAACTGCTATGATTTATAAATTTTAAAAGAATTTTACTTCTATTACTGCAATGTCCTAGACCAGAAGGCTTGAATCCATGGTCAAGTATTCCTGCATTGCATTTGTGTTTTCTGTCTGGTCTTGAGAGAAGCTAATCTTGGTTTTGAGAGTAGCTATCTGAATTTTCTCTTTTGTGTCTTGTTTAATACTGTTATGTGTTTGGAGCAGAGGAAACTCTGAAGCATGAACTTGTAAGTGCACCATGACTATAGTCACTTACAGACCTATTGAAGCATGATCTCTGGAACCTGAATATTTTAAAAAAGTCTAAACATCATTCTAGGCTGAGAACCAGCTTATGGTAACTGTGCTTCTCTCTCTTCCAGGGTAGTATTTATACCAAAGTCATGCTTCAAAATGGAACTCTGCAGTGCACCCAATGTTCAATGCAGCATTATTTACAGTAGCCAAGACATGGAAACATGTCCATCAATGGATGAATGTTACTATCATTTTCAAAGATAAGTAAGGTTTATCGGATTGTTAAAACTTAAAATTTATGTAAAATTATACTAGATAATAAAAAATATAAACATATGAAAGTTGACTTTCTCTTTATCCTATATAATCCTATATAATAAAAGAGTAATATGCAAATCAACTTAACAGTGGAACAACCGGTTGCTATGACACGTACTGACCACCAGGGGGCAGACGCTCAATGCAGGAGCTGCCCCCTGGTGGTCAGTGCACTTTCACAGGGGGAGCACCAATCAGCCAGAAGCCGCTCACAGCTGGCCAGCGCAGTGGTGGTAGCGGGAGCCTCTCCTGCCTCTGCGGCAGCATTAAGGATGTCCACCTAAGCCGTCAGTCGGACATCCCCCTTGGGCTCCCGGGCTGCCAGAGGGATGTCTGACTGCCATCTTAGGCCCGCTCCCTTGAGGAGCGGGCCTAAGCCAGCAGGTGGACATCCCCTGAGGGGTCCCAGACTGCGAGAGGGCGCAGGCCAGGCTGAGGGACCCCCCCCCCCCCGAGTGCATGAATTTCCATGCACTGGGCCTCTAGTATATTTATAAAAGTGGTTTCAAAGAAAATATCATTAAAATTAAAAAACTTGAAATCAAAATGGTGATCTTTTAAACTTTAGATAAGATAAATCTGCCTAATGACACTCACAGCAGCAATAGAAGGCTTCTTCCCATCACCAGCTGGTGGATGAGTGACATCTGCTCCCAAAAAGATCACTGGTTGCTGGAACACAGAAGGTCTTAAACACAATTTTTAAAAGAGTTAGATAATTCATTTTTTTAATTACCCATTTATCTGTTTCACACTACTGTAACAAAACTGCAAGTTACTGACACAGCACAGAGAAGGTCCTATACAGACAGCTTCATAGGCCTGAAATACTGACAGCTTTATTCTCTTAATTCATGAATCCCTGGCCAATGAAGTAAAAGCTGCCCCAGTGGGTCTGTCTATCCAATGTCTTATTCAGAGCAGTCTTCTGCCTTAAATGGTGGTGATGGTGGTTGCAAAGGGAAACTGCTGCCAGCATTCTTCATAATAGGCATTAAATGCTAGACTTCCTCATATTAATCCACCATTTTGTATCAATCTTTCTTTAATGTACTTATATTTTAAGCTTATGTAATCTCTCAAGGCGAAAAAAGATAATTAAACTATACACTGAGAGAGATTATGGGAGTCTACTACTCTCCTGCCCATGGCCAAAAATATAAATTTGAGTAACGTATAGTTAACAGTTATAAAGTAGCTAGTTCATTTTATCTCTGCAACTATATCCTTTAAGTGATTATTTCTTAGTTCTTGGGCTTGTTGATAACATTCTATATTCATCTCACTTATGAATCTCTTCTCATATTTAATAGGGATAGGAAGTAGAGGCAGCAAGGAAAAATAGGGAAAAAAGAGCTTTATGTCAAACACACATCCTTATTGTAATGCTTATCTGTGTACATAGTGGTCAAGATATTCAAAAAAGCCTTAGCCACTTCAACTATTAAAAGAAACCTGCTGTTCAGTTCTCCAAATAACAGCCTCTTCCCCAGCACCTGTTTCTAAGTCATTAGTCTTATACTTTCTAAGAGTTTAGACATGATGGCGATCCACCAGTAACATCCATTGTTCTACTGACTGCAGCAGGGGTTGATATGCTTTCTTAACTGATAAAATGAATTGACATCCCCTTGCCCATCCCCCACCATCCATTCTTCCCTCGCTTCCTCAGTAAGTAGACTTATAACTTAAGTTGTAGATGACTAGCAAATAATGAGAAAATTCTGGGCTCTCCGGTAAGACATAAAGCTCTCTATACTTTCCAGCTAGGCAAGAAGTATTTTGCATACTAAATGAGAATGGAAGTGAGCCAGGGAGGAGGGGGGGATTTTCAAAAGGGAATTTTTTAATCTTGCTAATTAAAACTCTTTTAATTTTTTGCCAAAATGTCTCCTTATCTCCCATGACAGGATTCATCAAAGCTGTTTCTAAACAGATTTTAGATATAACAATATAGAGAAAAATTAAGCTAAAAAATAATATTTTATCAAGCAATTGGCTTCACTTACCTTTGATGAGGTACAAGAATATTATTGATCCCTCCGAGTTTAACATTTATCTTTAGGCACAGATTTGAGAGAGTTTGAGGGGATGTTTTTATTACATTCTTGACTTGAACACACTGTGTAGCCATACCCAAAAGTGTATCTCCTACACGTTTCACCTCCGCTATGGAACAAATGCAGATACCTCTAATTAGAAAAAAGGTTGAAATTCACTGAAAATTAAGCTACTGTGTTTCTCCCCTTTAAATACATTACTGTATTACAGGGCACCAAAAATTCCACCAATACTAAAACAATGCTGTTAAAACTTAATGTATATTGCTTTGAAGATCAGCTTAAGCATTTACTGATAATTTTTCGACTGTTTTTTTTTCTTTGTGCAAAAATGTTTATTTTTATAACCCTGAAAACACTACAACCACAATAACTTAAAACCATACAGAGTAAATATATAATCCCTTGTTAGCATTTTACTGTATTCTCTTCCAGTAATTTTCTCATTTATATGATTTTAATGCAGTTATAATCCTGATATATTTACAGCTTTTAATCCTATTCTCCAAGCTTTAATTTAAAAAATACAGAGGGACTACAGTGTAAAGAATAAAAGGGCCCTGTTCATTTCCCTCTCTCTGCCATTATAACTACCACAAAGAGTTCAGTGTACTTAACTTCTTACACAAAACACATGGGAAGCATTTTAAAATAAAAATTGAGAACACACTATACATTCTATTTTGCAACTTGTTATTTTCACTTAATAATATAGTGTTCTGAATCCTTCCTTATAATAGAGAAACATGCAAATTGACCGCACCTCCGCTACGCCCACGATTGGGCCGGTGGGAGGCTGGGGGGGCGGGACTCTGGGTGGCCTATCAGGCCGTTGAGAAGATCAAGATGGCGGCGCCCAGTCCTTTTAGTTCCGGGGGTCCCTGGGGAGATTGCTGCCCCGGGGAGGCGAGACCTGGCTGCCCAGACGCTCAAGAGGGTCCCTGGGGAGATCGGCAACCTGGGGGGGCATGGCCGGGCCCATCCAGCCGCTCCCGGGGGTCCCTGGGGAGATCGGCAACCTGGGGGGGCATGGCCGGGCCCATCCAGCCGCTTCCGGGGGTCCCTGGGGAGATCGGCAACCTGGGGGGGCATGGCCGGGCCCATCCAGCCACTCCCGGGTGTCCTGGGGGAGATAGGCAACCTGTGGGGGCGTGGCCGGGCTCATCCAGCCTCTCCCGGGGGTCCCTGGGGAGATCGGCACCCCGGGGAGGTGAGGCGGGACTCGCCCAGCCACTCCCAGGGTCCCTGGGAACATTGCAGGCATGTGATTGCTGAGACCCAGACCAGGCCTCTGGCCACAGATTCATAGCTTTGCGGAGACCTAGGGCAGGGATCTGCCTCATCTGCAGAGAGACAGAGGTTCTGCAGTGCCCCCAAGACGTGGGTGGGCCCAGCCAGGGATCAAGGGGCATGGAAGGACTCCTGGCAGAGGGGCAAGGACCCTCACCCCTGAGGCGGGGGTTGAGGGGTGGTGCCACCTCAGTGGAGGGGTGCTGCACTGCAGGGTACTGGACTGACTGACGTGATTCAGAGAAGCTCCCAGTGCTAATGGGCCTCGCTCAGGCGGCCTTCACACTTCAGAGGCAGTGACTCCTGCTCCTGCCTTGACCCAAAAGCAAGCTCGCTACACCCTGCCCCATAGCAGAGCATGCCTAGGCAGTGAGTGGGAAGCCTTCCACCTGCTTTGGAGAAGGGGGGGCAGTAAAGAATGGGGGGAGAGGAAAGAATGTGGAGCATCCGCAATGAAGAGGTGCTTGAGAAAGAGGCTCGGTAGCCTGACTGGAAGGTTTGTTCTGTTTGCTGGGCCGCTGCCCCTTAGGAAGCGCAAAGAGCATGGCTCTGAGGGCTTCCTGTGTGCTGAGTCAAGTTCCACAGCCAACTGGAATTGGCCTCAGTTTCCTGGTCTGTAAAATGGATTAAGCGTGTCCCAGTGCCTTCACTGAGCTTTAATGGCCAATTGAGATACTATATAAATAAAATGAGGGAAGAATTGAGAAAGAAAAGGAAGGACAAGCAACACAAAAGAAAGACTGAAAGGAACCTGTAAACCCATTGTCACTTAAATAGGGAATATAGTCAATAGTGTTGTAATGATGGTGTGATGCCAGGTGGGTACTAGAAATATCGGGGAACACTTTGTAAAGTATATGATTGTCTAACCACTATTCTGTAACTAATATAAAACCTGAAACCAATACCAAATAATGTTGAATGTAAAGAAATGAAAATTGGAGTGAAATTTTTATAAATTTCAAAGTTTAAATAAAAGCTGTAAAGGAAGGAAGGGGAGAATAAAAAGTGTTTTTCATTTTGCCACTTCATTAAAAAGACAGTTGTCTTTATATGGTGCTTTTATACTTTTCTAAGTCATTATCTCATTTTAATTTCCGGGCAACTTAAAGACAAGATAAGTATTCACTCCACTATTCAAAGAAAGGAAATCTTGGTGTCTGGTCCTAATGATTCAATCGTCAAGCCCTTATTGTAAAGCAGGGTTAGTAAAATTTTCTGTGCAGGGTCATATCTATACTAATAAAAGCCTTGGGGGTGATCAGGCCAGCAGGGGAGGGTATTTGGGGGCAATCAGGCCCGCAGAGGAGCAGTTAGGGGGCAATCAGGCAGGTAGGTGAGCGGTTAGGAGCCAGCGGTCCCGGATTGTGAGAGGGATGTCCAACTGCAGGTTTAGGCCCGATTCCACAGGGATCGGGCCTAAACCTGCAGTTGGACATCCCCAGAGGGGTCCCATATTAGAGAGGGTGCAAGCTGGGCTGAGGGACACCCTCCCCAGTGCATGAATTTCATGCACCGGGCCTCTAGTCTCAATATATAGATTGCAGTTATCCTTTAGCTTATTTCGGTTCTCATTATTTCAAATGATGCTGTGGATAGTATCCTTGTATATTTATTTTTGTTTGGTTGTGTAACTATAGCCTCAGAATAAATTTCTACAAGTAGAACTGAGAGTTAAAGATATATGTATTTAACATTTTTAAACATGCTAACAAATTGCCCTCCTTAAATACTTATTAATTCATTCAACAAATATTTAATGTGCACCTAATCCATGCTAGTACTGTGCAAGGCTCTGGATATATAATAGTGAGTTAGCAGAGACACTGTTCCTGTCCTCACAAAACTTAGTGTAATCATAGAAATAGGCATTAATTAATTAAAACCCATAGGCCTGTACAATACAAACAATGAACCTTAACAAACTGTGGACAATCTATATTAATAAAAGTCTAGGTGGCCCTCACACCCTCGTGCGACGCCCTTACATCATCACAAGATGGCCACCACAAGATGGCCTGCAGGGGAGGGCAGTTGGGGGCGAACAGGCCAGCAGGGGAGGGCAGTTGGGGGTGATTGGGCCGGCAGGGGAGGGCAGCTGGGGACGATCCAGCCGGCAGGCAGAAGTGGTTAGGCGCAATCATGCAGGCAGGCAGGCGAGTGGTTAGGAGCCAACAGTCCCAGATTGTAAAAGGGATCCCAGATTGGAGAGGGTACGGGCTGGACTGAGGGATACCCGCCCCATGCTCGAATTTCGTGCACCGGGCCTCTAGTATATTAATAATAATTTATCAATATTGGTTTATTAAAAGTACCACACCAAGATAGTATTAATAATAGGGAAAACCACGTGCAGGGGAGGGGAACTTTATATTATATCAGTGATGGCGAACCTATGACACGTGTGTCAGCACTGACACGTGTAGCCATTTCTGATGACACGCGGCCACATGCCGAGGATGAAACATTTGCTGCTCCTGAGGATGAAACATTTGAGACTAGAGTCTTGGAGTTAGTTTTTTCCTCAAAGTGACACACTACCCGAGTTATGCTCAGTTTTTTGGCGAAGTTTGACACACCAAGCTCAAAAGGTTGCCCATCACTGCATTATATAGTTCCTGTATATAGGAACTTTACATTATCTACTCAATTTTTCTCTAAATCTAAAACTGTTGTAGAAAATAAAATCTAGTTCTTTTCCTCCCTGGCTCCTTGAAGATCAGTCGCCATCATATATGACACAGTTAACTATTTGGAACAGGAAGTTCATGACCAACAAACTACTTCAGCGGAAACAAATGGTCATTGACATCCTTCAACCTGGGAAGGCAACAGCATCTAAGACAGATATTCGGGAAAAACTAGTCAAAATGTATAAGACTACACCAGATGCCATCTTTGTGTTTGGATTCAGAGTTCATTTTGGAGGCGGCAAGACAACTGGCTTTGGCATGATTTATGATTCTATAGATTTGCAGGACATGGCCTATATGAGGAGAAGAGCTCAAGAAAACAGACAAAGGAACACAAGAACAGAACGAAGAAAGTCAGGGGGACGGCAAAGGGCAATGGCAGTGCTGGCAAAAGTGAGCTGAGAATTGGACAGTAGAAGGAGTAAGGATTCTTCAATAGCATCCCAATTTACAGATTGTGCAGATATTTCATGAGAAGATTCATAATCTAAGAACTTTTTAAAAAAGGTGGCTCTCTCTGCAACTTCTCTACCCCCTTCTCCCAGGCATTTTCCTTGCCTCTCTCTTTTTTCCTAAGCTCCAATGTCCCTTCTGTAACTTCTTTCCTGAACCTCTTTCTTCTAGGCTCAATTATTCTACCTCTGTGACTTTCTAAATAAAATTTCTCCTAAAAATTAAAATAAAATCTATTAATTAAAAAAAAATCACTCTGGAAGCAGTGTAGAGAATGGACTAAAAGGAAACTAGAGGGAAAGCAGAGAACAGTTTGGAGGCTGGTAATACCAACTTTCCTTCAAATCAACAGTGTATGAGAGTGTATATTTATTCATATCTTTGCTAAAAAAACTTATTCTAGTTCATATTTATTTTTTTATTTATATTTTTATTGATTTCAGAGAGAAAGGGAGATATAAATATCAATGATGAAAGAGAATCATTGATCTGCTGCTTCCTACACACATCCTACTGGGGATTAAGCCTGCACCCTGAGCATATGCCCTGACCAGGAATCGAACTGTGATCTCCTGGTTTATAGGCCAGTGCTCAACCACTGAGCCATACCCACCAGGCAGTTTATATATTTTTTCTTTTTTATTAATCCTCATCGGAGGATATTTTTCCATTGATTTTTAGAGAGAGTGCAAGGACAGGGGAGAGACAGAGAAAAACATCGATGTGAGAAAGACACATCAATTGGTTGCCTCCTGTAAAGTCCCGACCAGGGCTCAGGATGGAGCCTGCAACCGAGGTATGTGCCCTTGACTGGAATCAAACCTCAGACCTTTCAGTCCACAGGCCAATGCTCTATCCACTGAACCAAACTGGCGAGGGCTCATATTTCTTTAATGACTAATGAGGCAGAGCATCTTTTATAAGATAATCAACCATTTGTTTTTCTGTTTTATGTCTCGTGTCTTTTTTTTAGTTTTAGTTTTTTCCTTACTGATTTTATAAATTCTTTTAGTTTAAGCCCTTCTGTATTTTGTCACAACTTAAATATCTTTTTAATATTATAACCATCATTTAAAATCGTATAATATTTCATCAACATACTATAACTTACTCATTTAAAACCAATCCTTAATAGTTTTTAAATATCATTACAAAAGTTTTGTGCAAGGAGATTTTTCTTTCCTTTGAATACATTTTGGAATTAGAGATACTGAACTGTAGACTAAAAACACATTTTATACTTTTTTGATGGTAATGATGCTATCAATTTCTATATTCCTTGCATATTCACAAGCACTATTGTAATATTTAAATACTAGAGGCCTGGTGTATGACATTTGTGCACTGAGGGGGAAAGTCTCTCAGCCCGGCCTATGCCCTCTTGCAGTCCAGGACTCCTTGGGGTATGTTTGCCTGCCGGCTTAAGCCCAACCCCTCCTTACTCCCGCCAGCCGTGAGCCCGGCTTCTGGCTGAGTGGCGCTCCCCTGGTGGGAGCGCACTGACCATCAGGGGGCAGCTAAAGCGTTGAGCGCCTGCCCCCTGGTGGTCAGTGCAAGTCATAGGTGACTGGCTGTTCCACTGTTTGGTTGATTTGCATATTACGCTTGTATTATAGAGGATATTTGCAAATTTAGTAGCATACAATTTTTATTTTAACTTTTACTTACTGATTTTACTGGGAGGAGAAAGAAATGTCAATTTGTTGTTCCACTTATTTATGCATTCATTGCTTGATTCTTGTATGTGCCCTGACCAGGGATCAAACTTGCAACCTTGGCATATCAGGACAATGTTCTAACCCAGTGGTCGGCAAACTCATTAGTCAACAGAGCCAAATATCAACAGTACAACGATTGAAATTTCTTTTGAGAGCCAAATTTTTTAAACTTAAACTTCTTCTAACGCCATTTCTTCAAAATAGACTCGCCTAGGCCATGGTATTTTGTGGAAGAGCCACACTCAAGGGGCCAAAAAGCCACATGTGGCTCGCGAGCTGCAGTTTGCCGACCACTGTTTTAGGTCATTTACATATAAACATTTATCTAATCCTTACAACTACCTTGTAGAGATTAGTTATTAGCATCCCAATTTACAGATAAGAAAACTAAGGCTTAAGTAACTTATCCAGATCACACACAGGTACTATATCTGGCAGTACCTGGGTATTAAGCAGCACAGTCTACCTCCAGAATCATAGTTTGACTCCATAACCACTATGTTATACTGATAATCAAGTTATCAATGGCATTTAAAATTTTTTTTTTTAAGAGAGAGAAAGGAAGGGAGAGGGAGATCAGTAACATTTTTAGTAATAATTCTTCCCTTAACCATTGTTTTTTGTTGTTGAACTGAACATAGCCTCAAGATTTTACTGTCATACTAGAAGCCCGGTGCACAAAATTCGAGTCCCTTAGCCTGGCCTGCACCCTCTCTAATCCAGGACCCCTCAGGGGATGTCCTAGACATCCCACTTGCAATCCGGGACCACTGGCTCCTAACCGCTCACCTGCCTGCCTGCCCAATCACCCTGAACTGCCTCTGCCTGCCTGCCCGATCGCCCCTAACTGCCCTCCCCTGTTGGCCTGATCACCCTTAGCTGCCCTGCCCTGTTGGCCTGATTGCCCCTAAGTGCTCCCCTGCCAGCCTGATCGCCCCTAACTGCCTCTGCTTCGGCACCTGCCACTGTGGCTTTGTCCCGAAGGAGGACTGGATGACCGGAAGATGTCCGGTCTATCTGGTCTAATTAGCATATTACCCTTTTATTAGTATAGACTAGAGGCCCGGTGCACGAAATTTGTGCACGGGGGTGGGAGGTGTCCCTCAGCCCAGCCTGCACCCTCTCCAATCTGGGATCCCTCTCACAATCCAGGACTGCTGGCTCCCAACTGCTTGCCTGCCTATCTTCCTGATTGCCCCTAACCGCTTCTGCCTGCCAGCCTGATCACCCCCTAACCCAGGGGTCCTCAAACTTTTTAAACAGGGGGCCAGTTGACTGTCCCTCAAACCTTTGGAGGGCCGGACTATATTTTTTTTTAAAAAAAAATATGAACAAATTCCTATGCACACTGCACATATCCTATTTTGAAGTAAAAAAACAAAATGGCAAAAACACCAGGCGGGCCGGATAAATGTCCTCGGCGGGCCGCATGTGGCCCGCGGGCCATAGTTTGAGGACGCCTCCCCTAACCACTCCCCTGCCAGCCTGATTGATGTCTAATTGCTCCCCTGCCAGCCTGTTTGCCCTCAACTTCCCTCCTCTGCCGGCCTGGTCACCCCTAACTGCCCTCCCCTGCAGGCTTGATCGCCCCCAACTGCCCTCCCTTGCAGGCCTGGTCCCTCCCAACTGCCCTCCCCTGCTGGCCTGATCACCCACAACTGCCCTGCCCTGCTGGCCATCTTGTGGTGGCCATCTTGTGTCCACATGGGGGCAGGATCTTTGACCACATGGGGCAGCCATCTTGTGTGTTGGAGTGACAGTCAATTTGCATATTACTCTTTTATTAGATAGGATAGAGGCCTGGTGCATAGGTGGGGGCCAGGTGGTTTGCCCTGAAGGGTGTCCCAGATCAGGATGGGGATTCCCTTGGGGCGTGGGGTGGCCTGGGCAAGGGGCCTGTGGTGGTTTGCAGGCCGGCCACGCCCCCCGGCGACCCAAGCGGAGGTCCTGGTATCTGGTATTTATTTATCTTCCACAATTGAAACTTTGTAGCCTGGAGCGGAGCCAAGCCTTCTGCTCGCTCCGTGGTGGTAGCCATTTCTGTTGGGATTTATGTATCTTCCATAATTGAAACTTTGTAGCCTTAAGCGGAGGCCAAAGCAGGCCAGGGCTGCAGAAGCTTGGCTTCCTCCATCGCCGGGGGCAACCCTAGCCTCCTGCTCTCTCCAGCTCCGTGGCTGCCGCCATTTCTGTTGGGATTTATTTATCTTCTATAATTGAAACTTTGTAGCCTTAAGTGGAGGCCTAGGCTGGCCAGGGTGTGCAGATAGCTTGGCTTCCTCCATTGCCGGGGAACCCAAGCCTCCCTCCCGCTCTCTCCATGGCCACAGCCATCTTGGTTGGGTTAATTTGCATGATCGCTCCTGATTGGCTGGTGGGCGTGGCTTGTGGGTGTAGCGGAGTGGTGGTTAATTTACATATTACTCTTTTTTTTTATTGAGGTATTATATGTGTACATATCTTACCATTACCCCCCCCACCCCTACTCTTTTATTAGATAGGACAGTAAACAAAATATGAATTTTAGAACTGGATCAGTTGACCTTTTCTCTTGTTATCTCCTCCCAGTTCAAAATGCTTGCATCTTTTGATAGCCAGCATTCTCTTAGATCTGCAGTTGGGCTCAATGCATTCAAGCCTCAGCACAATCTTCTTGTAGTTTTAGCCTTTTTTGCAGAAAACTGGTTTAGTCTGCCCACCATAGCCACTCTGCTTCCCATCATAATGCCACTTTCCCTGCATATAACAAAGAACCCTTGCCCTACTTGTATTGTGTGGTAACCTTGTGGGGTTGATGCTTGCCACACTTCTTACAGAATGTCTGGTGGTTTTATGAACGTTCACTGTGTTTGTGAAAGCACTATTGTCAGGGAAAGCTTAACCATTGTTTTATAATGCCTACTTTAACTACCAAAATTCTTTTTACCGGGTTTCTTCATAGACCATTTAGTTTGCTCTACTGATTTGTCTTTTAAAAATAACAATACATGGTTTTAAACACTGTAAACTATAACATTTTTAGGATATGTTTTAGCATCATTCTAAAAGGAACATCATATACTTGAGGAAAAATGCAATCTTAAGGTATTCTTACCATACACTGGTGTCTTCCCTGGCAGGATGACAATAATGAGCTGTAGTCCAGAGTACGTGTTCTTAAGATGCCGGAACATGGGCTCCACGCTGTCTGCCCCCTGCGCATATTTGCAAAAGCAAGGCTGGCCCTGGATGGGCATTCCTGCATCTTTAGAAATCTTACGCAATTGGTCCGTGAAACCCCTAGAAGGAGTAATCACTAAATATAAAACATTTGTCTAATCATCAATACCTACAAAGTAGTAATAGAAAGTTTGGGAAGGGAATGGAGAATGAAGCAAAGATTAATGTGCTCCATAAATGAAGAGGTCACCAGACTACCAATGTTTAGGACAATGTGGGTCAGTAATCTATTTTGCAAAGTAACACTACTATACAGTTGTGTAGCATTTTGTAGTTTACAAAGGGCATTAGTAATAAAGTGTGCTGATTAAGAAAGAGCTCAGCTCTAGAGTTACCAGTTCTGTTACTTATTAGCTTTGAAATTTTAGGCAATTTTCTTCAGTTTCTTTCATTTGTAAAATTATTACTTCCAGGATAGAGTTTGTGTGCAAATAAAATGAGATAATATACACAAAGCACTTAGCACACTGCCCAAGACATGGTAAGACCTTGATAAATTTAAGTTACTGTATATTTTCTAAATTGATCAAATTTCATAAGAAAGTGGTAGGTCACACACACACAAAAAAGTGGTAGGTCAGGTATTATTCCCATTTTATAGGTCAGGAAACAGTTTCAGAGACATTAAATATTTGGCCAAGGTCAAATGGTTAGATAAATGGCAGTCAGAACTTTGACCTAGTCCAGATTTTCCTTCCATAATATTAGCTTTCTCAGAAAAGATTAAAAAAAAAAAAAAAAAAAGCCAATACTTAAAAACAAATGAACCAGGCAACACTTTCAAGTATTTTTACCCACACTGAAAAAAAAAACAACCCAAAAGACTAATAATTTCATATTCAACCAAAATTCTCCATTTAGCCTAGGATAAATGAATAATGATGTTGAGGTATTTTTTTTGAAACTTATTTATTTATTTATTTAATTATTTATTTATTTATTTATTTTTTAAAATTACTTTATTGATTAAGGTATCACATATTTGTCATCACCCCCCACCCCCATGATGTCGAGGTTTAACAATAACTTTATTTGTTTTAAAAACAAATAAGATCCTCAGTCAAGGATTTCAGTTATCTTTTATCAAAAACACTCTGATTCCATTAGGGCAGAGATAAAGTTTGTAGGAATCCTCTTCTTCTTCTTGAAAAAATTGGAGGATTTTTCTTTGGTTTCTAGAGGTCACGTAAAATAATCGTAGCATTGTAGTTAAACTGTCCTATGACATTTTACTTGAAAGCAAGAGGATAAAAACTTTAGAGAAAAAAATAGTAAGTGAACCTTAAAACATATATTTAGATATTTGGAGCTAATAAAAAGGAGTAAACAGAATTAAATAAAAACATTTTTATTTTTCACATAAGGAAACAAGGTAAATTCTGATTTGACCTGGGTAAATTGGTCTCTAAGTCACTCAAGAACTATTCGTTATGGGCATACTGTATAGCAGGGGTCCTCAAACTTTTTAAACAGGGGGCCAGTTCACAGTCCCTCAGACTGTTGAAGGGCCGGACTATAGTTTAAAAAACACTATGAACAAATTCCTATGCACAGTGCACATATCTTATTTTGAAGTAAAAAAACAAAACGGCAAAAACACCTGCATGTGGCCCGCGGGCCATAGTTTGAGGACGCCTGCTGTATAGGATCTATTAATAGAGATTTAAATTAGACACTAATCATTTTATTAAGAAAATTAGATTCTAGAGGGGAGATAAATTTAAATAATTATAATATAACTAGAGGCCCAGTGCATGATAGAATCATGCACGTGTAGGGTCCCCTACATGCTTTCGCTTTTCGCGGTGGAGCTGGGTGCCTGTCCGCTGGTGCCGGAGCAGACAGGCACCCAGCTCTCCCACTGTTGATGGTCTGCGGCCGCTGAGGGGGGCTACCCTGCTGTTGAGAGGCGCAGGGGGAGGGACTCCTGCCCCCTGTGCCTCTCAACGGCCGCTGAGGGGGGCTGCCGCGGACACCTGGCTACCCTGCCGTTGAGAGGCACAGCTGGGTGTCTGTGGCAGGCCTCCTCAGCGGCTGCGGATCTGGACGTCGAGAGGCACAGGGGGCGGGAGTCCCGCCCCCTGCGCCTCTCAACAGCAGGGTAGCCCCCCTCAGTGGCAGCGGATCCGTGCCTCTCAATGGCTGGATAGGCCACCCCGAGTCCTGCCCCCCAGCCTCCCGCCGCCCAATTGTGGGCGTAGCGGAGTGATGGTAATTTACATGTTACTCTATTATTAGATAGGATTTTATTTTATGCAGAAAGTGACAAGTGTAAATAAAGAGGATATTAATAAATTCGTATT
Organism: Cnephaeus nilssonii; assembly: GCF_951640355.1. Lineage (NCBI taxonomy): Eukaryota > Metazoa > Chordata > Mammalia > Chiroptera > Vespertilionidae > Cnephaeus > Cnephaeus nilssonii. Next base: position 80,515,103 of record NC_137078.1, read on the forward strand.
TAGAATTAAGAAATTATTTCCAGAATCACAAATCACAGAAGATTGAATAGTATTTATTATTATTTTTTCTTTCTTTTTACCCTCATCCAAGGACATGGTTTTTTATTTTTTAAATTTGATTTTAGAAAGAGGAAGGGCAAGAGAGAGAGAGAAAAAAAAATTGATGTGAGAAACGTTGCTCCAGAGATGGAACCCAAACTAGGTATGTGCCTGACTGGGAAATCAAACCTGAAACCTTCTGGTGTACGGGATGATGCTCTAACCAACTGAGCCACCTGGCCAGGGCAGAATGAATAGTATTTAGATGAGCAGAGATAGTAAAGAGTAGCATAAGTGGAAATGGAAAACAATACCAGGGAAATATACGAAATACAGTGCTTGCCCTAGCTTAGTGGTCGGCAAACTCATTAGTCAACAGAGCCAATATCAACAGTACAACGATTGAAATTTCTTTTGAGAGCCAAATTTTTTAAACTTCTTCTAATGCCACTTCTTCAAAATAGACTTGCCCAGGCCATGGTATTTTGTGGAGAGCCACATTCAAGAGTCCAAAGAGCCGCATGTGGCTTGCGAGCCGCAGTTTGCCGACCACGGCCCTAGCTTGTTTGACTCAGTAGGTAGAGCGTTGGCCTATGGAACAAAGGGTCCCAGGTTCGATTCCGGTCAAGGGCAATGCCCAGGGTTGCGGGCTCGATCCCCAGTAGGGGGTGTGCAGGAGGCAGCCAATCAATGATTCTTGTCATTGATGTTTCTCTCTCTCTCCCTCCCCCTCCCTTCCTCTCTGAAATCAATAAAAATTTATTAAAAAACAAAGAAAGAAATACAGTGCTTCAGTTTTCTGTCCAAATATGTAAAAATGAAATGACTTAAGAGGCAGGTGAATTATTTGAAATGTCATACTGAGTTTTAATGTTATTCTTTGTCAAAGAGAAGTCTGAAAGTTTTGGAATGGGAGTAGTCACAAGAGGAACTAGCGCTCTTTCACAACAGCACAGCTCCTCAAACAAAAGTGACAGCAGAAGCCTGTGAGACTGCCAAAGGCCCAAAGACCTGAGAGTCCCCAAGGAGAGAAGACAGAGAAGAAAAGTCAACATGATAAAAAGGAACAAGGAAGGCAAGAGTGGAGAGAATGTCAGAAATAAGTCATTGTGCCCTAGCCAGTTTGGCTCACTGGTTAGAGCTTTGGCCTGCAGACTGAAGGGTTTAATTCCCAGGCAAGGGTACCTCGGTTGCAGGCTCGATCCCCGGCTCTGGTTGGGGCACATGGGGAAGGCAACCAATCGATGACTCTCTCACATCCATGTTTCTCTCTCTCGGTCTCTCTGCTCCCTTTCAACTCTCTGTAAAAAATGGAAAAAATATCCTTGGGTGAGGATTAACAACAACAATAAAAAATCTATAATAACAAAAGCATAATATGCTAATTAGACCAGACGTCCTTCCGGACGACCTTCTGGATGAAGTTGGGGTGGTGAGGGAAGCCCGGGTCCCCGATGCCAGAGGGAAGCCGGTGCCGGCAGCTGGGGGAAGGAAGGCCTACTACTCTTGCATGAATTTCGTGCACCGGGCCTCTAGTTTAAAATAAAAGCCCGGCTGGCATGGCTCAGTGGGTGAGCATTGATCTATGAACCAGGAGGTCACAATTCGATTCCTGCTCAGGGCACATGCCCGGGTTGTGGACTCGATCCCCAGTGTGGGGCATGTAAGACATTGCAGATGTTTCTATCTCTCTCTCTCTCCCTCTCCCTTTCTCTCTGAAATCAATAAAAATATATATTTTTTAAAAAAGTAGTCAACTGTATCTAATGCTGCACAAATTCTGAGAAAAATAATGGCTGAGAAGAGACCATTAGAACTGATAAGCACAAAGATACTGGAGATCTTCCAGAAACCAGTTTCAGCAGAGCATTAAAATTTCTAGGAAGGAGAAAGAATGGAAGCCTTGGAAGCCTGAGAGAATAAGTTAGGTAAATTAAAAACTGATGATGTTTTAGTTTATTTCAAATTTACTCATTCATTATTTTTTTTAGAGAGAGAGTGGAAGGGAGGGGGAGAGACAGAGTGAGAGAAACATCATGTGAGAGAGACCCATTGATTGGTTGCTTCCCGTATGTGCCCTGACCAGGGCTGGGGGTTGAGCCTGCAACCGAAGTACATGCCCTTGACCGGAATGGAACCTAGGACCCTTCAATACGCAGGCTGATGCTCTATCCACTGAGAAAAACTGGCTAGGGCTATTATTATTTTTAATCCTCACTCGGGATTTTTTTCAACTGATTTTTTTTTTAGAGAGAGTGGAGGAGAGGGAGAAATGGGAGAGGGAAACATCGATGTGAAAGAGATACATTGATTGGCAGCCTCCTGAATTCACCCCAACCAGAGCTGGGAGGATTGAGCCTGCAATCGAGTATGTGCCCTTGACTAGGAATCTAACTGTAACTCTTCAGTCCATGGGCCTATGCTCTAACCACTGAACAAAACCAGCCAGGGCTTGTTTCTTACAAATTTATCTTTTTTAAAAAAATATTTTTTATTGATTTCAGAGAGGAAGGAAGTGAGAAAGAGAGATATCAATGATGAGAGAGAATCATTGATCGGCTGCCATCTGTACACCCCACACTGGGGATCGAGCCCACAACTGGGGCATGGGCCCTGACTGGGAATCGAACTGTGACCTCCTGGTTTATAGGTTGATGCTCAGCCACTGAGCCATGCTGGCTGGGCGTTTCTTACAAATTTAAGAGAAGATTCCCTTACAAATTGAGGGAAAAAAACTGGGGAAGAGGGAAAATGGTGGAGATGGAGGCCAAACATTGGAACATAAGGAAGTTTAAATGAGGAGTTAAGCCACTCTTTCAAGGAACTCAAATGAGAAATAAGAATCTTATTTAATACTCACTATTATCTCTATTCTAAAAAGGTAAAAACTGAAATATAATGAGATTAAAAAATTATCCATGGTAATAAAGCTAGGAAGTAGCAAAGTTGGGAATTAAACCTATTTGCCACTACAGTCAATGATGCTCCTGCTATACCACCTAAGCTAGTCTATTAGAATGCCTACAAGAATGAATTAGTGAATTTATGATGACTAACAAATTCAGGAATCTTCATCAAAATATAGAGAAGAAACATTTTTAAAGGCTCAGTGATTAAGTACACGTCATACTGAGGCAACATTGGTTAGAACATTAGCTGAATAATTTAAAACTGAAATACAAAATTTAAAAACAAAACGGTTCCAAAGCCAAACTAATGACAAGACTTACTTCAGTATTTCTTCTCTGCACTGCCTCTGTGTGGCAAAACAAGCTATAGCCCACATTTTGATTTCAACTCCTGTGTGGAACTGTTTCCCTCGCATGTCCCATACTCCATGGCTTGGTGTTGCTACTGTCCGATTCTACAGAAAAAGGAGAAACAGAAACACAGCAAAAAAGAACAAACACTTAATAGAGTTTATTTCAATAGCTGATATATATATATCTAATATTCTACATGGAATAGGTTATTCTAAATCAATATTATATTTTTAACATAGAAAAACAAAAATTCTACTAAACCCAAGCGAAGACACCTTGAAACAAAAAAAATGTTGAAAACAATAAAACATTTTCAAATTCCAGACTTAGACATCTCCATACATAGAAACTGTTATGTTTATAATTAAAAACTACCAAGAGGTTTACCCGTCCTCCATACTGGAGCATAGGTGCTGGAAGTACGCGTCCAGTTACATGGGCCATTTCATCCCGAACTTTAAATTGAAACTCCTGAACAAACGGATCTGTTTCATAATTTGCACTTCTTACCTAAGAACAGAAAGTTAGTAGTTACTTAAAAAAAAAAAAAAAATTCCTCCAAATCTCCTGCTTTACATATTAGAATTCTCTATTTTTTTGCTTTCACTGTGTCAACGTGTTTTACAATAAGTCTCGTTAATGGTACCCTAATCTATAGAGCACAGAATCGTAACCTGGGGTTCACAGATCATAAATGACTGCAGGAAGTCTGTGAACCTCCTGGTAATTTATAGAAAATTTAAATGTATTAGGTTGAATAATAAGGAATTTAAACTATTTATGGCACACGAAAATGGTAATTTTATATAATTAAATATATTTTGGAGAGGGTGGTCTAGAGATTGCAAGAGAAAGAAATACCTAGCCTAAAATATACTATTAAAATTACATAGAATAGCAAATATTGATAATTATTTTTCCTCTAATTACTATGGCTTTCTCCCAATTATTTGATTTATAATTTATATAAAATTTACTTAAAGCCCAGCTGGTGTGGCTCCGTGGTTGACCGTGGGCCCATTAACCAGGAGGTCACCGTTTGATTCCCGGTCAGGGCACATGCCTGGGTTTCTGGCCCGATCCCCAGTAGGGGTGTGCAGAAGGCAGCCAACCAATGTTTCGCTCTCATTGATGTTTCTATCTCTCTACCCCTCTCTAAAATCAATAAAAAAATGTATTTGAAAAATTTACTTCAATATTTTCAGATAAAAAGTACCATGTTGCAAAATTTACTTAATTGGATACACTTGAGACAGATAAGAAAGCCAGTACGAAATACAGATTATAATTTTTATATATATCCATACATATAAAGAATCTGTCATAATTCAGTGTAGACTTGGATCTCAGAGTGCAATTCATGTTTATAGCATGATACACACACACACACACACACACACACACACACACACACACTAGAGGCCTGGTGCATTAAATTGGTGCATGGGGCGGAGGGAGGGTCCCTCAGCCTGGCCTGCACCCTTTCGCGATCCGGAATCTCTAGGGCAGTGGTCGGCAAACTGCGGCTCGTGAGCCACATGCGGCTCTTTGGCCCCTTGAGTGTGGCTCTTCCACAAAATACCACGTGCGGGCACGCATGTACAGTGCGATTGAAATTTTGTGGCCCATGCGCAAAAGTCGGTTTTCGGTCTCAAAAGAAATTTCAATAGTTGTACTGTTGATATTTGGCTCTGTTGACTAATGAGTTTGCCAACCACTACCCTAGGGGGATGTCCGACTGCCGCTTTAGGCCCGATCCCACAGAGATCCCTGCGGGATCGGGCCTAAACCAGCAGTCGGACATCCCTCTTGCAATTTGGGACCGCTGGCTCCTAACTGCTCGCCTGCCTGCCTGATCGCCCGTAACCACTTGCCTTCCTGCCTGATCGTCCCTAACGGCTCACCTGCCTGCATGATCACCCCTAACTGCTCACCTGCCTGCCTGATAGACTCTAACTGCTCACCTCCCTGCCCGATCACCCCTAATTGCCTCTGCCTTGGCCCACGCAGCTGCGGCTTTGTCTGAAAGAATGTCTAGAATGACATCGGGAATGATGTCCAGAAGGTGGTTGGGCTGTCCGGTCTAATTAGCATATTATGCTTTTATTTTATTAATATATATATATATATATATATATATATATATATGTGTGTGTGTGTGTGTGTGTGTGTGTGTGTGTAGTGTGTGTATTTACTTGGTCTCAGGGTAAAGATCAAACAAGGCCATTGTTCAAGTCTTTAAGTAACAATCCATTCAAAGTAACCTATATAATCTAAATATGTAAAAAGAATCTCCTCAATGATTCTCTCATCAATGATGTTTCAATTTCTCTCCCTCTTCCTTTCTCTCTGTAACCAATACAAATATATTTAAGAAAAAGATTGCTTTTGAAAGTGCTTTTAAGTTATTTTAGGTAATATTCATATTGCCAGACTTTTTCTCTTCACTTGGACAATTTAAGTGACACTAAAGAAAAACATAAGATAGCCTTGGCTAGGTAGCTCAGTTGGTTAGAGCATCGTCCCAATACAACAAGGTTGCGGGTTCGATCCTTGTCAGAATACATATAAGAATCAACCAATTGCTGAACACATAAATGAGTGGAACACAAATCTCTCTAATAAAAAAAAAAAGAAGAAATCTTATGTTCTTCTTTTTTGAAAAATTTACTTCAATATTTTCAGATAAAAAGTAAGATCCAGGTGCCTTTTATTTTTCATTTTGCCTTATTATGTCAGTTTTATAAAGTGGTATTGATAACTCTTCCTTCCTCCCTATTTAGAACAATGGGAGAGCTTAGAAACCCTACGTAGTGACAGCCATCTGGTATTTCTTGAAAAAAATTTTTTATTTATTAAATTGACTGGGGTGACATTGGTCAACATGAATGTATAGGTTTCAGATGTGGGTTCCTATAAGACCTGTATATTGTACTGTGTGACCACCACCCAAAGTCAAATCTTCTTCTGTCACCTTATATTAGGACCCTCTTCTCTCCCCACCCATCTTCCCTGTCAATCACCACACTGCTGTTTGTGTTCACGAGTTTCAGTTTTATATCACACATGAGTGAAATCAAATCGTTCTTAGCTTTTTTGACTGACTTATTTCACTTAGCATAATGTTCTCAAGGTCTATCTATGTTGTTGCAAATGGTGCTATTTCATCCTTGCTTATGACTGAGTAGTATTCCATTGTGTATATGTACATCTTTATCCAGTCTTCTATCACAGGAAACTTTAGTATTTCTTTGTTCATCCTGTAGTTGTCAGTCTGATACTGGGGGATAAGCAATCCTACGCTGAGTGTTAAACCTCTCACTCTCGCTAATCCTTCACTTTTGTTCCTTTTCCCCTCCTCTTTTAGGTGGGAGGCAATAAAGTTCCAGTTCACTAAATTGAAACATTAGTTCTGAATCTGTTCTATATCTAATTAAAGAGTTTGGGATTAAATTAGAAGGGTCTAACCTTTCTTATGGTACCTACTAAGGTTTACCCCAGAACACCACTACATTAATTCCATGATCCCTTGTAATTCTGATAGTTCATAAAATGGTAATTAGGTATAAGCTGATAAGGACATGGTTCTTTAGTAGCTTACCCTAATATATTTTTAATTCCCATTTCTAAGGTTAAGTACTAACCAATCTGCTAATTTCGTCTTGTCTATCTGGTGCAGATCTTGCTGTTGCTTTGATCATAGTGGAAGTCTGATTGTCCGTTAGCTTCTTGATACATCGTTGCCCTGCCACAATATTACAGACCTATAAATAAAAAAAAGTTTTGTACTAGGTGTATATGTCTTTTTTAAAATCTCAGTGCCAATTACATAGGAAATTATATTTTTAATATACTTCATTGAACTATTTTTTTAAATATCATATTAAGTAAAATAGTAAACAACACTGCTTTACCGTATGGTAAGAGGTAAAATTTATAAACTTGAAAAGAAGTGTACCAAAATGCTAACAGTGGTGACATTTAGAGTGTAGGGTTGTGGGTAAATTTTTTCCATAATATTTTATTATCAAAAATTTAGAATAAAATAAATGTGAGCATATAAAGTTATAGGCCATAAAAGACCACAACAGAATGATGAATAAGAAGATATTAATAAGCAGCCTAAACGCATTACTTCTAGTGGCAGATATGTATGTTTTTGCTCTTGCCCCACTTGCAGACAGGGAAGGTGTGGGTACTTCAGCTGAAGAGTATACTTTTCTCTGAAATATTGTGCTACTGTTCTCTCCACAGTTTGGCCATTTTCTAACTGCAAAGGAAAGCTGGAAAAAAAAAAAAAGCACACATTAACAACTCTTATCTCATTATGAGCCAGCAACACTCCCAATCCTTTAATAGAGCAAGCCGCCTCACATCATCTCTGCTGACAAACACCAGCTTTTCTTACGTTTGATGACTGGCAGGCCTTCTTGTTACATTACAAACACGGTATTTCCGTCTCATTGTTCCACAATGAGTCACTTCAACCTTCAGACCTGTTCCCAACAAGAAAAACAAGATTACAGAATTGTCAAATGTGAAATATTTATAGCTATCAAGTCTGTTCACTACTATAAAAACTCAAATAAATTCTAAACAGAAAATTTGTGATATAAGCAATGTGATATTAACAAAAGGATTTTATATAAAACATTGCAAATAATGGTTACAATCAAAATAGACTTAATTCCAAACATCTTCTCTATCATGTCAAGCTCTACACATTAAAAAATATCATAAAATCTGCAAAGCTTGTAGATCATGGGACAAAGTTCTCCATTAATGAAAACCTTGTTCACTTACTAAGTGAAGATCAGAATTTCGTAAAGCTCAAGAAGGAAGTCCTTCAGAGCTTTTTAAAGAAGGAAAAAAATAAAATCCTGGCCCTTTTAACGTAAGTGGAGTGACAATTTTGTTGAAGTATAATATAGTGACACAGCTTTTACTACTATTAGAATTCAAATGCAACCAAAAGAATTCCTAGATCAGGTGATCCCTACTTTCTTATGGAATCACTGACTCCTTGTAGAATCTGATGAAAGCAATAAACTCAGGAAAAGGCACATAATTTAACATGTGATTTTATATGTTCCTGGATTCTTGTAGCCCATTTGTGGACTCTAGGGGTTTGAGAATCCACATCTGCTTTAGAAAGGGAAAGAAGCACTTTTAAATCATTGGCTGAAATTCTTTGGGATACATTTTCTTAAGGAGTGCTGTCTAACAGTTTTCTGAAATGATGGAATATTTGATATCTGTGCTAATATGGTAATCACTAGCAATGTATTACTGAGTATATGAAGTGTAGCTACTTTGAATGAGAAACTGAAAATTTAATTTTGACAAGTTTAAATTCAAATAGCTATGTTTGCTAATGGTTACGGTAATGGCCAATGATTTTAGAGCTACCTAGAGGAGTTAAACACATACAGTGGTTACTGCTCACAGATAAGTAACTCCACTTCTATGGCTTACACTCCAAAGGTGGGAATCTAAAAATGGGTAGATGGAAGGCAACTTTTAGTTCCCTGGTTGTACTCATAGTTACTTTTGTATTATTTCCCTTTTATATCTGTGATTCCTATAGTGCAGTGGTTCTTAACCAGAGGTAATTTTGCCCTCCAGGAAACATTTGAAAATGTTTGGAGACTTAAAAAAAATTTTTTTTTAAATTAAAGTTTATGTTCAATATTATTTTTAGTTTCATGTGTATAGCATAGTGTTTAGACAATTATATACTTTATAAAATGATCCCCCGATTATTTCAAGTACCCACCTGGCACCATACATAGTTATTACAGTATTATTAACTATATTCCCTATGCTGTACTTTACAGACATTTTTATTGTCACAACTGTGGGGTACTATGGCATCTAGTGGATGCTAGATTTAGGGACACTTAGCTAAATTCAGGGATGCTTCTAAATATCCTACAATGCACAAGGCAGCACTAACTCCCACCCTCCGTGACAATAAAAAATCATCCCATCCAAACATCAACAGTGCCAAAGTTGAGAAACCCTGCTATACTATAACTTATTTTCCTAGCTAATTACTAATTAGAGAACCAAACATAAAGTTCACTCATAGTAGTATTTTCCTCTGATATATCACCAAAAATTAAGATGTTAAATGAGCACAGAGTCACTGTACCAGATTGGTATGGGTTTTGAGTACCTAATTAAATCAGTGAGAAATAGTTTTTTAATAATTACCTTTATAAAACTAAAATTTCAGATCAATTAGAGCATTTACTATGCCTCTATATTATTAAGGAGAGTAGAAAATAAAATATTATCAAGGGAATGCCTTAAAAGAAGGAAATATCAATAATTTAAAGTGTGTAAGATGTAAAAAATTATGTTCAGGGGAAAAACACAATAGAAAATTTAAAACCAATTTCTGTTATCTTATATCACTTAGCAATTTGTTTACAAGTCTTCCCCTTGAATTAAAAAATCCTATATAATAAAGAGGTAATATGCAAATTAACCCTCACACCCTCACAAGATGGCTGCCTATGACCAGGCCGGCAGGGGGGTTAGTGAGGGACGACCAAACGACTGAACAAGCAGGCTGTGTGGGGCGACCAGGCCGGCAGGGGGGTTAGTGAGGGATGACCAAATGACTGAACAGCAGGCTGCGTGGGGCGACCAGGCCAGCGGGGGGGGGGGGGGGGGGGAGCCATGAGGGGTGACCAGGCCGGCGGGGGGGTGGACAGTAAGAGGCAACCAGGCTGGCAGGGTGGGCAGTTAGGGGCAACCAGGCCAGCGGGGAGGGGTACAGTTGTGAGTGACCAGGCCAGCAGGGGGGCAGTTGGGAGCGATTAGGCTGGTGGGGGGGCAGTTGGGGGTGACCAGGCCGGAGGGGGGTGGTGCAGTTGGGGGCGACCAGGCTGGAAGGGGGGGCAGTTGAGAGCAATTAGGCTGGCAGGGGGGGCAGTGAGGGGTGACTAGGCCAGTAGGGGGGCAGTTGGGGGCAACCAGGCTGGTGCGGGGGGGGGGGTGCAGTTGGGGGTGACCAGGCTGGCAGGGGGGGGCAGTAAGGGGTGACCAGGCCGGTGGGGGGTGGACAGTTAGGAGCAACCAGGCAAGCAGGGAGGGGGTAGTTGGGAGTGACCTGGCTGGCAGCTAGGGGCGACCAGGCTGGCAGGGGGGGTGGGGCAGTTCGGGGCAATCAGGCCGTCAGTGGAGAACAGTTAGGGGCGACCAGGCAGGCAGGCAGGTGAGCAATTAGGAGCTAGCGGTCCAGGATTGTGAGAGGGTTAAGGGGTCCAGATTGGAGAGGGTGCAGGCTGGGCTGAGGGGACTACCCCCCCCCCCCCCCGGCATGAATTCGTGCACCGGGCCTCTAGTTTATCAATAAGGTTCTATAAGCCTACTATTTAAGTTTGGACAAAAAATAAACTGGTACTCTTACATATATATGGTACTTTTACCATACACTTTCCCCAATATTTTGCTGTTTAACTATGAATTATTGCACAAAGAAACCACCTTAATATTTAGGAAAAAGTTCAAATGGAACCAAAGGAATATACTAAGGAATTTTATTCATTATATCATACTTTGTATCACTATTTAAGTTTTCATCAAATTCCTCTTGCCAGCTAAAAATTAAACCCAAATATATAGCACAAAACACCTAACTTTGATTTTTAAAAACATTTTAAAAAAATATATTTTTATTGATTTCAGAGAGGAAGGGAAAGGGAGAGAGAGATAGAAACATCAATAACGAGAGAGAATCATTGATCGGCTGCCTCCTGCATACCCCTACTGGGGATTGGGCCCACAACCAGGCATGTGCCCTTGAGCGGAATCGAACCCAGGACCCTTCAGTCCTCAGGCTGATACTCTATCCACTAAGCCAAACCAGCAGGGCATAACTTTGATTTTTTTGAGTTACTGTGGTAGTAATACTCGATGTACTTTGAAGAGCCATCTTTAAAAAAAAAAAAAAAGCCTTCTTGACTTTGGAGAAAAAAAAATCATTAGTTTGTTAATTAGATTTAATTCAGATTTTTCTACCTCAAATCTAGGGATATAGGTTCCTACGGATTAGACCCAAACCCAGGGTTAGGAGAAAGTCGAAATTTTAAAAAATGGATTTACATAATTCTCTGCCCAGGTCCCCCCACCCCAAACCCTCCATCCAACAACAAAAAATTGGCTTTAATAAGTCAAATATTTAACCTATAAACTTGGCTTTACCTTCACTATAACATCAACTTTATAATGCTTTCTAGTCATTTTTTCAGTCATTTCTTTAGGCCCCTGAGCAGTTGAAGTTAAGATCGAGTCCATGCTCTTCGGGCAGCAGTTGAATCCTTGTTCTGTACATCTTGTATTTTCTGTGATAAAGTGGTGATATGAGTTGATAGCATAGTTACCGTAAAATAATCTAAGTGACTTCATTATATCAGAGGTGGTAACTAAGCAGCAACTCCACTGGAAACCATGGCATTTAGATGATCATATATTAATGGCGGGTAATGCCCTATCTCCCAACAATGCTAACTGTGCAGTTAATACAGATTATGAAAGGATAATGGTATGATTGCAGTAGAGTACATTTTCTTATTTTGGTACTTCAATTACTTGAGATAAATGGATGCTTATTTTCAAAGCAGGAAAGATTTTCCTTGTAATGCTTTATTACAATGATTACCTCTTTCCTGGTTACTAAATGGCAAACAATGATTGACTACTGGAACAAGCAGATGCACTCAACTACTACTCTTAATCAAAACTGCTCTTGAAAATTCCCTTAAATTGCTGAAAAAAATTAATGTATGTAGGTCTGCATATAAAATTGTATATGTATTTTTAAATGTATACAGGAATGTACATACATATAAAAAGTTAAATATATACAAAACATATACTTTAGAACAATATTAAAATTATTTTTTTATTTTTTGGGGGAAGACCATGTAGAGATGAATTAAATTAGTAAAACATATATATGATGCAAGATCACTATACAAATTTTAGCTACTAATTAAAAGAGGCAAGATCAATGATCCACTGTATAATGTACATGAAATAACTAAATTCCAACTCTAGAACACATGAAATAGACTAGCCCCTTATCCATAAATTTTCAAAGGAATATAATATTCTGCTATAATTTCAGAAAAATAAGGAAGTCATTGTATTAGAATTTATTTAAAGAATGATTCCAATTCTGAAGTAACAATGTTTTTGAAATAACCTTTCTATTTTTAACAGTATTATAGAAGCATTTCCCTATGAGACTCATACCTTCAGCTAATAAAGGAAAGTATTAACAAAAAATTAGCTGGTATGATATTAATCCCATTACTTGGTACATTCTGTCACTGAAACACTATCTAAGCTGTTATTGTAATGAATATTTTATAACTGATCTTTATTTTACTGGTAATGTTACATGAATAAACAACAATTTAAAAAATTTTCAGTAAGTTTGTCATACTCATGAATTTTATAGTTAAGTTGTTCCAAATGCTAATTAATTCACCTTTTATCTCTTTGGTGAATTTTACCCGATGAGAATCAGTCAGAGGTCTTGGTTGCTCATCAATATTATGAATGTCAAGAACTTCACACATGAACTGAATTACAGGTTGTGCTTTGTAGAAGGCAGTGGCAGAAACTAGGAAGAAAAACAAAATAGTACAAATTAATGCTTCCTTAAAAAAGTTCAGATTCAATCTCAGCTCCATGATAATGAACTATAGAATTAAAATCATCCTTTATATATACTTATAAAAATATTTCCAAAATTAAGCAGGTTCAATTTAACCTCTGTTTGACTAAAAAGACAAGCACAAGAACAGGAAAGCTAAAAACTACAGTTTTTATAATCTCTTTCTTTCACCATGGTAACTGAATCATTCCATTCTCTACTACATGTACAGAGAAGTGTTCTGGGTGTGAGACAAGTCCTGTAAAGGGACAAAGAAGGCCTGAGATCCTTAGCAAATGAGAAAGTTATGTATTATTTCTTAAAGCTTTCTATGCCACTCCAGACTGTTTTATCTATTCTAGTGAGAGCTTTCCCTGTTTTGTACAGATTTGAGTAGACAGCGGTGTTAAATGTTATTAGTGCTAATGAAAGCTATAGGTAGTAACAATAGTAAGGGGTATCTGCCCAATGTTATCTAGCTACAGTTGCAGTTTTCTAACAGTCAACCAGCATGATTTCTTAATCTTTGCTTTTGGTACTGGAAGAGCTTCAACAATGGTTAGTAGATCACCTTCACACATTTCTTAAACACGTACTTACTGACTGCGATTATGTGCAACACTAGAAATTAAAAAACATGCCCACTGTCTACTGATGAGGGTGGAAGGGGTGAAAGAGGGGGACATATGTAATACCTTGAACAATAAAGATAAATTAAAAAAGAAAGATATGCACTCCTATGTTCATAGTAGCATTATTTACAATAACTAAGATCTGCAAACAGCCCAAATACCCAGCAGTAGATAAGAAGATAAAAAAGTTGTGGTACATTACACAATGGAATACTATGAGGCTGTAATAAAGAAGGATCTCTTACCCTTTGTGATAGCATGGATGGACCTGGAGATTATTATGCTAAGTGTAATTAGCCAGTCAGAGAAAGACAAATATCACATTATCTCACTTAAATGTCGAATCTAATGAACAAAATAAACTGATGAACAAAATAGGTCCAGAGACATGGATGCATGGAACAGACTGACAGATCTCAGAGGGAAGGGGGAGAGGGGTGTGGGAGGGCAGGAAGAGAATAATCAAATAACTTATATGCATAGCCCACGGACACAGACAATAGTGCAGTGAAGGCCTGGGGTGGGGTAGGGGCAGGATGGAGGGGGGCAAAGGGCGGGAAATGGAGGACATCTGTAATATGTCAATAATAAAAATACATTTAAAAAAGTTCTACCAAAAATCGATGGCAAATTTCAAATTCAACTTCAGTTAATAGGAAATCCTAACTAGCACAGTAATTTAAGTTAAAAAAAAAAAAAAAAAAAAGGTAGCCCTAACTGGTTTGGCTCAGTGGATAGAGCGCTGGACTGCAGACTCAAGGGTCCCAGGTTCGATTCCGGTCAAGGGCATGTACCTTGGTTGTGGGCACATACCCAGTAGGGAGTGTGCAAGAGGCAGCTGATTGATGTTTCTCTCTCATCGATGTTGCTAACTCTCTATCCTTCTCCCTTCCTCTCTATAAAAAATCAATAAAATATATTTAAAAAAAGGTAAAGAGAATGAAAAGGGAGAAACAAAATTATTCTCTACAATATGACTGTCTACATAGAAAACCCAATATTTTATAAATTATAGAATTAATAAGAGAGTTCAGCAAGGTTGCTAGATTTAAAATCAACATCCTATATAATAAAAGGGTAATATGCAAATTGACTGAACTGCAGAACAACTGGTCACTATGATGCACACTGACCACCAGGGGCCAGATGCTCAATGCAGGGCTGCCCCCTGGTGGTCAGTGCACTCCCACAGGGGAAGCGCCACTCAGCCAGAAGCCAGGCTCATGGCTCACAGCTGGCGAGCGCAGCGGCATGGAGGAAGCCTCTCCTGCCTCCACAGCAGCCCTAAGGATGTCCGACTGACATGCCCAGAGGGCTCCTGGACTGCTAGAGGGCGCAGGCCAGGCTGAGGGTCCCCCTCCCCCAGTGCACGAGAATGTCGTGTACCAGGCCTCTAGTATGAAAATAAATTATATTCTTATATATTACTAACCAACTTAAAATGTAATAAAAATACTTAAAATCACAACATAAAATATAAGGTACTTGAAATGAAATCCGAACAAAAGATGTATAAGACCTATAGAGGGAACAGATATCTTTACTATTGAAAGATATTACAGAAGATGTAAATACATGAAGTAATATACCCAATTCATGTAAATTATCCCCAAATTAATCTGCAAATTCAAAGCAATTTCAATCAAAATACCAACAGGATACAACCCTCACAACTTTAAGAAGCTGAGATGGAAATTAATACGAAAAAGCAATAAAACATGAAAAGCCAAAACAATTTTTAAGAATAAGGTCAGTGCCTGGCCAGCATGGCTCAGTGGTTGAGTGTTAACCTATGTACCAGGAGGTCATGGTTTGATTCCAGTCAGGGCAAATGCCCAGGTTGTGGGCTTCATCCCCAGTGTGAGGTGTGCATGAGGCAGCCGATGAATGATTCTCTCTCATCATTGATGTTTTCACCTCTCATCCTTCCTCTCCGAAATCAATCCTCTCTAATAAAATGGTAATATGCAAATTAACCATCACTCCGCTACATAAGCCACGCCCACCAGCCAAGCCACGCCCACCAGCCAATCAGGGTGACTATGCAAATTAACCCCAATCCAAGATGGCTACAGCCACAGTGAGCAAGGTTTCCCAGGTAACAGAGGAAGCCAAGCTTTCCATAGCCGTTGCAGGCCTAAGCCTCCACTCAAGCTACAAAGTTTCAATTATAGAAGGTAAACAAATTCAAACAAATGGCGGCAGAATGGAGCTTGAGAGAGCAGGCCTCGGTTGCCGGCGGCAACAGGGGAAGCAAAGCTTTCCGCATACCCTGGCCGGGCTCACCCGCTTAAGGCTACAAAGTTTCAATTGTAGAAGGTGAATTAACTGCCCCAGAAATGGCTGTATCCACGGAGGGAGCCCCAGGCTTGGCTCCGCTCCAGGCTACAAAGTTTCAATTGTAGAAGGTGAATTAACTGCCACAGAAATGGCTGCCGGAGCACCAGGCTTGGCTCCGCTCCAGGCTACAAAGTTTCAATTGTAGAAGGAAAATAAATTCCAAATACCAGGGCCTCCCCTTGGGTTGCCAGGAGGCGTGGCCGGCCTGCAAACCACCACAGGCCCCTCGCTCAGGCCGCCCCACACCCCAAGGGAACCCCCACCCTTATTTGTGACCCCCTTCAGGGCAAACCAGCTGGCCCCCACCTGTGCACCAGGCCTCTATCCTATCTCATAAAAGAGTAATATACAGATTGATCATCACTGCAACACACAATATAGCTGCCCCCATGTGGACACAAGATGGCCACCACAAGATGGCCAGCAGGAGAGGGCAGTTGGGAGGCACCCGGCCTGCAAGGGAGGGCAGTTGAGAGGGACCAGGCCTGCAAGGGAGGGCAGTTGAGAGGGACCAGGCTTGCAATGGAGAGCAGTTGGAGGTGATCAACCCTGCAGGAGAGGGCAGTTAGGGGTGACCAGGCTGGCAGAGGAGGGAAGTTGGGGGCAAACAGGCTGGCAGGGGAGCAGTTAAGCATCAACCAGGCTGGCAGCAGAGTGGATAGGGGGTGATCAGGCTGGCAGGCAGAAGCGGTTAGGGGCAATCAGGAAGGCAGGCAGGAAAGCAGTTGGGAGCCAGCAGTCCTGGATTGTGAGAGGGATGTCCGACTGCCCGTTTAGGCCCGATCCTGGGATCCCTCCAGGGGTCCCAGATTGGAGAGGGTACAGGCTGGGCTGAGGTACAACCCCCTGCCGTGCACGAATTTCGTGCACCGGGCTTCTAGTACAAACATATTAAAAAATAAAAGAATAAGGTCAGTCTTGTCATTCATCATGATTTTAATAATCCTATTCAAGTCAAGAGACTGTGGGGACAGATACAAAGACCAGCAGAATGGACTTGAAAACCTACCTCATACTCTACACAAAAGCAATTCCTATTTATAGAACTAAATATGGAAAAAATAAAGTTTAGAGTAAAATATAGAATATGTTGATCTTGGAGGTAAGAATTTCCTAAACAATATATAAAACTATAAACCATTAAAACTATATAAAAAAAAAGATACGATTTAGAAAAGTGAAAAAAACAATAACTAACAACCAGGTTATAGATTGGTAGAGGATATGTGTAGTAAACATAACAAATGATTAGTATCTAAGTTCTTATAAATTAAGATAAAACAATAAAAAAACAACAATAAAAGTGGTAGGCATTTCATAGAAAAGCTAAATGTCAAAAACACTGAGCTATCATTTTTACACCAATCAAGATGGGCAAAAAATATTAAGATCAGAAACAAACTGACAAGCCAATGGAAGAATGGAAGTTCTCATAAAGATTATAGGAATACTAGAAGCCCGGTGCATGAAATTCGTGCACGGCGGGGGGTTGTCCCTCAGCCCAGCCTGTACCCTCTCCAATCTGGGACCCCTGGAGGGATGTCCGACTGCCCGTTTAGGCCCGATCCTGGTGGGATCGGGCCTAAACGGGCAGTCGGACATCCCTCTCACAATCCAGGACTGCTGGCTCCCAACTGCTTTCCTGCCTGCCTTCCTGATTGCCCCTAACTGCTTCTGCCTGCCAGCCTGATCACCCCCTAACCACTCCGCTGCCAGCCTGGTTGATGCTTAACTGCTCCCCTGCCAGCCTGTTTGCCCCCAACTTCCCTCCTCTGCCAGCCTGGTCACCCCTAACTGCCCTCTCCTGCAGGGTTGATCACCTCCAACTGCCCTCCCTTGCAAGCCTGGTCCCCCTCAACTGCCCTCCCTTGCAGGCCTGGTCCCTCACAACTGCCCTCCCTTGCAGGCCGGGTGCCTCCCAACTGCCCTCTCCTGCTGGCCATCTTGTAGTGGCCATCTTATGTCCACATGGGGGCAGGATCTTTGACCACATGGGGGCAGCTATATTGTGTGTTGCAGTGATGATCAATCTGTATATTACTCTTTTATTAGATAGGATAGAGGCCTGGTACAGGGGTGGGGGCCAGCTGGTTTGCCCTGAAGGGTGTCACAGATAAGGGTGAGGGTTCCCTTGGGGTGTGGGGCAGCCTGAGCGAGGGGCCTGTGGTGGTTTGCAGGCCGGCCACGCCCCCTGGCAACCCAAGGGGAGGCCCTGGTATCTGGAATTTATTTTCCTTCTACAACTGAAACTTTGTAGCCTGGGGCAGAGCCAAGCCTGGGGCTCTGGCAGCCATTTCTGTGGCAATTAATTCACCTTCTACAATTGAAACTTTGTAGCCTTAAGCGGTTGAGCCCAGCCAGGGTGTGCAGAAAGCTTTGCTTCCCCTGTTGCCGCCGGCAACCCTGGCCTGCTCTCTCAAGCTCCATTCTGCCGCCATTTGTTTGAATTTGTTTACCTTCTATAATTGAAACTTTGTAGCTTGAGTGGAGGCTTAGGCCTGCAACGGCTATGGAAAGCTTGGCTTCCTCTGTTACCTGGGAAACCTTGCTCTCTGTGGGTGTAGCCATCTTGGATTGGGGTTAATTTGCATACTCGTCCTGATTGGCTGGTGGGCGTGGCTTGGCTGGTGGGCGTGGCTTATGTAGCGGAGTGATGGTTAATTTGCATATTACCATTTTATTAGAGAGGATAATCTGATACAATCAGTCAGGAGAACAAATGATTATAGATAGTAAATCTGAAGATGCGCATAATTACCAACTCAGCAACTCCACTATATTGGAATGTATACAAGAAAAATTCCTTATCTGCAAAAGGAGATATGAATAAGAATGCTTATTATAGCATTGCTTTTATTTTTTAAAAATATATTTTTATTGATTTCAG
This sequence comes from Cnephaeus nilssonii, assembly GCF_951640355.1. Classification (NCBI taxonomy): domain Eukaryota; kingdom Metazoa; phylum Chordata; class Mammalia; order Chiroptera; family Vespertilionidae; genus Cnephaeus; species Cnephaeus nilssonii. The sequence goes on from NC_137078.1 coordinate 80,533,937, forward strand.
GGAGGAAGGGAGAGGGAAACATCAATGATGAAAGAGAATCATTGATTGGCTGCCTCCTGCACACCCCACACTGGGATCAAGCCTGCAACAGGGCATGTGCCCTGACCAGGAATCGAACCATGATCTCCTGTTTCACAGGTTGATGCTCAACCACTGAGCAACACTTGCCAAGCTGTAGCATTGTTTTTAATAGTAGAAAGAATGGAAACAACCTAAATATCCATCAATTGAATGGATAACTGTGTAGTATATTCATTCAATTAAAATTAAGGGGCAGGTGCTAGATTTCAGATAAAAAATTGAGAAATAAAATACAGATATTTCTTGAGAGGAGTTTGGTGGAAATGAGTTATTATCAACAATTAGATTGCTAGAATCTAGATATGTATAAATACAACTAAGGAAATTTTTTTTTTTTACAAAAATTGACTAGAAATCTAGAATACCAGTGAGATAGTCTTTCAATTTATGAGCAAGCCTATTTCTGAATTTATTAAAGTCATTTAAATTTCATTAAGGTTTTATTATATATCCTATAACTCTCATGTATCTTTCAATAGACTTACTAAAATTTTTGTTGCTGTTGGAAATGTATCCTTTAATTTTTTGTCACTTACTAACTGCTGCATGTTTGTTTTTCAACTATGTTTATTTATTTTTTATTCATTGGTAGCAGTGTTAGGATAACTTATTTTATTTTTTAAAATATATTTTATTGATTTTTTTACAGAGAGGAAGGGAGAGAGATAGAGAGCTAGAAACATCGATAAGAGAGAAACATCGACCAGCTGCCTCCTGCACACCTCCTACTGGGGATGTGCCTGCAACCAATGTACATGCCCTTGACTGGAATCGAACCTGGGACCCTTCAGTCCACAGGCCAACGCTCTATCCACTGAGCCAAACCGGTTTCGGCAGTGTTAGGATAATTTTAAAAAAGGACAGGCGTGGAAATAAAATAGATTTTAATCCTAGGTCCAGCATTCACTAATTTCTCTGAATTTCTATCTGTTTATCTGTAAACTAGAGGCCCGGTGCACGAAAGTCGTGCACGGAGGGGGGTTGTCCCTCAGCCCAGCCTGTACCCTCTCCAATATGGGACCCCTTGAGGGATGTCCGACTGCCCATTTAGGCCCGATCCCGGTGGACTTGGGCCTAAACGGGCAGTCGGACATCCCTCTCACAATCCAGGACTGCTGGCTCCCAACTGCTTTCCTGCCTGCCTTCCTGATTGCCCCTAACCGCTTCTGCCTGCCAGCCTGATCACCCCCTAAACCACTCTGCTGCCAGCCTGTTTGTCCCCAACTTCCCTCCTCTGCCAGCCTGGTCACCCCTAACTGCCCTCTCCTGCAGGGTTGATCACCTCCAACTGCCCTCCCTTGCAGGCTTGGTTCCTCTCAACTGCCCTCCCTTGCAGGCCGGGTGCCTCCCAACTGCCCTCTCCTGCTGGCCATCTTGTGTCCACATGGGGGCAGGATCTTTGACCACATGAGGGCAGCTATATTGTGTGTTGCAGTGATGATCAATCTGCATATTACTCTTTTATTAGATAGGATAGAGGCCTGGTACAGGGGTGGGGGCCAGCTGGTTTGCCCTGAAGGGCGTCCCGGATCAGGTGGGGTTTCCCTTGGGTTGTGGGGCGGCCTGAGCGAGGGGCCTGTGGTGGTTTGCAGGCTGACCACGCCCCCTGGTGACCCAAGCGGAGGCCCTGGTATCTGGAATTTATTTTCCTTCTACAATTGAAACTTTGTAGCCTGGAGCGGAACCAAGCCTGGGGCTCCCTCTGAGGCCGGCCGGCAGCCATTTGTGTTGGGGTTATAATTGAAACTTTGTTGCCTTAAGCGGGTGGGCCTGGCCAGGGTGTTGGAAAAGTTTTGCTTCCCCTGTTGCCGCCGGCAACCCTGGCCTGCTCTCTCAAGCTCCATTCTGCTGCCATTTTTTTTGAATTTGTTTACCTTCTATAATTGAAACTTTGTAGCTTGAGTGGAGGCTTAGGCCTGGCTAGGGCAGGCGGAAAGCTGGCTTCCTCTGTTACCTAGGAAACCTTGCTCTCTGTGGCTGTAGCCATCTTGGTTTGTGTTAATTTGCATACTTGCTCTGATTGGATGGTGGACGTGGCTTGTGGGCATGGCGGAGGTATGGTCAATTTGCATATTTGTCTATTATTAGAGAGGATTAGAAAAATACCTACTATTCATAGTATTAGGGTGGAGATTCAATGTAAGGTACCTACTTGTGCCCAGAACATGATAGCTTAAGAGAGCTCCTTTTCTCATTTTTGAAGAACTGTCTATTCATGTCTTTTGATCTACTGAGGTCTTAATTCTAGGCAAAATCATTTTGTCAATGTAAACACCTTAAAGGTGTTATATGAGAGAATGTTCCACAAAGAAGAGGTTAGGATTTTTAAGTTTGCTTTTTTGTGTGTCAAAATTTAAAATTTCTGTTAGGACACAGCTGAAATAACAAATGTGAAAGAAAAGAAAATAAGAAATATTTGCCATATTTAAAAATAACTAGGAATACATGTATCAAAATAAGTCTAGGTTCAAATGAATAGTATAAAACAAAGCAGTAACTAATGTTGGATCATGGCAAAAACATAACCACAATTATACTTTAATGTTGTACACATACTACTTCCTGAGAGGTTACATGGTATGACTGTTATCTGCCTCAATTTTATAGTTTACTTCCATGGCTCTGAAGGTATTGAACAGAAACTATGATCATTCATTACACAATGCCTTTTTATAGAAATCATCAGTGAGCAATTTAGAGGTGACATTACACATCTTCGCATTTCCTATTATCGCCTAGTAAAATATTAACAACATAGGACTCCGGAGATATTTATAAATTAAAAAGTTAATTTAAAAATTTAAAATATAAAAGATCACATATTTACTACTGTCTAAAACATGAATGTGCCACTTAAATAATGTCAATACCACGTAACCAACATCTAGATCACGATCCAAATAATGCCAATATCCTAGAATCTCTTCCCTAGCCCCTTCCCAATCCTGACTTCCTTTCTCTCCTTTAAAAGTAACCAAAATCCTGGCTTTTATGGTATCACTTCATCCCTAAATAACAGTTTAGTTTTCCTAGTTCCTAAACTTATGTAACTGGAAACAAAGCATGTATTCATTTTGAGACTTGTTAAAAATTGTTTCTAAATCATCTATATATTAATTAAATGTAATTACTTTCTTTATTTTCACTGCTCTACATTCTTGTTGAAGAAATATACAATTTATCCATTCTAATATTGGTAGATATTTGGCTTGGTACTTTGGTTATTAGAATAATATCATGAACATCCTCACAGATGGTCTTTTTGCTGCATATACACATACAAATTTCCCTAGTAGAAAAGGCTGTATCTAGGAGAATTGTTGAGTCATAATGGATGTGTGTCTCTAACTTTTCTAGATGATGCCAAACACTTGCAAAGTAGTTTTAACAACTGACCCACAGCAGTTTTTAAGAATCACTCTTGCGCAAAATTCTCAACAACTGTCAGTATTGTCAGACTTTTAGCATTTCTGGTGGGTGTGCAGTGATATCTCATTTTTTAAAAGCAATTTTGAAGTATAGTTTACATACAATAAAATACATCTTAAGTGTAAAGTTCAATGATTTTGAAAAATGTATACATTTATGCTACTACCACCCCAATTAAGACAGAACATTTACACCACCCCAGAAAGTACTTTCCTGCCCCAATGTAATCATTTCTTCCTCCATCTGCCCCAGACAACTTTTCTGATTCTTTTCAGAATAGATTAACTGGTTCCAAAATTTCATATAAATGCAATTCTTTTTATATAAATGCAATTTATACTGTATGTACTACTATGTGTCTGACTTCTTTTGAACATTTTAGCTAAGATTCATCCATACCATTGTATAAATTATTGAGTGGATCTATTTCTGTAGCTATTCTAATTGCTTCTCAGCCTTTTGGCCAAGTGTTGTATCTGTAGCTATCCTATAACTTAATTTATATGTCCATCTTTTACCCCCCTTTCATACTTAAAAAAATTTAATTGCTGTAGCTTTAAAACATGTCTTGAAATCAGGTCGTATAAATCTTCTGTTTTTCAAGATAGTTTTGGCTATTCTAGGTTCTCTGCCATTTGCATGCAAATCTTAAGAATCAGCCTGCCAATTAATATTTTTTAAAAGCCTTATGAGATTTTGAGATTATGTTAAATCTATAGATCAACTTGGGGAGAATGAACATCTTAACAATTTGAGTCTTCTGGTCAAAGAACATGATATTTATCTTTTCTAGGAATGCCTTAGAGCAGTGATGGCGAACCTATGACACGCATGTCAGCACTGACACGCGTAGCCATTTCTGATGACACGCGGCCACTGAGGTGGCCGCATGCAGAGGATGAAACATTTGCTGCTCCTGAGGATGAAACATTTGCGAAATAATGTTTTTTCTTCAAAGTGACACACTACCCGATCTATGCTCAGTTTTTTGGCGAAGTTTGACACACCAAGCTCAAAAGGTTGCCCATCACTGCCCTAGAGCTTTCAGTGTAGAGGCCTTGCACACATCTCTTTGAACCTATTCCTAAACATATTTTTTCATATTCTTATAAATGGTACATACATTTTTTCATTTTTCCCAATTGTTGAATACTGACATTATTTCTTGTTATATTGCTAGTGTTAATTTTTGTTTATGCAAACTGTATCTTATGACTTTGCTAATAAGTTCATCTATTAATTCTAATAGAGGTTTTTTTTGGAGGGTAGATTCCTTAAGATTTTATATGTAGACAATTATGACTTCTGTAAAAAGAAATATTTCTGCCCTGACTGGTCTGGCTCAGTGGCTAGAGCATCGGCCTGCGGACTGAAGGGTCCCGGGTTCGATTCTGATCAAGAGCATGTAAGTTGGTTTCAGGCACATCCCCAGTAGGGGGTGTGCAGGAGGCAGCTGATCGATGTTTCTCTCTCATCAATGTTTCTAACTCTCTATCCTTCTCCCTTCCTCTCTGTAAAAAAATCAATAAAATATATTTTAAAAATATTTCTTCTTCACAATATTTTGCCTTTATTTTTCCTGCTTCACTGCACTGGTCTGGACCTCCATCCAGCACAATATGAATAGAAGTAGGAGAGCAAGGATCCTTGCCTTGTTCTTGAACTTCAAAAGCATTAAATCTTTTTACTATTTACTATGATGATGCCGGTGTATTTTTGTAGATGCTTTCTTTGATCATGTTCAGGAAGTTTACTTTTATTGCTAGTTTGTTGTAAGAGAATGTTAAAATGTGTCAAATGATTCTTCTGTTAAGAGGATTTGGTATTTTTTTCTCAGGTGTCAGTATCAGAGGTATACCAGCTTTATAAAATTGAGTTGACAATAAAGTATTATTTTAAAAATAAATAAAATAGAGTTAAAAGCCTTATCTTGTTTTCTGAAAGAATTTGTGCAAGATTGGTATTTTTTCTTAAATGTTAGAGAAGATTCTAACATTTAAGAAACACTTAAATAATTTGGGACTGGGGTTTTATTAGAAAGAATTATTAATTCAATTTCTTTAATAGATACAAGGCTATTCATATTTCCCTTTGAGTAAATTTTTACAAAGTTGTGTTTAAGTTATAAAATTAATTGGTATAAAGTTGTTCATAACATTTTATTAACCTTTCCATTTTGAAGGATTTTTAGTGATACCTCTTTCTTTCATTACTGATACTAGTAATCAGTTTTTTCTATTTTTCTTCATTAGTATTGCTAACAATTTATTGATTTTATTAATATTTAAAGAACAACCAACTTTTGGCTTCTTTTGTTTTTTTGTTTGTGCTGTTTGTTTTCTATTTAAATTTTGCTCTGATCTTTATTATTTCTTACCTTCTGCTTATTTTGGGATTCAATGTGTTATTTTTCTAGCTTAGAACAAGAGCTTTGTGTGACAGTCTCCAAAGTGGTCCCTAATAAGTCTTGCCTTGTAGGATATGCACCTTTTTGTAAGTCTCTTCTACACTGAATACATCTGATCTGTGTAACTAACAGGTTATTATGAAAATGGCAGAATATAACTTTCATTGCTAGGCCTTAATGTCATTACAGCTTCTGTCTTGCTCTGTCTTAGATTACTTGCTCCAGAGAAAGCCAGATACAACGTCATGAGGAGACTTAACCTGCCCTATTGAGAGGTCCATGTGGCAAGAAACCAAGCCTCCAGTACAAATTTGTCACCAACTGAGTTTTATAGACTTAATCATCCATTTAAACATTTAAACAAGACTTAATCATCCATTTAAACATTAAGTACCTACTAGACAGGTTTGGAATTTATGGGTTGGAATTTAGAAAGGAAACATAAAAAGCCTCTGCCCTTTTAAAACAGATCTAGTTAACTACAAGGAGCTCATTTAATTCCTTCCCAAACTCCACTATAACTACAGTAAGAAATAAAATAAAAAAATAATAAAGACATGAATCTAGAAGGAGAGGAGAACAGAAAACAGGAAGTGCATCAACATTTCAGAAGATGAAAAGCAAGTTGACAAGTTTAACTGACAGCAGATCCAAGAAAATGAAATTCTAAGCCAGCTATGTTGGGAATGATAAGAAACAACTGCATTTACACTACAGAGTTCTCAAAAAGCACAAGATGTGGCAGTACTATGTACCTCTGAAACTGATGACAGAAGGATGGGGGTGCAGAAAAACAGAGAAAAACTGAAAAACAGGTCAAGTCCTTCATCCCTTGTCTAGCTCCACATTACGAGCAACTGCCTCTTCATCCCTGCATAAGTCTGGAGTTTTAATGTCTGGAAAAGTAAAAGGTTCTTTGGAGAGAGGATATCTGGTACAACTGAAAGCACAGGACTAATCCAAAAACAAGAAATTAAATAACTATAAATAGTAAATGCTGAATGCAGACATTCCCCAAGCCAGAATCCCCAACTTGGTTTCCAGAAGGCAGGCAATAAGGTTACCCTCAGGCAGGAATTTGGAAGACTCATGTTTGGGTAACTTGATTAGCCAAGAGGAGAGATCCAAGGGTTCTAATGTTATAGGTTCCCCACTGAAATCACCCAATGAAGAAACTCAGTCAACAGGCCCTACCGATGCATTCAAAGTTTCTAGTCAGTGTTTATACTCCCACTGAATCATGAGTAAAATATTCAAGGCTACGACATATTTGAGAAAAGCCTCCAAAGTGGAAGACAGGTTAAAAATATATATATTTGGAGGAAAAATAAGAATGTGAAGGATAGAGACACCAAAATAAGTTACTCTCACAGGTAAGAGAGGACACTACATTTATGAAACAAGAATAGTATGCTGTAAAAAAATAACATTTAGGAAATGGCGACACGAGCTCAGCGTCTGCGCCATGGCTGTGCTGCGGCACAGACAGGCCTCTGGGGCAGTGAGCCGGCGTTTTGGAGATTTGGAGGCTGCGCGGCTCCCCGGGGAGGAGTCTGGCGGCAGTTGGGCCGCAGGAGCATGTGGTGGCGGCCCCAGCCTTCCTGGGCGGGAGGCAAAGGCAAGACCCCGGCCTGGGCTCCGGCCGAAGGAGGGCCACGCCCCCGCCCCGCCTCGCCCTAGGGGCCCAGGGACTTCGGAGCTGCCGACCAGCGGACAGACAGCTTACACGTGCATGATTAAATCATGCACTGGGCTTCTAGTATTAGCATAAAAGAAAAAGTGAATAGAGGGTTACAAGATGAAGATGAGGAAATTTTCCAGAAAGTAAAGCAAAACAAGGGAAACAAAAAGAGAACAGACATACACTTAAAATGGGTGAATTTTATGTTATGTAAAAATTAAGCCTCCCTAAAGCTATTTAAAAATGGAGCACTGCTTTCGTTGTGGCTAGGTGGCTCAGTTGGTTGGAGTATCGTCGTCCCATACACCAAAAGGTTGTCAGTTCAATTCCTGGTCAGGGAGCAGGCAATTGATGGATGTTTCTCTCTAAAATCAATTAAAAACAACAACAAAAACACAATCCTCAGGTGAGGGTTAAAAAAAAAGAAAGGAGCACTGCTTTCAAATTTATGAAGGAAAATTATTTCCAACATAAAAACCCAGCTAACCTACCATCTCAAGTTTGTGTAAAGTGTCAAAAAATTGCCTGCTATGTGACCTTTTCTCATGAAACTTCTAAACATTAAAAAAAGGGGGTGGAGGAAGAAAGGGGATGCAAAAACAGATTAATTTAGGAGAAAGACAAAATTCCCCAGAGAAATAGTGAAGTGTGATCCCAATAAGACAGCTGTGCATCAAATATGAAGGGCGTGCTCAGACCAGACTGGAACAGGGTGAATCAAGAAACAGATCTGATGAAGACTGTCAATGAGAATCCTGCAGCCATTATGCTGATCTTCTAATATGAGGATAGACTGGGTAAGCCTGATAGATATCTATACTTGGCCCTGCTTGACCTCGTATAGGAAGTTCAGACTTTATTTTTACCCTAAAGAAATGCTCTCCTTTGATCTACTTCTGAGAAGACTAATATGAATAGTGTAAAAATAAAAATACTTCTTAATCTTAGAGATGCTATACCTTAATTCAAAACAAACATATGAAGCAAGCAACACTAATATTGTGATTAATAAATTACTAAAAATGTTTCCCTTACAAAGAACTTTTGACTCTTAAGCAGAATAAATTATATTTTACAATAATTTTACAACCACTTATATTTTCTGATTACTTTCTTCTAGGAGCAAAATACAGTGAATGTGTTATAGAAAGCTACTTTTTACTGAAAAGCACAGAAAAAAGTAAATAAAGATAAAATAACATTTCTCAGTTTAGCTGTCCTGGGTCTGACATTTGTCTGCCAGAAATCTTGCTTCTTAAAGGAATACAACAGAGAGCTGTGAATATTGAGAGCATAAGCTTTGGAGTCAGAACAGTTGACCTCAATCTTTTAAATATCAACTACGTGACCTTGAGCCTTAAATGTAAACTTTAGTTACATTCAAGTATAGGTTTAATAGGTTATATCACATGTAAACTATTTAAATATAAAATATAAACTATGTGACCTTAGAGACAGAAAGCCATTTTAGAGAAAGTTTAGAGATTTTTAACTCTCTAAACTTCAATGGGAGTATCACCTAACTCATACAACTGTGGTGAAGTTTGTATGAGATAATTCATGTAAAACCCTTAGCATTCAATCTGGTATATAATAAGAGGTAAATAAAAATATCTTAAGGGAGAAAGCACTAATAAACACCAGATTTATTGTGATGCTCTTAAAATGTGTGAATTACAATAGTAAAATTAAAGTTGAAAATGAATTTGGCCTAAAAGCAGGCTAAATTAAAAATAAATTCCACATTTCATTGAATCTAAGATGCTAATGAAGGTAGGGCATATATTGATTCTATGTAACCTGATAAAGAAACTTGACAATTACTAGTAAACTGACAAACCATCAACTGTAAGACATCACTCAATTTCAGAGAAGAAAGGTAAAAAAAACACACCTTTTTTGAGTCTTAGATAAAATTAAGTAAGTTTAATTTTAATTATGCAGTTGAGAGAATATTAAGTACCATGAGAAAAATCATTCTGAAGATAAGATTAAGTCACACAATTAGAATTAAATTGCTCTATTTCTCAGAGTACTCTTCCATGCTTATCTTCACCACCAATTTCACCTAGCTCTCATCTGTCACTTCCTCAAAGAAATGTTCCTGAGACTAGAATGGAGTAATGTGTTATACACTCCCACTACACTCAGTACTTCTTCAGAGTACTCATTATATTGCTGAATACCAGTCTTCTCCAGTAGATTTCATGTTCAATAAAGGCTGTTTTAAACTCAGTGCACTATACCAAATGTAAGGGTTGCAAAATCAGTATCACACAGAAACAAAAAAGGAAATATAAGCAAGCAAGGTCGTCAGTGCAGTATTTTCACTCATTTTTCATAGCATTACGTATTACTACAATTAAAAAATAAACTCATTTACAATTTTAGGCTTTATTTTCATTTCATTAAAATTTCATATAGATCTTTAAAAAAATACTGTCGATCTTCTGATTTCTTTGCTTTACAATGGCACAAATAAATATATTCTCACATTTTTCTTGAAATATGCAGCCTTTCAGGTCTATCTCTTCTCCCTACTCCAACCAACCTATTCCATTCCTCTTTGTACTTTCTACTTAAAGGGAACCAACCACTATCCAGAAATTGGGATTTGTCTCATCTAGGTTTTGATCATTTTACTGCATTTGCATGTACTCAGTATATACTTTTTTTCCTGTTTTGAATTTACTTAAGTAACATATCCTTTTGCTATTTGCTCTGCCCCAACTTTGTTTTTAACATTGATGGATTAATGTAGCCAAGTTTATCTATATTTTCTATTATGATTTATAAATTTATATTTTAATGTTAGAGATAGACTTTACAAAGTTTCCATATAAACACACGTGGTTTATTTTAGGCTCTACATTCTACTTCATTAATTTATCTGTCCCTGCACTTAAAAGCAGTATGCTATAATTGTTATAGTTTTAAAATAAGGAGGGCAATTCCTTCCTCTTTATTCTTTTTAGAAATTATACTGGCTTTTAATTCAATCTTGGTCCTATTTTTCACAAGTATAATATAAAGATTCTCACAAATGCTTTAAATATCATTAAGAAAAGATAAATAGGAGTAATGTGATTATCACATTGGTTTCCTTATATTAAACTGGTCACAAAAGTAAAATAAAATTATACTAGCTTTTCCTGGTCATTAATTTTTTCTTTTTCTTTTTTTTAAAAATATATTTTATTGATTTTTTACAGAGAGGAAGGGAGAGGGATAGAGAGTTAGAAACATCAATGAGAGAGAATCATCGACCAGCTGCCTCCTGGGATGTGCCCGCAGCCAATGTACATGCCCTTGACCGGAATCGAACCTGGGACCCTTCAGTCCGCAGACCGACGCTCTATCCATTGAGCCAAACCAGTTTCGGCTGGTCATTAATTTTTTCATATAAATCCTCCCCTCCCTCCCCTACCACAAATTATGCAGTTGAGTTTCCCACATTTGGGGAAATCACAGGGGTCAACACATCCGGAGTATAATGGATAAGCCTCGCAATGGGAAAACTACCTTCGTGATCATGGTATCTCCCTGCCAGGTAAGTATCCTATAAATCTTAACATTAACTTTTCAAGAAATCCCTATTGGGATTTTAATTAAAATTGTATTTATAGATTAATTGTGGGAGAACTAACATATCAAATTGAGTCTTCTCAATAAGCTACTACATTTCATTCATTTAGTATTTCTCTTATGTCTTTGAATAAAATTTTTTATTTCTGTGTACCTCCTTTTCAATCCAAATTCTTGATCTCATCATATTTGTTAGAGCTCAGTTAAGACATCATTTACTTCTACAAACATTTTTTTTCTAATTTTCCAGGCTTATTTGGATGCTCCTCCTCTATGCTCTTGGTTTTATTTACTCTTTGCTTAATATGACCAAAAGCTGTGCTAGGCCTGGAGGGTATATACATTGGTGAAAAAGATTAGCTTCTAAACACTTTAATTCTAATAGGAGACACAGAACAATAAAACTCGTCATTCAGGGTGACACATGCTATTACAGGGCAAGTACACTGTGCTATGGGAATACATAAGAGAAATACCTAACTCAGACTTGGGGGGTGAAGGGTGTCAAATACTGCTTCTCAAGGAAGTAACATGTAGACTGAAACCTGTAAGAAGAACAGAAGTTAGCCAACACAATAGTTACTGAATATCATAGTACTGACATCCTTGTCTTACTCTTGATTTTGTTGGAAAAGCTCCCATTGCTTAACTGTGAATTCATCTATTCCGAATGTTTCTTCTCTTGAAACCACTTTTTTGGCTCTCATACTGCCTGTGGGAAATGTTAATTGGTCACTGGTCCTTCTTCCTTCTTTAAATGTCAGTATTCTCCATAGCATTATCCTTCTCATAGGTTTTTAATCTAAATACTATCCTTAAGAAGTTTTTCCATTTCTACAATTCAAGTATGGATTTATATACTGAGAAGTCCCAAAATTTTATTTTTAACGCCTACCACTACAGATTTTCATACCTGCATTTCCAACTACATACTAAATTTCTTTATCCATATGTCTCAAAGAATCCTCAAGCTTTAGATATATAAACAATTTATCTATTTTTATACATGGTGTACACTGCCAACTAACAAGCAATAGCAGATCTACTTCCCATATTCAGTTGACAGCATAACCATTGATACCTGGTTGAATGAGTCACTATTCTGAATGTATGTTGGCGAGTATGCCCTTCTTAGAAGCTAGTTTATAACACAGCACAGATACTGAGCCTGAGATTTGGGAACATAACAGCTGTTTAAAAGGTTGAATAATCACAGGATTTTGTAGGCAAAGCATGTTCTTTTTTTCAATGTGTCAATTTGGCTAAACTAGTTGCCAGTTATTCAATCAAACACTAATCTAGCTGTTGCTGTGAAGATATATTACAAATGTAATTAAAGTCCATAATCAGTTGACATTAAGGAGATTATTCTGGATAATATAGGTGGGCCTCATTCAATCAGTTGAAAGGCCTTAGAAGCAGGTTTGAGGTTTCTCCCAGAGATAGAAAAGAAATTCTACCTATGGATAGCAGCTTCAGCCCATGCCCATGAGATGCAGCCTGCCCTTCCTGACAGCTTACCCTAAGGATTTCAGACTTACCTAGTGTAAGCCGAATCTCTCTCCATATATATCTCCTACTGGTTCTGCTTCTCTAGTTGAACCTAATTAATAAACCAGGCTTGAGGTTTATTTCAAAAAACAATTCCTTAAAGAAGCTAGTAAACCCTCTGGTCTATTCATTTCCAATCAGTTCCATGTGCCAGTAACTATACCAAAGTTTTTTTCTGGACATGGTTCTTAAACCTCTTTTTTTTTTTTTTTAACTTAATTCTTATAATATGTTCCTTCCTCTCCATCCCACATTAGACCATCACCATCTCTTACCTGAACTAGTGATTGAAAAAGCCTCCTAACTGGCTTCTCAGATTAGTTTTTTCTCCTCTATCTATTCTCCACACTGCTGCCAGAGGTCTCTTTCTGGAAAACAAATATGATCATGTCACTATCCTTCTTAAATACCTTTGAAGTCTTCCTACCTACAGGATAGTTTTTAACTCTTATTTCCTTATATTTTTCTTTGCATTTACTTTTCTGTTATTTTTCTAACTTGTTGAGATGAATGGGTATGCCACTGATACTTTTCATCTTTTCTAATAACATTTAAGGTTTTAAATTCTCTCTAACCATTGCTTTAGCTAATCATACCAGTATGTACATTTTCATTACCCTTCAGTTCCAAATATTTAAAAATTTCATTGTGATTTCTTTGACCAATGGGTTATCTAGAGATTATTTATTAATAATATCCAAAGTTGGACTTTAAGCTTCAGTAGGAAAATAGCATCAATTTATTTCCAGAATTCCCCACTTTCTTCAACACAGAGCTACAAAGAGAATGTTAAAAAAAAAAAATCTACATCTTCAGTGAACTTTTAAGACAATAAAAACCTGAAAATGCCAAATTATAAGTAAATATGGCCCCAAGTGCTTGCAAATATGGCCCCAAGAACCTATGCAAGAGAGGACAGGAAGTATAAAAGGAGTCTAGTGGGCAACCAGTAAATTTTCATTCCCAGAAAGAGAGTCCTATCCTAAGTGTGTTTAGAACTGAAATTGAATGGGGGAAATCTCAGAAGGAAGTAGAGAAAGGAGGTGTAGAAAATGCCATGAAACTAAGTGACAGATCTCACACAGGACTACCCTCCTAAAAGCGAGGCATGCACTTTTCTTTCGTAACATCAAACTTACAAAAAGTTAAAAGAATAGTACAAAGACCTCCTGTACAACCTCCACAAATGCTCTAATTGTTAACATTTGGGCAGGTACTTTAAAAAGCAGAAGTTGTATTAGTAGAAGCTAGTAAGGACTTAGTGGAACTCATGGCTGGTAATTCCCATCTTTTAAATGCCTAAATTATTGAGAGGCAAAGGAAATGTGGTTATATTTTGAAGAAAGAACCCATCTGAGCAACAGGACAGAGGTCTTGAGCAGAGAAACCTGGAAAATTACCTTGCTCCTAATGTTCTATCCCACCTCTCTCTCCCCACAGGTGGCTTGGAAAAACTAGTATCATTTAAATGTGAATAACAAAAAAGTGATACGTTCCATACAAAAATACCAAAAGAAAGTGTAAAGAGGCAGCACAACATCCCTGATGAAGAAAATGCAACAGAAAATATCACCACAAAGTAGATGAAAATTAACTCAAAGATTTGTAATGCAGCTATGATGAAAGATCTCAGGGCAGAAATTGATCTCAGGAGACAGCCAGTCAACAGGAGAAGATAAAATAAGCATTACAAACTCATGTAAGAAATGAAAGAAAAAAAATTTTTTTAATTAAAAAGATGAAGACTAAACTACAACTAGTACATGGTAAAACTTACACCACAAAAGGCACAGTAAGGAGCAAATAGTACAGAACATTTTAAAAAGAAAATGATAGATTTTATTAAAAAAAGATAAGACTTAAATTTACATTTTCAAAGGCAATCCCATGTTTTAAAATAAAACTGACCCAAAACAGTCAATATTGAGAAATAATCTAATAAAACAATTATGAAAAATACTTATAAAAGGAAAAAAAAATCAAGCTGTTGCCCTGGCTGGTTTGGCTCAGTGGATAGAGCGTCGGCCTCCTGACTGAGGGGTCCCAGGTTTGATTCTAGCCAGGGGCACATGCCTGGGTTTCGGGCTCGATCCCCAGTGGGGAGCATGCAGGAGGCAGCCAATCAATGATTCTCTCTCATCATTGATATTTCTATCTCTCTCTCCCTCTCCCTTCCTCTCTAAAATCAATGAAATATATTTTTTTAAAAATCAAGCTGACATTATACTTCTCTACTGAGCATTCACTGTCAGAAGACAGTAGAAAAATAGCTATAAGGTAACTCAAGAAAGTAAGAGTCAATAATTTTATGGGTAGCCAAGCAGTCCTTTAGGAATAGGCTATAGACAAAAAGCAAAATCTCAGCTTTTATTCATATTAGCCCTTCTTGAAGAAACAACTTGAGGACACACTGCAACTAAGAGATGACAGGAAAAATGTCAGGAAAAGACCAGTAGTGACCAATATATTTAATTGTAGATTTAAGATTAAAACAAATGGAAATACTTATGACAGAATAGAGTGTAACGGTTATACAATCTAACAATACAGAAATCATAAAACATACAAAAAATGAATGACAGGAGTAGAAAACATAAAAGTAGAATAAATTCACTGATTGCACCTTATAGTAATAGATGGTCAAAGTTGAGAGTCAAGTAGTAAAAATGTAAAAAAAAATAGGTCCAGAGGCATGGATGCTTGGAACAGACTGACAGATCTCAGAGGGGTGGGTGTGGGTGTGGGGGACAGAAAGAGATTAACCAAAGAATTTATATGCATGGACACATACAATAGTGTGGTGAAGGCCTGGGGTGGGGAGGGGGTGGTTGAAGGGGGACAAAGAGGGGGAGGGATACCTGTAATACTGTCAACAATTAAAAAAAATAAGCAAAATTATAATGAATAAAACAATGCTATAATGGCTAAAACTAGTTTGTAAAGGAGAGGGAGGAAAGAAAGAGAAGAGAATAAAGCTAATATAATTGTTACTCAATAAGGAAAAAGACACTGCTTTAAAAAAGAAAGTTGAAGACCAGTTGGTGTGGCACAGAGGCTGAGTGTTGAGCCATGAACCAGGAGGTCATGGTTTGATTCCCTGTCAGCGCACATGCCCGGGTTGTGGGCTCAATTCCCAGTAGGGGGGTGTGCAGGAGGCAGCTGATCGATGATTCTCTCTCATCATTGATGTTTCTAACTCTTTCTCCCTTTCCCTTCCTCTCTGAGATAAATAAGAAACATATTAAAACAAAGAAAGTTGAATATTATATGAAGTTATAAGTATAAAGGTAACCACTTGTGGGGAAAAAAACCTTAATTCAAAACTATAGTTAAAAAAGCACAAAATAGTCCACTTAGTTTAAAAAACGTATATAATCAGAAAATATAACAAAATAATTTGACACAACTAATATGAAACATATATGTTATTCCTATCTATCTGGCTCAACTGATCCATTAACAGAAAAAAAGCTTTGGACTGACCCCAAAGCAAAAAACCCCTGTATGCTGTTGTCAAGATATATTTGTGATTCAAAATATATTTAAAAATTTAAAAGAAATGAAAATTTAGGGCACGGACTAGTAGCTCAGTTGATTAGAGCATCGTCCCGATAGGAAGTTTTTGGGTTCAATCTCTGGTCAGGGCACATACAAGAAGCAACCAAGGAATGCATAAATAAGTGAAACAACAAATCTCTCTTTTTCTCTCTCTCCCCTCACTTCTTTCCCCCAACCTAATAAATAAATAAAATAAATGAATAAACAGAATATGGTTCACAAAAACATAGATTATAATCCTTTATTTAGATAACGAAGACAGACTGACCAAAAAGTACTAAAACAAGTCATTTTACCATTGTAAAAGATATAATTCACAATGAAGAAAACAGGTATGTTTATGTTCCCTATAATACTAGTATACCAGCAACATTAAGAAAGGAGAAATGATAGCAGATTAAAAAAAAAAAAGAGTAGAAACACAATAATAAGAAATTTAGCCCTAATTGGTTTCGCTCAGTGGATAGAGCATCGGCCTGCGGACTGAAGGGTTCCAGGTTTGATTCCGGTCAAGGGCATGTGTCTTGGTTGTGGGCACATTCCCAGTAGGGATTGTGCAGGAGGCAGCTGACAGATGTTTCTCTCTCATCGGTGTTTCTAACTCTCTATCCCTCTCCCTTCCTCTCTGTAAAAAAAATCAATAAAATATATTTTTTTAAAAAAGAAATTTAAATTTATTTTTGCCAGTCTGAGAGAACAAGTACACAAAAATAAATAAGGGAATAAATGATCTAAATAACAAAAATGGTAGTGCTGATCGATATTCATTTAACTCTACCCAAATAATTGAATATCCTTTTTTAAAAAAATATATACATATATATTTTTACTGATTGCAGAGTGTGAAAGGATGAGGGAGACAGAAACATCAATGATGGGAGAGAATCACTGATCGGCTGCCTTCTGCATGCCTCCCACTGGGGGTGTGCCCTTGACCAGAATCAAACCCAGGACCCTTCAGTCTTCAGGCCAATGGAGGCAAACCGGGTAGGGCAAATATTCTTTACTTTTACTTTTTAAAGGTTTTTATGGATTTTAGAGAAGAGGAAGGGAGAGAAAAACATTGATTGGCTGCCTCCTGCACGACCTCTACTGGAAATAGAGCCCACAACCCGGGCATGTGCCCTGACTGGGGAATCAAACCAGTGACCTTTTGGAGCATGGGATGATCCTTAACCAACTAACTGAGCCACACCTGCCAGGGCTATCCCTAATTTTTAAATAGCTATTGAATTTTTGTAAAAACTGACTACATATTAGGCTACAAAAAATACCTCAACAAATTCTGAAATTAGAAATTACAAAACACATTCTCTGAGTAACAACACAATAAAATGAGAAATTTATAACAAAATCAGAAAATAAAGAGATCTTCAATCTGAAAATTTAATAAGTCTCTCAAAAAACATTTAGGTAATAGGGCAAATACAAATAAAATCTGTGGTGTTTGGAATATAGCTAAATCAGAATCAGAAGAAAATTTATTATTTTACATACTTTTATCAATAAGAAAAAATGAAAGTAAATGAGTTACTAATAAAGCTCTAAAAGTTACAAAAACAACTAAATTAACTGAAGTAGAGGGAAAAATATAAAGCTAAAAGCAGAAATTAAGAATGTTTAAAAAGCCAGAAAACTGAAAAAAATTTCCAGAGTTCTTGCTGGTGGGGAGAATAACTCAATTGATTAAAATTACTACCTCTCCTAATCAAGAGTAAAATTAAGGACAAAGTACAAACATACAAAACAAGAAATGGGGATAAATAACAGAAATAGGCAAAATTTCAAAAAATAGGAAACTAATTAATCAATAGGAAGCAACAGATCCTCCTATACATACATACATGTATGCATTTTACTTAATGCAGAAACTTTGGAAGTATTCTTTCTAAAGTCAGGAATAAAAAGAGGATGCCCACTAATCACTAATGCTTAAATTGTCCTGTCTAAATATTTAGTCAGTGTAACCTGATGAAGAGATATAAAAATCCAAAGGAAGAGGTAAACCTATCACTATCTGCAGATGAAATGATGATAACCTGGAAACTAGGAAAGTCACTTAAAAAACTACTATAAACAATAATGGAATTCAGTAAGGCAGAGAGAAATGTTGGTATACAGAACTTAAAAGCCTTCATGTATATAAACAATAACGAGTTAGAATCTATAAATTCATTTAGTAGCAAAAATAGGGGGGGAAATGTCCAGAAATAACAAGAAATGTGCAAATTTTATGTGAGAAAAACTTTAATACATTCCTAAAGAAAACAAAAGTAATCTTGAACAAATGCAATGACATACTATTTTCTTTGACAGAGAGATTCAATATTTTAAAGACACCAATTTGTCCTAACTTAATTTATAAATATGATATCTCAATAAAAATAATAGCCCATCCTCCACTCTATTGGATCTAGACACAGTGTTTCTAAAGCTTATATGGTAATAAATAAAAATGGCCTAGAAAAACCTGGGGAAAAAATGAGACTAGTGCTATTAGATATTAAAAGTCATAAAAGAAATTATTGATCACTACTTTTAAGTGTTTGTATACACACACACACACACACACACACACACGCACACAGAGGGGTAAATTTCTATGTGGCAAAAAGCAAACAAAAACTAAGACTGTAGCAAAGGCCAAAAGACAAGTAACAACAAAGGATATCATCTGTAATTCACATCTCAATTGAGAAAGCTCAGTAAATGAGGAGACCAAACATCCAACAGAAAAAAAAGGGCGAAGGATACGAACAGTTAACAGAAAAAGAAAGGTGGCCCTTACATATGTGAAAATGTTCAAATGGAAAACAAAAGCACATAGTGAAACTATGTCTTGTAAATCCGATTGACAAAAATCTAGTTTGACGCCTGTAGAGGCAAAGGCATAAGGAAATAGGTAGTCTCAATCACTGACGCAAAATAAGTATTTACAATCTTGGTAGAGGGCAATCTGGCAATAACAATGAAAATTACAAATACATTTGCCCTTGACTCATCAATCTCACTCCTGGAATCTATCTTAAAATATATATATATATATATTTATGAAATGATGTTCTGAAATGGCATATATTTAAAAGGGACTCTTGAAATATATCCCCTCAATGACATATCTCCACAATGGCAAATGCAGCTGAAAATAATGAGGAAACTATGTACTGATCTAGAAAGAACCAAGGTTCCTTGGAGGAATGGCTGATTCCAGATACAGGGTAAGAAATATAAGATGAGCCTGGAACATCCTGCTGTGCCGGAAAGCTATCAAAGACTAATAAATTAGCAATAGGACATTATGATTTTCCACATAAGAATTCCATCTAATACAAAAGGAATAACATAATTAGAAAAAATATCAGTTGACAGTGCCTAGTGAAATATATAGTTCAGGTAACAATGATCAATGAATGGAATATTAGAAATTGAAAAGCTGATTGGGAAATTTTAATGGAGAGATCAGGCCTATTGTATCATTTTTTAAAATGGGACTATTAAATACTGATACAATATGAAGCACTTATAAATTTATAAAGTATTTTGAACCAGAATTGAATCAAGCCTCAAGGGCCAACTTTCATTTTAAGGAAATATAAAGGACAGAGGAACAAAGTAATCACACCACAAGAAAACAAAAGACAAATCCAGGTTTTTGGATATTCTATAGGACACCTGACAATAAGCCAACAGAAAAAAACACACCAAAAAAACCAACAGACAAAATAAAACAAGAGGGAAAGAAATGGGACTACTACCTTTTTAAAAGACATAGAAAAAACATTGATGAAAGAGAATCATGTATCAGCTGCCTCCTGCACGCCCCTTACTGGGCATCCGGCCCGAAACTCAGGCATGTGCCCTTGACTGGAATCGAACCATGACCTCCTGGTTCATAGGTCCAAGCTCAACCACTAAGCCATGCTGGCCAGGCTAGAAACTGTATATTTAATAATGAAAAAGTGAAATATCGAGAAGATGGATAAAAAAATAGCTCAGTCGCCCTAGCAGGTTTGGCTCAGTGGATAGAGCATCAGCCTGCAGACTGAAGGGTTCCGGGTTCAAGTCAGCCCGGATTGTGGGCTGGATCCCCAGTGTGGGGCATGCAGGAAGCAGCTGATCAGTGATTCTTTCTCATCATTGATGTTTCTATCTTTCTCTCTCTTCCTTCCTCTCTGAAATCAATAAAAAAATATTTTTAAATAAATAGATAGATAAAAAAGGCATAAAGCCTAATGTAATGTATGAATCTTATTTGGATCCTGATTAGAACCAACTAACTATAAAAATATATTTGAAACAATCAGGGAAATCTGAGTCTAGATAGGGTATTAGAGGCTACAAATAAATTATTATTTTCAATTTTCTTATATATGATAACGGCATTGTGACTGTATAAGAAAGCATCCATGTTTTTAGAGATACATACTGAATTAGTAGGGACAAAGTAAGAGTCTGTCTGGGATTTTACTTAAAAATACTACAGTAGAGGAAGAAATGGAGATAGTTTAAGCAAAGGTAGAAAAATACTGACAATTTGGATAATGACTATGTAGCTGGCAGTTTCTCATACTATTCTCTCTTCTTTTATATAAGTTCAAAAATAGATAAAAAAACACCTAAAATTAATGCAATTAGCACCACATTAAGCATCAGTAGTAGGCATAATGCCAGGGGTCACCATGACCAATAGACTTCTCTTCCTGTAAAATATGTATTTCATAATGAAATACTGACTTAGATTTAAAAGGACAAAAGTGATTTATAATAGAAGATTGCTCAGATGATCATGTCAAAGCTTTTAAACTTGCTTCAGTAGCAAATCCGGACAAGTTCTGTGTAAAGGCTTTCTGAATGAAATGTAATATAAATATAACGGTTTTCTATTTTGTCTTAGTGCAAGTCCAAATATTACTAGTACATGTAATTGCACATAAAATGCACATAGACACATTAAACACACAAACAGGCCATACAGAAATCAATTATCCAATACAGAATATGGTTTTATTCCCTTACCATCAATATTAAGCATCATTTTCCACATGGCAGGACGAACAGATTGATGGAATCCAAACCATACTTCCCTGCCCCCTCCCAGAGGGTGGTCATATCCTTCTGGAGCCGAGAAAAATGAACGCCCCACAGGTGTATATCTACAAAAATTAAAATGGCATGTTCAATCCTTTCCTTCCTATATAAGTATTTAAATATGCAGAACAGGTGAGTCTAGAGCACATAACTTAAATTATCATGCTTATCATTATGGATATATGAAACTAAACACTTTCCAAATTTATAAAAGCAAAAAGAAGCTATTCTAATTGAAAAAAAAAAAAATCTGTATCCTTCACTGCAATCCTATATTGTTACAACTAATTTTAGAATGAATAAGAACGAATTTTATTTAAAGTACTTTCTTAAAAATAAATTTTAAAAGTTAACAGCTCCAATCTTAGAAAATGCTAAATAATTACTGATTAAAAAGCTATTTCTATAAATGTGTTTGTAAGATATAATATTTTTCTTTAAAAAGACACAAGCCTGCCTTAGCTGGCGGGTCTCAGTGGATAGAGCATCAGCCTACGGACTGAAGGGCCCTGGGTTTGATTCTGATCAAGGGCACATGCCTGGGTTGTGGGCTTGATCCTCAGTAGGGGGCATGCAGGAGGCAGCCAATCAATGATTCTCTCTCTTCATTGATGTTTCTATCTCTCTCTCTCTCTCTCTCTCCTCTCTGAAATCAATAAAAATAAAAACATTAAAAAAAAAAAGACACAGCCTATCTGAACCTATATAAGCACAGGCACACACATACCCATGTGAGATGCTAGTGTGATTAAAACAGCAATTTCAACAAAATTTGATACTATCGTATAAACAATGAAATTACCTTTAAAACAAGATGTTTTAACTATAGCATTATATCTGAAAATACATCAGCTGCTCAAGATTTATAGCTCTTAGGAGAAAGGATTAGACATTTTTCTAAAAAAAAAATCCATTAGAATAGCTAAATGAATAAGGTGCATTTACTTTCAAATGTCAGAGAATTTTTTCTAACTTACATCTATCAATGAACTTGTATGCATGCTATTCTTTTTTTAAATATATTTTTATTGATTTTAGAGAGGAAGGAAGAGGAAGAGATAGAAATATCAATGATGAGAGAGAATCATTGATCAGCTGCCTTCTGCACGCCCCCTACTGGGGATCAATCCCAGGCATGTGCCCTTGACCAGAATCGAACTCAGTACCCTTCCGTCCGCAGGCCGACATTCTATCCACTGAGCCAAACCAGGCAGGGCTGCATGCTATTTTTCAACTGAAATATTCAAAATATACAATATCTGAACATTAACCAAAGGAGGCCTGCACAACTCTTGGGAGGAAAGCCTTCATACTTAAAATCTAAAGATGAAGAAAGCCAGAAGCACCCACTTCATGGAGGGCAGATGTCGTAGCACCACATCAACGGCATGGACAGGATTAGTGCTGATTGGCTTGTCTAATTCCAGTGGCTCAGGCAAGGTCCGTCCTGTCAGTACTTCATGTAGTAGGTGCCAACTCACCCGAGAGACAAACTTGATTGACACCTTGAAAGGTCGATCTTTTCCACCTTCCCCAGGAAGAGTAACATCTAAATCTACCTGTTAATGAGAAAAAAAGAGTCATCTGTAAAAGTTGAAAAAGATAAATACAATTATTTTAAAGTTTAACTTATACAAATATTTAAGAGAAAACAAGGCAAATATAAAAAACACACCAATCTCAATGTTAAATAGTCTAACATTTAAATGACTGTTATTTATGCCAGCATTATTTGTCATTAAAAAATACTTAAAATTGCCTAAATGCTATTAAAAAAAAAAAAAAAATGAAGGCCAAAACCGGTTTGGCTCAGTGGATAGGGCGTCGGCCTGCAGACTGAAGGGTCCCGGGTTCAATTCCAGTCAAGGGCATGTACCTGGGTTGTGGACACATCTTCCCAGTAGGGGATGTGCAGGAGGCAGCTGATCGATGTTTCTCTCTCATCGATGTTTCTAACTCTCTATCCTTCTCCCTTCCTCTCTGTAAAAAAATCAATAAAATATATTTTTAAAAAAATAAAAAAAAGATGAAGAATATCTCTTGGAATTGTAATGGAATAATTTCCAAGCTATACTGTTAAGTGGGGGGGGAAAAGGCAAAGTACAAAAGATTACAAATAGTATGCCAACTTTTATGTGAGAAAAAAGGGGAAAATGGAAAAATCTTTTTGTATTTGCTTGCTTATGCAAAAAGAAACATAGGAAGCATAAACCAGAAACAAAGCAATTGGTTACTTTAAAAGGATGGAAAGAAACAAACTGGGAAAAATAAGAAGGATTAACAATTCAGAGTGTATTTTTCAGTATGTTTTAACTTTTGGAAGCATGTTAAATAAAGTTCTATACATTAAAAATTAAATTGAATTAAATCAATTAAATTTTAACTAAGATTAAATCAATAAGGCTGGAGGGAAAAAACTAAATTAAATACAAATAAAACTAAATAAAACAAAATGCACTTCAAATGAATAATATAGCCATACTAAAAGAAGAAAAAAACAAGAATGAAAACACTAATGCAAGTACTCTTGAATACAGTATACTGACTATACTCTCAGTTGGGGGTGGGAAGGAAGGGTGAGTAGGAAAGAACTGCATAAAAAATAAAACCATAGCCGAAACCAGTTTGGCTCAGTGGATAGAGCGTCGGCCTGCGGACTGAAGGGTCCCAGGTTCGATTCCGGTCAAGGGCATGCACCTTGGTTGCGGGCACATCCCCAGTAGGGGGTGTGCAAGAGGCAGCTGATCGATGTTTCTCTCTCATCGATGTTTCTAACTCTCTATCCCTCTCTCTTCCTCTCTGTAAAAAATCAATAAAATATATTTTAAAAAAAATAAAACCATAAACTCTTATTAGTAGGTTTGTTTTCTGTAGTGGTATGGTATAGTAATTCTGAAACTATTTTACATGTACTTTAGGATTGAATAGTTAAGTAAAAGTTGCGGTGTTTGGGGGAGCCAGGAGTTTAAAAAAGAAGGAAGCTTCAAATATGCAATGTGGGGAGTAAAGGAAGATTTCTGTAAGGGTAAAGTGGAACTGTAAAAATCAGTTTGAGCTCATGAGTTCCAATATACAGAATGTATGTATAAAAGAAGTGGGACTTGCAGGGTACCTAAATTAGGTTTACTGTATGACATAATATTGTCGTTTTATTTATATACTAGAGGCCCGGTGCATGAAATTCATGCACGGTTGGGGCGGGGGAGGTGAGTGTCCCTCAGCCCAGCCTGTACCCTCTCCAATCTGGGACCCCTTGAGGGATGTCCGACTGCACGCTTAGGCCCGATCCCACAATCCAGGACTGCTGGCTCCCAACTGTTTGCCTGCCTGCCTGATTGCCCCTAACCGCTTCTGCCTGCCAGCCTGATCACTCCCTAACCACTCCCCTGCCAGCCTGATCGACGCCTAACTGCTCCCCTGCTGGCCTGGTCACCCTTAACTGCCCCCCTTTGCCAGCTTGGTCACCCCCAACTGCCTACCCCTGCAGGCCTGGTGACCCCCAACTGCCCTCCCCTGCTGGCCATCTTGTGTCCACATGGGGGTGGCCATCTTGTGTGTTGGAGTGATAGTCAATTTGCATATTACCTCTTTATTATATAGGATTATTATATAGGATGTATATATGTACCTATTTGTATTTCCTACTTCTGTCCACTGAAAGGGCTTAGAAGCACATACAGCAATGAGCACACCTAGTTCCCATATTTTGATTTCTAACCTGCATACCCCAACTAAAAGAAACAAGTATTCCTTTAGGAAACAGCAAGTTGCAGGATTTCTGCAGGGAAAAATTAGAAGAGCCTGGAACATCTTGTGCCACAAAGTAAGGAAGTATTCAAAAGTAAGAAAAGAAAAAGCTGATCATGTCAAAAGGACATAGGAACCAATTTGAGCTGTCAAATAAATAGAATAAATAAATAAGGGAAAAGAAAATGCTCTCCTGCCCTGGCCAGTGTTGCTCAGTTGGTTGTCACATTCACCAAAATGTGGTGGTTCCGGTTAGGGCACATACCCAGGTTGTGGGCTTAATCCCTGGTTGGGGTGTGTATGGGAGGAAACTAATCGATGTTTCTCTCTCTGTCTCTCCTTTCCTCTCTCTAAAATCAATTAAGAAAAAAAAGAAAATGCTCTTCCTTGCTATAGAATAATTACCTAGTAAATGTAGAAGGAAATCATCATTACTTTATAGTAATAATACTTCCAAGCAAGAATCATCAATTATTTAAAACTAGAGGCCCGATGCACAAAAATTTGTGCAAGAGTAGGCCTTCCTTCCCCCGGCTTCCCTCAGGCACCCGGGACCCAGGCTGGCTTCCCTCGCCCTAGCTTTGTCAGGAAGGACGTCTGGTCTAATTAGCATATTACCCTTTTATTATTATAGAAGTCTAATGAGAAACAAGATCCTTAAAAGTATCACCCATATCAATATTAAAAACTTCGGTGCATCAAAGGAAGAAAGCAACAAAGTGAAAAGGTAACCTATGGAATATTAAGAAATATTTGCAAATCATATATCTGATAAGAATACATAAAGAATAGCTAAAGCCCAGTCAGTGTGGCTCAGTGGTTGAGTGTCAACCTATGAACCAGGAGCTTACAGTTCAATTCCCGGTCAGGACATATGCCAGGGTTGTGGGCTTGATCCCCAGTGGGGGGCATACAGGAGGCAGCCAATCAATGATTCTCAATCTCTCCGTTCCTCTCTGAAACCAATAAAAAATATATATATATATATATATGAAAAAAATAGCTCAAATTCAACAACAAACAACTCACTTTAAAAATGGGCAAAGAACTTTCTCTAAAGATACACAAATGGCCCATAAGCACATGAAAAGATGCTCAATTTCACTAATAATTAGGGATATACAAATCAAAACCACAATCAGATATGACTTCATACACATTAGGATGGCTATTATCAATACAGTAGAAAGTAAGTATTGACAAGGGTGTAGATGATTTAGAACCCTTGTAAGTACTGTTGGTGGGAATGTAAAATGGTGCAGTTGCTATGGAAAACAGTATGGTGGTTTCTCAAAACATTAAAAATATAATTACCATTTATATGATCCAGCAACTCCACTTTTGGGTATATGCACAATAGAACTGAAAGCAGGGATTAGAATAGATATTTGTACCCATATTTATAGCAGCATTATATTGCAATAGCCCAAAGGTATCCATCAGTAGATGGACAAACAACAAAATGTATACACACATACAAACACATGGAAATATTATTCAGCTTTAAAAAGAAAGGAAAATCCCTATACACGTGACAACAAAGATGAACCTAGATGACATTATGATAAATGAAATAAGCCAGTAACAAAAAGACAATGTACAATTCCACTTATATGAGGTACTGGGAATAGTCAAAATTCATAGAGACACAAAGTAGAATGGTGGTTGCCAGGGGTTCAGGAGAGGGGAGATTGGGGAGTTAATGTTTAATGAGCACAGAGTTTCAGCTTTACAAGATGAAAAAAGTTATGGAAATGGTTGGTAGTGACAGTTGTTGAATGTATTTAATTCCATAGAATAATCCTTAAAAATAGCTCAGATGATAAATTTTATGCTATGTGTATTTTACTAGAATTTTTTTAAAAAACTATCTCGCCCTGGCTGGATAGAATGGCTCAGCTGTCCCATGCACCAAAAGGTCACCAGTTCAATTCCTGGTGAGGGCACACTCCTAAGTTGTAGGTTTGATCCCAAGTCAGGGTGCATATGGGAGCCAACTGATCGATGTTTTCTCTCACATCGATGTTTCTCTCTCTAAAATAAATAAAGACATTTAAAACAAAAAGTTATCTCCCAAGAGCAAAGAGAAAAAGAATAACTTGACAAGAGAAACATGGCGGATAACAACATAACCAAGTGATCAAAGTTAACATCACCATTAATGGAACAAATACTATGTGCTTCTTGATATGATACACTGATAAGGAAAGAACACATATTAATTCCTGCCAAGAATGCTTAATCAGAATTTAATAAAGAGGAATTATCAGACAAACTCAGACTGAGGGACAGTCTAAAAAATAACTTGCCTGCAATCTTCAACCATGTTAATGCCATTAAAGAAAGAAGGCAAGGCTGAGGAATTGTTCCAAAATAAAGAAAACTAGAGAGACATGATATCTAGTCCTACATAATAAAAGAGTAATATGAAAATTGACCCTAACTCCGCTATACCCACAAGCCATACCCACCAGCCAATCAGGAGCAAATATGCAAATAAACCCAACCAAGATGGCTACAGCCACAGAGAGCATGAGGGAGGCTTGGGTTTCCCCAGTAACAAAGGAAGCCAAGCTTTCTGCCTGCCGTTGCCAGCCTAAGCCTCCACTCAAGGCTACAAAGTTTCGATTATAGAAGGTAAACAAATCCAAACAGAAATGGCAGCAGCCACTAAGCTGGAAAGAGCAGGAGGCAAGGGTT
Source organism: Cnephaeus nilssonii (assembly GCF_951640355.1). Lineage (NCBI taxonomy): Eukaryota > Metazoa > Chordata > Mammalia > Chiroptera > Vespertilionidae > Cnephaeus > Cnephaeus nilssonii. Next base: position 80,561,764 of record NC_137078.1, read on the forward strand.
GCCCCCGGCAATGGAGGAAGCAAAGCTTCTGCAGCCCTGGCTGGCCTAGGCCTCCGCTCCAGGTTACAAAGTTTCAATTATAGAAGAACACAAACCCCAAGAGAAATGGCTGCTGGCCACGGAGCGAGCAGGAGGCTTGGCTCCACTCCAGGCTACAAAGTTTCAATTGTAGAAGAAACATAAATCCCAGATACCAGGGCCTCTGCTTGGGTCACCAGGGGGCGTGGCTGGCCTGCAAACCACCACAGGCCCTTCACCCAGGCCGCCCCACACCCCAAGAGAACCCCCACCCTGATCTGGGATACCCTTCAGGGCAAACCAGCTGGCCCCTACCCATGCACCAGGCCTCTATCCTATATAATAAAAGAGTAATATGCAGATTGACCATCACTCCAACACACAAGATGGCTGCCCCCATGTGGTCAAAGATGACTGCCCCCATGTGGACACAAGATGGCTGGCACAAGATGGCCAGCAGGGGAGGGCAGTTGGGAGGGACCAGGCCTGCAAGGGAGGGCAGTTGGGGGCAATCAAGCCTGCAGGGGAGGGCAGTTAGGGGTGACCAGGCCTAAAGAGGAGGGCAGTTAGGGGCAAACACGCTGGTAGGGGAGCAGTTAGGCATCAATCAAGCTGGTAGGGGAGTGGTTAGGGGGTGATCAGGCTGTCAGGCAGAAGCGGTTAGGGGCAATCAGGAAGGCAGGCAGGCAAGCAGTTGGGAGCCAGCAGTCCTGAATTGTGAGAGGGATGTCCGACTGCCCTCGAGGGGTCCCAGATTGGAGAGGGTGCAGGCTGGCCTGAGGGACACCCCCCACCTCACCTCCGTGCACGAATTTCATGCACCAGGCCTCTAGTCTAAATATAAACATGAACCTGGACTCGATTATGTATGAAAAGGAAAAAAAATGCTAAAGGACATTATTGGAACAAATAACAAAACTGGAATATGGGTTGTTGATTAGGCAAAAGTATCACATATCAATGTAGAGCTTAGTGAATTTGGTAACTGTACTATTTTAAAAAAATTATTTTAAGTCCTCACTTAAGGATTTTTTTTTTTTTGGTTTTTAGAGAAAGTGGAAGAAAGAGAGAGAGACAGAGAGAGAAACATTGATGTGAGAGACACATCGATTGATTGCCTTTGCACACGCCCCAACCAGGGCAAGGGGATCAAGCCTGCAACCTAGGTATGTGCCCTTGACAGAAATCGAACCTGGGACCCTTCAGCCCCCAGGCTGATGCTCTTTCTGCTAAGCTAAACTGGTTAGGGCAATTATGCTTTTTAATAGTAGTTATCGCCCTAGCTGGTTTGGCTCAGTGGATAGAGTGGCAGCCTGGGGACTTGAAGGGTCCTGGATTCTATTCCGGTCAAGGGCACATGCCCAGGTTTCAGGCTCAATCCCCAGTAGGGGGTGTGCAGGAGGCAGCCACTTGATGATTCTCTCTCATTATTGATGTTTCTATCGCTCTCTCCCTCTCCTTTCCTCTCTGAAATCAATAAAAATATAATAAAAAGAAAAAAGCATAATGTATGCAACCTACTCTTGGATGGTTCAGAAAAAAATTAGATAGATAGATAGATAGATAGATAGATAGATAGATAGATAGATATAGCGGTATCTGTAGATAGAGACAGCAAAGAAGAGAAAGAAAGAGAATGCTAAAACAAATGTGGCAAATTTTAAGAACACTGGTGAGTCTTAGTAAAGGATACATGAGTTCTTTACATGATTCTTACAACTTTTCTGTAAGTTTGAAATTATTTCAAAAAAGTTAAAAAAGATAAATGATACACATACATATATAATAAAATAAAATAAAAAGGTAACAAATGCATTTAAAATGAGAAATTGCAAAAAGTATAGTTTCCCAAAAAAGGAACACATATCTTACCCCAGTAGTTGCCACAGGAAGTGGATTGGCTGTGTAAAGGCTTCTTTTTCCATCATAAACTGGCCTACGGTCCCCAAATATAGTTACTTTAAAATGCTGAACCATTGAGTCAACCACCTCCCTACAAAAAGGAAAAAATACATTCACATAATCCTCTACATGATGATATTTTAACAACTTAACTAATTTCTTAACACTATTTAAAGCTGTCAAAATTCTATCCACCCTGCCACCCTTTATTTTTGAGAGAAAGGAAGGGAGAGAAAGAAACATCAATGTATGAAAGAAATATTGATCAGCTGCCTCCCATACGTGCCCACCAGGGATCAAACATGCAACCTATGCATGTGCCCTGACTGGGAATCAAACCGGCAACCTTTCGGTGCACAGGAGGACGTCCGACCAACTGAGTCACGCCCACCAGTAAAGCTGCCAACATTCTAAAAGACAATCACATGTGATAAAAGTTTTGCTTTCAGGACCAGGCTTAGGATACCAGAAAGGGATGATAGGAATTTCACATAAAAATAAAGAATGAATTCAGTGTATTACTTAATCATTCTGGGCCACAGTTGACCTGCAAAATATTAATCCTAGAACCTGATCTAAAAATCCTTTTCACCATCTGACACATTCATCTTTCTTTGTCTCAGAGTTTGACACTCATTCCTCTGTGCTCAAATAGCACCTAATAAATATATCCATTAGAACACTTATTCCATTGTATTATTCTATATAATAAAAGGCTAATATGCAAATAGACCAAATGGTGGAACAATCAGTTGCTATGATGTGCGCTGAACACCAGGGGGTGCACGCGGAACATGGCGGGCATCGGCAGCAGGTGGCTGACCACGGATATGGTGGGCATCAGCCGCAGCAGGATGGTGGAGCAGGTGAGCGGGGGTGCCAGATCAAGGTGGGGTGCTGATCACTGTCATCGGGGCAAGCCTCTGGTAGTTACTGAAAATTCTTTGCTTGATGCCGGCCCCAATTGCTTGGCGCAGTCAGCGGGTGCAAGCAGTGGATTCCAGCCCCAATCACTCCTCAGGACTTCTCCACCTCCCCTGCTCCTGAGGGGCAATGGGGGCCAGCAGCTGCCTCTCACAAACGCTGCTGGTGACAGCCCCGCTTGCACCCACTGCCGGCCCTGATCACCCCTGCGGGCTTCTCCACCTCCTCCTGCTCCTAAGGGGCGATCGGGGCAGCAGCTGCCGTTGGCACCCACTGACGGAGCTGGCCCTAATTACTCCATGCCACCAGTGTGTGTGAGCGGCGGTGGCAGTGGGGCTGTTGGCAGACAGGAGACTGGGGGCTGCGGCGGGAGGGGCCCGGCGGGGGTGTGGAGGATGGGCCGAGACCCGCCCCTGTGCCTACTGCAGCTTCGCGGCCCACAGTTCCTTTCAAGGTGCATGAATTCGTGCACTCGGACCCTAGTAGTTACTGTATGCTTCACTTCTACTAGGCTGTGAGATTCTTGATGGCAATAAACACCTTGTACCACTCCTATCCTTTTACATACACCCCCCCCCCACCTTTACTAAAGTATTCAGGCAATAGGATATTTTAAAACCTCCATTTTTATCCAGCAAACATTTTTATCCCACTTACATATATGAAAAGATATTCAAGACATTTTTTAAGTACAGACTACAGAGAGAACAATACCAAATATCAAAAAATCAATATATATTTTTTGTACACACATCCTTAGTAAAAGCAGGGGAAAGATATCTAGAAGGATGGGTACCAAAATACATATAGTGGTTACCTCTGGAGAGAGAAGCAGAGAGAAAGATGATTTTTAAATTTTGTTTATACAAATCTAAATATATTGTGATGAGATTATGCTCACATAATACTGGTATAATATATAATCGATTTAAAAGAATTTTAAAAAATTCAATTCTAGCACAGTCAAGTGAGTAGGTGATAGGAAAAAGATGAAAAAAAGCATTTTCTGGAACAAAATAATTAAGCTGACTTGATACTCAGAGCAATTTTCTACATACTCAAAGTTTCAATTTTATTTTTATTTTGCTGAAATTATTTAAATTAATGTCATCTTTTCTAGAGTAAATTTTACAACAAAGATTTGAATCACTGCTCAGTGTTTAGGTATAAAACAAATTTCAAAGATTTCCTGCCATTTTAAGTTTACATCTGTGGCTATTATCATTAATTCCAGTTTCTCAGGTGAAATTTTTACAGATCTAATTCATCAGGATGTTTTGATTATTTTTTCACTTTTTACTTAACAGTAAAATTGGTGTTGTTTTAATCTAACCAAATCTTGGCAAACCACTCTAAGGATCAAAATGGCGGAGGAGATTTAAAAACAAAACATCTTAGGGCTAAAAAATATTTTGCTTTGATGCCTAGCACTCAGTATATACCTGGCTCATCTCTTTGTCCAATTAGTTGCTGACTCTACCTCTCTGCAGTATTTCTTCTTCTTTCCTTTTCCTTTTTTTTATTGATTTCAGAGAGGAAGGAAGAGGGAGAAGAGAGAGAGACAGAAACATCAATGATGAGAATCACTGACCGGCTGCCTTCTGCACACCCCCCAGGGATTGAGCCTGAAACCTGGGCATGTGCCCTGACCGGGAATTGAACTGTGACCTCCTGGTTCATAGGTCAACGCTCATCTACTAAACAACACTGCCTGGGTTTTTTTTTATTCCTTCCTCATCATATATTATACCGGTCATTTCACATTCTGGAGTACTCTGTTCAATTTGTAAAAATTTAAGATCCTAAAATATGAAACATAACCAGAAGGTGATCCTGATAGAAACTTATGTAATGAGTAAAATTAAATAAAACTAAGGACTTTTAGTCTGGAATAGAAAAGACTCAAAGGTAATTATAGAAGGTTTTGGCTATTTTGATGGACTGTCGTGAAAAACTGAGCAGAGCCCTGGCTGGTTTGGCTCAGTGGATAGAGCATCAGCCTGTGGACTGAAGGGTCCCAGGTTCAATTCCAGCCAAGGGCACATGCCAGAGTTGTGGACTCGGTCCCCAGGAGGGGGCGTGCAGGAAGCAGCCGATCAATGATTCTCTTTCATCATCGATGTTTCAATTTCTCTCTCCCTTTCCCTTCCTCTCTGAAATCAATAAAAAAAAATAAAACAAACAAACAAACAAAAAAACTGAGCAGAAAACCTACCTTGTATGGTTCAACAGAACTAGAACACATACTTGGAAAAATATAAGAAGCTTGATTTTTGGAACAAAAATTTCTAACATTTTGAAACACCAGAATTACTCACAAGTGGGTTATATTAACTTTTAAGTTACTTGAGTTTGTCCTTGTTAGAACTGTTTAAAGAGCAATTATGTCAGGGAAGATACAAACTAGAAAACTAAAATAAATAATATATACAATCCCCTCTAACAGCAAAATTTTAATTATGAGAATCCTACCTAATAAAATAGTAATATGCAAATTGACAGCACCTTCGCTATGCCCAAGCCACGCCCACCAGCCCAAGCCAAGCCCACCAGCCAATCAGGGCAAGTATGCAAATTACCCAACAAAGATGGCAGTTAATTTGCATACGCTGAGGGAGGGAGGAGTGAAGACTGAAGACAACTTAGAAGGAAGAGGGAGGAAAAGCGGAAAGCAAGGTGGCTGCCAGAGGGAAAGCCCGGGTGGGGCGGGGCGGAGCGGGGCGGGCGGCAGCGGCGCGCGGGTGCAGGCGTGGGGGCTGCAATGGCGGCGGCAGCGGCAGCACATGCGGCCGCAGCGGCCGCTTGCAGGATTCTTCCTGCAAATGGGCTACTAGTATCAAATAATAAAGCACTGCACATTTTATCATGGTATCAGATATAAAAACTTCTTTATCATATAATTACACTAAAAACTGATTTGAACTTAAGGCTTTAGAGCAAGCATGTCAAACTCGCGGTCACCAGGCCGCATGCCTGGAGTTTGACATGCTTGCCTAGAGCCTTAACGGAATCAAACTGGTGACCTCTTGGTTCATGGGTAGACACTCAAACACTGAGCCACTCTGGGTGGGAGTGATATTATTTTTATATAAAAATTTAAGCATAATTATCTCAAAAATTATACCTCAAAAATTATATGGAAGTACAGTACTAAAGCTTTCCCAATCGATACACCACAATACATTAACATTAAATTTAGTAAATTAATACAAAAAATGAATTCTGATAATTAATGGAAACTATGCCTGAGTTTTCTCTATACTGTAGTTGTGGAGCACTAGTCTTTTATTATAACAGTGGGCGAGGAGGGGGGCTCTTTGATCTTTTGTTCAAATGTAGAAATTTTAGTACAATATATGTGTACTAGAGGCCCAGTGCACGGATTCGTGTACCAGTGAAGTCCTTCGGCCTGCCCTGCACCCTCTCATAATCTGGGACCCCTCGGGGGATGTTGGACTGACAGTTTCTGCCCAATCCCCGCAGACAGGCCGAGGGACCCCACCGGTGCACGAATCTGTGCACCAGGCCTCTAGTATGCATATAAGATCTTTGGTTAATCACTTCCCACCCTCCCCCCTTCCCTCTGAGATTCATCAGTCTGTTCCATGTTTCCATGCCTGTGCATTGAGCGTCTGCCCCTGGTGGTCAGCGCGCATCATAGCTACCAGTCAAATGGTCACTTAGGCTTCTATATATATAGATATTAAGCCAGCTTCTTAGCTTATAATAAAAGTAAAACCACAATAACCAAAATATATAAAATTATAACTTCTAAAGCGTTAAAAAAGCAATTCAGAAAAGAAAATCTGAGTAAATAAGGATAAGAACTTCTAAACAATCTTTAGTGGTTTCCTTTTACTAATAACGTTAGTCTGAGGCAGAATGAATTTTTGCAAAGTGTAATATGATGCATTTTTAGAACATCAGGTTACAATTTAAAAATCCATAAGAACAGCCCTCGCTGGTTTGGCTCAATGGATAGTGCATCAGCCTGCAGATTGAAGGGTCCCAGGTTCAATTCTAGTCAAGGGCACATGCCCAGGTTGTGGGCTTGATCCCCAGTAGGGGGCGTGCAGGAGGCAGCCAATCAATGATCCTCTCTCATCATTGATGTTTCTATCTCTCCCCCTCTCTCTTCCCCTCTGAAATCAATAAAAATATATTTTAAAAAGAAAAGGAAAAAAAAAATCCATAAGAACATTTGGTGATTACTACACAAATGGAACCTGCCTGAGTATGTTTGGTCTTACAAAGGGCTATAGCCTATCTCATCTACTTCCTACATTCTGGTGCTGCTTTTTTTACTCTGTCATGCTCTGGTGCACAGACTGCAGAGCAAAATTTATTTTGTTTTCGTATGCCTTACATTTTTATTGTTCCTCAGTTACTCCATTACTGCCTTCTTTTGTGATTTTTTTTCTAGTGTACTCCCTTAGGTTCTCTTCCCCTTTTATTTTCTGTATATTTTGTTTATGGATTTTATTGGGGTGACATTGATTAATAAAACCATGCAGGTTTCAAGTGTACAACTCCATAACACATCATCTGCACACTACATTGTGCACTCACCACCCAAAGTCAAGTCTCTTTCTGCCACCATTTATCCCTCCTTTGCCCTCTTTCACCTCCCATTACCCCCCTTTCCCTCTGGCCATCACCATACTGTTGTTTTGTGTCTTTTTTCTTCTTCTTCTTAATCCCTTTACCTTTTTCAGCCAGCCTTCCAACCTCCCTCCCCTCTGAAAAATGTCACTGACTGTACAATAAAATTTAATATTTTCTACTTTACCACCTGACTCAGAGCAGAAAAATGGTAGAAGAGGGTAACTTTAATGTAAAAAAAGAAGAAACTATTTTTCTGTTAATTGTTACTATCCTAATATATAAAAAGCCAGGGGCCGTCACAACTGAAACAGACGGATGACAGAACAGTAGGCTGTGAGGGGCGACCAGGCCGACAGGGGGAGCATTTGGGGGTGACCAGGCCAGCGGGGGTAGGCAGTTGGGGGTGACCAGGTCAGCAGGGGCAGCCGTAAGGGGCAACCAGGTCAGTGTGTGTGTGTGTGGAATTAGGGGTGGCCAGGCCTGCAGAGGGGGGCAGTTGGGGGCGACCAGGTGGTGGGGGGGGACAGTTAGGGGCGACCAGGCCGGCAGAGGGGGGCAGTTGGGGGTGACCAGGTGGGCAGGGGGGGCAGTAAGGGGCGATCAGGCCAGCAGGCAAACAGTTAGGAGTCAGCGGTTCCAGATTGTGAGAGGGATGTCCGACTGTCGGTTTAGGCCCGATCCAGGCAGTCGGACATCCCCTGAGGGGTCCCGGATTGGAGAGGGTGCAGGCTGGGCTGAGGGGACCCCTCCTCCCGTGCACGAATTTCATGCGCCGGACCTGTAGTAAGGTCATAAAGAACCATCTTCATCTCATTTTAATTTCTCTGTTCCCATAGGCAGAATGGGAATTATTCTAGTCTATAAGAGAAGACATGAAATAATATTTTCCCCTCGAAGTGACTATACACATTTGTTTAATATTCACAGCTACAACAAATTAATCTGCCACTATACATACAGAAAGAAGGAAGACTGCTAAGGTATAGATGCTAAATTAACCAAGAGGTTTATAAAACACAACTAAAACAGCTGGCTGGCTGTCCTTGTATCCTTCCAACCTCTAATTTATCTTCATAATTCTATAGTAAGTAGCAGAGAAGGTAGCCAATCAATATTTTGCATCAAGATAACTTTTAAAAGATACAGAGTAGAGATTATATTTTAGATCAAAATTTTAATACTTTATAATATAACATCTGCAGTATAGCAAAGCATTTCATTATGTAGTATCTTCATAATCATTTCATATGGGTGAATGAATTCTTTCACAATCTTATATAACCACAACAACTAACCCAGTAAACATTTCTAGTATTCACAAATAACTGACAGATTACTTTAGACTACAAAATAGATTTTTAACTCAATCTGGCTTACACTAACAACTCTTCTCTAAAACACTTCTCCCTCTGACCACCACAAACTCTTAATAGATATGGTTTCTTTCAGCCTTTTCATTTGGCTCTTTTAGCATTTGCCACTGTGATCAATCCTTGAATATCAAATCAAGATCCTTGTTTTACCTTCTCTAAAAAACCTTCTACTTTGTCCTGGTCCTCCTACCTTTTCAGTCTCTTAAGTGTCTTCACTGGCAAACCTGAAACAATAGTATCCCCAGAGATCTATTCTCAATCCTCTTATCTCGACTCGACTCATTTTCCCTATTAACTATCAGCTACCTATATACTGACGTCTCAAATCTCAATCTCCATCTTGACTTATCTCCTGAGCTTTAGGCCTTTATTTCCAATAATCTACTGAACTCAATTTTGATGCTTCTTACACATTTCAACATCCAAATATCCAAAACAGAAAACAAAAAACTTGGTCCTTTCACAACCTGTATTTCTGTCAAAGCCAACACCATTATCATCACCATTATACAATTTAGGGACTATGAAGCCCTTCTTATCTCTGCCCTTTCCTTACACACCTAAATTATTCATTTTTCTAAATCAACTAAGCCTTGTCTTTATCACTTCTGTTACTTAGGTCTTAGAACACACAACCTCTAATCTAGAAAAGTAGATACCAAAGTGCTAGGGGGTATGCTGAAGTATGAGAAAAAAAAGTTTTTATATTTTAATTTTCATCTTATAATCTGAATACATATTGACAATGGTGCCCTCACTTAGCCCAGGTTAGATGGTCAGGTGTAACACATGGTACACCAGGAATACTAACAATCTTATATGTTGGGAGCTCTGCAACATATAAGAGTTAACAGTGAACTCTTACTTATTCATTTTCAGCATGTTGCAACTTATTTCAGTTCAAGTGTGTGGCACCTATTCAGTCAGGTTTTTGGTACATTAATCTGAAAATTTTAAATTAATAAATATATTCTTAAAGAGTTTATTTCAAAACAATGTTAGAACAGTAGTACAAGTCTGTAAGTTAAAAAATTTTAAACATGTATGGTGTATATACTTATCTATTAAGTACATGGTCAAATATTTTAACTATTGGGCATGTGTGATCAAAATTTTGAAGACCATTGATCTAGACTACTGCAACAGCCTTCCAAATGTTCTCCAGGACTGGTCTTTCTCTTCTCTCATTCATTCTACACAATGCCATTAGTTATGCTTTTAAATATACATGTTCCTCATTTGCTCAAAAGCCTCCAATGGCTCTCTACTATTTCTGAATTCACAGGCCTTAGCTAACTTTTCAAACTCCAGCTACTCTATTTATACTGGCCTACTTTTGTTACATGTCTTCCCTTTGCCCATGCTCTCTCTATATGGATTATTCTTTCACCTGGCCCATTGAGCAACTATTCAGCTCAGTTACCATCTTCTTCCCTAACCAAAGGCAGAGAGAAAGCGAGAGGGACAGAAACATCAATGATGAAAGAGAATCATTTATCCGCTACCTCCTGCACGCCCCCTACTGGGGACGGAGCGGGAAACCTGGGCATGTGCCCTTGATCAAAATTGAACCTGGGACACTTCAGTCTGCAGGCCAATGCTCTATCCACTGAGCAAAACCGGCTAGGGCAGTAATCATTACTTAAAAAAATTTATTGAATTTATTGGGGTAACATTGGTCAATAAAATCATCATTACTCTTTTATAACAGCACATACTACTCATCTCACAGAACTTGTCACTCCACATAGACTACGAAATGCTTACCAGGGATCATGTCTTTATTTAACTTATTATTTCCAGAACATAGCACCATTTGTGCCTGACACAAAACAGTGCACAATAAATTAAATAGTTAAATGAAAACATAGAAAATACCCAAAAAGTAATCTTTAAGTTTTAAAAGTTACTGCAGGATTTAGAATTATAATTCCAGTTAGGGTCCATATATTTTTATTGATTTTAGAGAGAGGAAGGGAAAGGGATAGAGAGAAAGAGAAACATCGATGAGAAAGAAACATCAATGGGCTGCCTCCTGTACACCCCCTACTGGGGATCGAGCCCACAACTTGGGCATGTGCCCTGACCAGGAAACGAACTATGATCTACTGGTTCACAGATCGATGCTCAACCATTGAGCCATGCTGGCTGAGCAGGATTCATATATTTTTAAATCTAGTACCAATAGCATTCTATTTTGGTACAACCATATGGTAAATTGAGATACCTGGTTTAAATGGATTTAACTTAGCCGGCCCTGCCCCCTACTGGGATGGGGGGACAATCAGGGGCGGGGCCAGCTGGGGGAGAAGGGGCTACGGGCCGATCGAGGAGGTGGGGGCTCATCAGGGGCACGGCTGACTGGGGAGAGGGGCTGCAGGAGGGTGGCTGCCAGCCTTGGCCCCTATTGGGTTGGGAGGGGGGTGATCAGGGATGGGGCTGGCTCTGGGGAGGGGCCACGGGAGGTTGGCTGGCAGGCCCCACCCCCCCGATCGGGCCGGTTTGCTGGCCACACTGGGTGTCATAGCGACTGATCGTTTCGATGTTCCAGCTGCTGGCTTTTTATATACATAGATATAAAAGCCTAAGTGACCATCTGACCGGTAGCTATGATGCACACTGACCACCAGGGGGCAGACACTCAATGCAAAAGCTGCTGAGCTGCGGTGACTTGGCAGCAGCGGTTCTCAGGTGATACACCCCGGAACTAGAGAGGAGGGAGCCCGATTCCGGGGTGCGTCACTCAAGAACTGTTCTCTCGCAATCTGGGACCCCTCGGGGATGTCGGAGAGCCGGTTTTGGCCCGATCCCTGCAGGCCAGGCCGAGGAACTCCACTTGCTGGAAGGACCCCACTCACTCACTCGGGTGATCAGGGGTGGGGCTGGCTGGGGAGGGACCATGGGAGGTTGGCTCCAGGGCTTGTCCGGCCCATCTCACCCAGTCCTGCCCCACCGGCCACCTTCTAATTAATTTCCTTTCAATGTGCACAAATCCGTGCACCAGGGCACTAGTTCAGTAATGAAAAGGCATGAAGTAGTAACACATGTCACAACTTGGATGAACCTTGAAAATATGTGAAGTGAAAGAAGTCAGTCACACAAAAGGCCACACATACTATACAATTTCATTTACATGAAATGTCTAGAAATGGCAAATCTAGAGACAGAAAGTAGATTAGTGTTGGCAGGGGCTGAGGAGAGGGAGACATTGGGTAGTGACTGCTAATGCATATCAGATTTCTTTTTGGGAAGATAAAATGTTCTAAAATTAGATAGTGGTGATGGTTGTACCCCATCTCTGTGAACATACTAAATACCACTGAATTGTACACTTTAAGTGAGTGAATTGTATGGTGTATACATTTTACATCAATAAAATGTTATTTTAAAAAAGTATATCCCTCTCTTGGCATACTACCCAATTATAACACTATGCCACTGATATTCCTGACAGCAGAAAAGAATTCTCACTCTGATTTGAGATTTCAATTTAAAAGCTAAAATTATATCAATATATAGATGTATTTTTACCTTCTAAAATTCAATCATCAGAATTACATTATATCCTTATATCCATATACAATATGCACAAATACATGGCACTGTCCTTAATCATAATAATAACAGTAATTATAATAGCACAATTACTATAACATTTAATTTATAAAAGAAAACTGAACCTCTTAAAAATTCAACCACATTTACTATCAACTATTTTAAGATTCTTTCACATCTTTATGTGTCCAAAATAGATTTTTAAAAATTTTAAATTTTATTTTTTAATTTATCTTTATTATTGAAAGTATTATAGATGTTCCTTCCCCCCCCCCCCCCCATTGATGCCCTCCACCCAACCACGGCCCCATCCAGAGGCCTTTACCCCACTATTGTCTGTGTCCACAGGTTATACATATATGCATATAAGTTCTTTGATTGTTCTCTTCCTGCCTCCTACCCTCTAGTTACAATCATACTGTATATACAATTTTTCCAAAGTATTTCATTATTCAGTGATTCTGAATAAGTGCATAACTCTCTACTGAAGGTTTATCCCCATATATAGAAGCTGGACAAACTCACATAAAAACTCAAGTTACAGAATTTATACTCTAGGTCATAATATTTCTAAAAATATTTTATTTTTAGTTATTGAGAGCATTCACTTGTTTAAAAAAAACTAGAAACATTTGAAATCTGCTTAATAAACATGCTCTGTGACCAAATGATCATTTTCAATCAAAATCATTAAATAGGAAAAAAAAGACACACATACACACCCCCCCAAAGGTGTGAGGAAAGGAAAAGAAAACCAATAGACAAAGTCTAAAGTAGAGAACTTGACTCACAAAAAGACTCATAAGAATTTCCTAGATATTTTTCTCCAAAAAAACTCCTCTAACTAAAGTGAAAATTTGTTTTGCTACATCACTCTGCTATTATCATTAATGCCATAGTTCCAAATATTTGAGCTTGTGGCATGTAGACAAGAGAAACCTCATGTGTTGATTTAAATACTGCTGCATTTTGGCCCATAACTGTTTAGCTAATATTGAAAAGGAATTGTAAAGTTCTATCTAGTGCCTTTTAAATTCCAGAATTCTAGTTATTGAAGTGTAAGAACTAAACTAATTTCAGAAGCCAACCAACAACCTTAACTGACTAGTTATGTAGTAAATATTGCAAAAAAGTTAAGACAAAAGCTAGTCTTTTGAAGAAAATAAGGGGAGTAAGTTTTCCAGATGTTGATTTAAAATCAAGTCAATATTATTAACAAAGTATAAAATTGATTTATGCTATTTTTAGATTCCATATATAAGTGAAACTAGAGGCCCGGTGCACGAAATTCATGCATGGGAGGTGTGTGTCCCTCAGCCCAACCTGCACCCTCTCCAATCTGGGACCCCTTGAGGGATGTCCGACTGCCCGTTTAGGCCCGATCCCACCAGGATCGGGCCTAAACGGGCAGTCGGACATCCCTCTCACAATCCAGGACTGCTGGCTCCCAACTGCTCGCCTGCCTGCCCCTAACCGCTTCTGCCTGACAGCCTGATCACCCCCTAACCACTACCCTGCCAGCATGATTGATGCCTAACTGCTCCCCTGCCAGCCTGTTTGCCCCTAACTGCCCTCCTCTTTAGGCCTGGTCACCCCTAACTGCCCACCCCTGCAGGCCTGGTCCCCCCCAACTGCTCTTCCCTGCAGGCCTGGGTCCTCCCCAACTGCCCTTCCCTGCAGGCTCGGTCACCCCCAACTTCCCTCCTCTGCCAGCCTGGTCACCCCTAACTGCCCTCCCCTGCAGGCTTGATTGCCCCCAACTGCCCTCCCTTGCAGGCCTGGTCCCTCCCAACTGTCCTCCCCTGCTGGCCATCTTGTGCCGGCCATCTTGTGTCCACATGGGGGCAGTCATCTTTGACCACATGGGGCAGCCATCTTGTGTGTTGGGAGTGATAGTCAATTTGCATATTATTCTTTTATTAGATAGGATTAGATAGGATAGAAGCCTGGTGCATGGGTGGGGGCCCGCTGGTTTGCCCTGAAAGGTGTCCTGGATCAGGGTGGGGGTTCCCTTGGGGTGTGGGGCGGCCTGGGTGAAGGGCCTGTGGTGGTTTGCAGGCCAGCCATGCCCCCTGGTGACCCAAGCAGAGGCCCTGGTATCTGGGATTTATGTTTCTTCTACAATTGAAACTTTGTAGCCTTAAGCGGAGGCCAAGGCATGCCAGGGCAGGCGGAAAGCTTGGCTTCCTCCATTGCCAGGGAAACCCAAGCCTCCTGCTCTCTCAGTGGCTGTAGCCATCTTGGTTGGGTTAATTTGCATACTCGCTCCTGACTGGCTGGTGGGCGTGGCTTGTGGGTGTAGCAGAGGTATGGTCCATTTGCATATTACTCTTTTATTAGATAGGTTCATATGGTAGTTATCTTTCTATGTCTGACTTATTTAGCAAAATTCCCTCCAGGTCCATCCAAGTTGTCACAAATAGCAAGAATGTATTATTTTTTTATGGCTGAGTAGTAGTCCATTATATCTATCTATCTATATCTATCTACCTAGGTACCTACAGATATTCTTCTTTATTCATCCATCAATAGTGCTGCCTCATCATTAAAAGGTGTTCCTTTTTTACTACAATTATCCACAATTCTTCCAATTGTTTTAGATTAACTCAATTCCTTTTCTTCTTGCTTTACAAATATTTTTTAATGACTATCAAGTCAGGATTCTGGAGTTCTGTTCTAATTTTTGCTACCAAAATGTGTGCTCTTGAGTTGGCCTCTTAACCCTTCTGGATTTCAGCTATTAAAAAGGTTATCAGCCTTGGCCATGTGGCTCAGTTGGCTGGAATGTCATCCTGTACACCAAAGGGTCCAGGGCTCAATCCCCAGTCTGGGGGAGCAACTGATTGATGTTTTTCTCTCTCTCTAAAATTATAAAAACATCCTTGGGTGATGATTTACCACAGTTCCCTTCCTGACCTCAGAAAGAACTCGCATTACATGTTAATTATAACATTCATATAATTTTTTTTTTTACATTGTCACAACCTTTCTTAGTGCTCATTCACTTCCTATGTCTTATATGTCTTATCTCCATTAAATTATAAATTCCTTTACAGAAAGAATCATCTACGTCTTTTTTAAAAAATTGAGGTAATCGCCGAAACCGGTTTGGCTCAGTGGATAGAGCGTCGGTCTGCGGACTGAGGGGTCCCAGGTTCGATTCCAGTCAAGGGCATGTACATTGGTTGCGGGCACATCCCTGGTGGGGGGTGTGCAGGAGGCAGCTGGTCGATGTTTCTCTCTCATCAATGTTTCTAGCTCTCTATCCCTCTCCCTTCCTCTCTGTAAAAAATCAATAAAATATATTTTAAAAATAAATAAAATTTTAAAAAAATTGAGGTAACATTGATTTATACCATTAGATAAGTTTCAGGTGTACTCACCTATGTCTTAAATGAAGGCTCTTAATAATACCTATTGAATAAGAAAAGCCTGGGGTATTTGATATTACAAACCAACATGTTAAGTATCATTGTTTTCTAAATGTTTTACACATGAGACTTCTTTTTTAAAACCTCTTTATGGGGTTACACTACATTATAATTTCCTTTTATATTCCCTGTATTACCTAAACTACAGCCATACACAAATACAGACATATAGAGTATTTGGGGAATGTGAGAGAAGAAACTTACTGAGAGCAGATTGAAAAATCCTTTACATACTATATGTATTTGTTCCTATATAAGATTAAGAAATAGTTAGGAGTTGAGGATCAGAACAGAAAGCACGAAGCCATGACAACCATCATCTCTACCACTACCATCATCTTAAAGGAAACAACAGAAAAGGGTAAATAGGTGGGGTGGGGAGATAAAAGATATATTACCTAAAAGCAAAGGAAAAAAAATACTCAGCCTGATTTCAAAAACATCTAAAAATGACTTGGACCTTTTCTATTATCACAGAGAGAACATATGAGTTCATGTTATAATGGAAAAATTTCAAGGCTATTAGAAGATTTTACCTACTAACACATCTCTGAAGTGCAATCAATTTCAAAACAAATTACCATGTGTTCTTAGTCAAACTGCTAGACATTATCATTGCTATTTGGATATACAAGATAAACAAATATTATGGCAAAGACTAATACCAACAGCAAAAAATCTCCATGCTTCATGATTCTTACCTGTTCACTCTCCTAGGACACTTGTCTGGTTTAATATCTACCTCATAGAGGTAGACGTCAATCTTTGGGATTTCAACTTGAAAACAGTTAGCCAGCAATTTAATGGGTTTGCCCATGGTGCCATAGCCAGGTCTTCTGGGCACCATGAGTAGGGGCTGGGCCCCAACGGGTCCTGCAACAGATGGGGGGAAATAACACTGTTACAGACTGCATTGGATAATCTTGTCAATCAGAGTATGCTAGAACTTTAAGTAAATCGGGTAATGGGGTTGAAACCTATTGCTGAAACATGACAATTTCTAACATCTCTACTTATTTCCTCCCAATTTATTCTCCTTATTAAAACAAACATATAAATAAACAAAACCCTGGGTTCTGCTGGAAAATTGTTTTGGAATAGGGTAGAAAGAAGGGAGAACAATCACACAAACTCAGGAGAGCATGTGCAAACACAAATCAGACCCAAAGAGTGTGATACCTAGAGCAAAACAAACACAGAAAGTAGGATCAGAATAAATGGACAAAATAAAAAAATATATACAATAAAAAGTATCAGCAAAGCACAAATCAATTATTTGAAAAGATAAATAAAATCTATAAACCCCAGGCAACACTGATTTTTAAAATAGGAGAATTGCCTTAATAAAAGTGTGTGGGGATCATATAACTACAGATACTGAAGACGTTATAAACACTGTGTCAATAAATTTAAAGGTTTGCTGAAAAAGATAAATACAGCTTACTTACACACAAAAACATGTAAAATATGAAAAGTCCTCTGTTGGCAGAAATGTAAAATGGTATAGTTGCTTTGGAAAACCACATGGTGGTTCCTCAAAACATTAAAAATAGAATAACCATAAGATCAAGCAATTTGCCCTGACCGGTTTGGCTCAGTGGATAGAGTGTCGGCCTACAGACTCAAGGGTCCAAGGTTTGATTCCGGTCAAGGGCATGTACCTTGGTTGCAGGCACATCCCCAGTGGGGGGTGTGCAGGAGGCAGCTGATTGATGTTTCTCTCTCCTCGATGTTTCTGGCTCTCTCTCCCTCTCCCTTCCTCTCTGTAAAAAAAATCAATAAAATATATTTAAAAAAAAAAAAAGATCAAGCAATTCTATTTCTGGGTATCTACCCAAAAACAATGAAAGCAGGGTGTTGAACAGATCATTACACACTTACTAGA
Source organism: Cnephaeus nilssonii (assembly GCF_951640355.1). Taxonomy (NCBI): domain Eukaryota; kingdom Metazoa; phylum Chordata; class Mammalia; order Chiroptera; family Vespertilionidae; genus Cnephaeus; species Cnephaeus nilssonii. The sequence goes on from NC_137078.1 coordinate 80,579,457, forward strand.
GGCCTGGTGCACAAAATTCGTGCACTGGGGTGGGGGGGTTGTCCCTCAGCCCAGCCTGCACCCTCTCCAATCTGGGACCCCTTGAGGGATGTCCGACTGCCGGTTTAGGCCTGATCCCGGGGATCGGGCCTAAACCGGCAGTCGGACATCCCTCCTACAATCCGGGACTGCTGGTTCCTAACCACTTGCCTGCCTGCCTGATTGCTCCTAACAACTCTGCCTGCCAGCCTGATCGCCCCCTAACAGCTCCCCTGCAGGCCTGACTGACGCCTAACTGCTCTTTTGCTGGCCTGATCGCCCCCAACTGCCCTCCCCTCCAGGCATGGTTGCCCCCAATTGCCCTCCCCTGCCAGCCATCTTGTGGGGGCGTCCATCTTGTGACGACATGGGGGCGGCTATCTTGTGACAGCATGGGGATGGCCATCTTGTGACGTGAGAGTGTGAGGGTCAATTTGCATATTACCTCTTTATTTTATAGGATGCTCACAACAGCATTAGTCACGACAGCCAAAAGATGGAATCCACCTCAATGTCCACTGATGGATAAGTGGATAAACAAAATGTGGTATATACATACAATGGAATATTAGTTAGCCTTAAAAAGAAATGAAATTCTGACACATGCTAAACATAGATGAACCTTGTAGATGTTATACTAAGTGAAATAAGTCACAGAAACACACTGTATGATTCCTATTATTAACCTTTTGCACTCGGATGTTGAGTGTGACTCGACACGGTTAGCATTAGAATAAAGGAATCGAGAAAAAAGCAAGCGAGTGCAAAGGGTTAATACTACAAAGTGGAAGGATGGTTGCCAGAGACTGGGAAAAAGAAGAATGGGGAATTGATGCTTAATGGGTATAGTTTCAGTTTTTCAAACTGAAAACAGATCCGGAGACTGGTTGTACAACAATGTGAATGTAGTACCTATATGCTATGAACTGTACACTTAAAAACGGCTAAGATGGGCCCTGGCTGGTGTGCTCAGTTGTTAAGAGCTTTGGCCCACATACTGAAGAGTGGAGGATTCGATTCTCAGTCAAGGGCACATACTTGGGTTGCAAGTTCGATCCCCCAGACCCAGTTGGGATGTGTGCAGGGGGGAATCAAACAATTGATGTGATCTTTCACATCAATCTCTCTCTCACACATAAATCTCTCTCTCTCCTTCCCTCCCTCTCTTCCATTCTCTCTAAGAATCAATGGAAAAAATATCCTTAAATGAGGATTAACAACAATAAAAAACAACTGCTAAGATGGCAAATTTAACATTATGTATATTTTATCAGTTAAAAATAAACACTAAGTGATACCTAACATTAAGTTTTTTTAAAAATATATTTTATTGACTTTTTATAGAGAGGAAGGGAGAGGGAGTTAGAAACATCGATGAGAGAGAAACATCAATCAGCTGCCTCCTGCACGCCCCCCCTACCAGGGATGTGCCTGCAACCTAGGTACATGCCCTTGACCGGAATCGAACCTGGGACCCTCGAGTCCGCAGGCCAACACTCTATCCACGGAGCCAAACCGGTTAGGGCTAACATTAAGTTTTTGAATCTCAAAATGTTGTAGCTTTGTTAAAGTTCAAATGATAAATTCAGTTAAAAAATTAATAACTATTATCTCTGAATGAACTTACATTTAAATATCTGAGAAGGCCTGTAACTATTTGAAAAAAATTAAATCCACAATTCAAAATATCCAGCAATTCTACTTCTGGGTATTTAGCTGAAGAAACTAAAAACACTAACTTGATGCCCAGCCAGCATGGCTCAGTGGTTGAGCATCAATTAATGAACCAGGAGGTCATGGTTCGATTCCTGGTCAGGGCACATGCCTGGGTTTCGGGCTTGATCCCCAGTATGGGACTGTGCAGAAGGCAGCCGATTCTCTCTCTCATCATTGATGTTTTTGTCCCTCCCTCCCTCTCCGAGATAAAGAAAAACATGTTTAACAACAACAAAAATAGGAGAAAGCATTGGTTGTGGGACATAGTTTTGCTAAATCTCAAGTATTTATTTTAAGCAATGGGTAGCCAAAGAAAGTCATTAATATTAGACAATGACAGAAAACTACAGAAACTCCAAATACAGAAATGCTGTTCATGCATCCAAACAGCATAACCATTATGGTTGAAAAACCACACAATATTCTTTCTCACATGTTTTGTTAATGAGCCAAGAATGAGGGTGTAGCCGAAACTGGTTTGGCTCAGTGGATAGAGCGTTGGCCTGCGGACTCAAGGGTCCCAGGTTCGATTCCGGTCAAGGGCATGTACATTGGTTGCGGGCACATCCCCAGTAGGGGGTGTGCAGGAGGCAGCTGATCAATGTTTCTAACTCTCTATCCTTCTCTCTTTCTCTCTGTAAAAAAATCAATAAAATATATTAAAAAAAAAAAAAAAAAGAATGAGGGTGTATTAAGTATCCTATACAACTGAAATAGAAGTAGGAATCTCTAGTGAATGTTGCTCATCCCCCCAAAAACTGAGACTAAACAGGTTTGGAAAGGACAGTATTCTTAAGTAAATTATCTTTTTAGTTTTACCATCATGAAAACAGAACTATCACTTGTCTTTTTTCTCCTTATCCATTAAGACAAACAAACAAAGAAAATAAACTTCCAAGTTACTTAAGGTCCTAATCCTACATAATTCTATATAATAAAGCCCTAATATGCAAATCAACTGAACGGTAGAACGACCAGTTACTATGATGCGCACTGATCACCAGGGGGGGCAGACGCTCAACGCAGGAGCTGCCCCCTGGTGGTCAATGCGCTCCCACAGGGGGAGCGCCGCTCAGCCAGAGGCTGGGCTCACACCTCTCCTGCTTCCCCGGCAGCGAGCCAAGCAGTAAGGAGCAGCAAGCAGGTGGGTGGTAAGGAGCAGTAAGGGTCCCGGACTGCGAGAGGGATCCCAGACTGCAAGAGGGATGTCCACCTGCTGACTTAGGCCCAATCTCCAGGGGGACATCCCAAGGGATTCTAGGTAGGCAGACATCCCCCGAGGGGTCCCAGACTGCGAGAGGGTACAGGTCGGGCTGAGGGACATCCTCCCAGTGCACACATTTCATGCACCAGGTCTTTAGTTTTAGGTATAAGAAAATGTTTTGTAAAATTAACAAAATATTTAATTCACCTTTCAAGTAGACCCTCAAGTATTTTAAGACTATGGAAATCAGTGTGAAAAAAAATAGTTGTGATATAAAGCAACATAGTATTAAACTAGAATCTAATAGCTTATGACAATTTGGCAAGAATTCTACTGTGATCTAGGGTTTTCCCATATACAACAGAGAATTCTTCCAGGAAATGCGTCCCCTTCACAGGGGCCTAGACTTCTATCTAGGCATACCATCAGGCCAGGTTTACAAAATCAAATACATACAATGTTCCCAGTGGAAAAAAATAGATATAAATTAATTCTAAAATACCAACTTATTATGTAACAGTCAAAGGAAAATGAAGTAGTATCTAGAAATCATTTCATTCATTCTAACTGCTTTCCTAAATTACTTAATGTCTTAAATATTTTTAAACTAATAGATTAGTTTGGAATTTGGTTTAAAAATTTAAAGAGTGGTTATATCAGGGGGATGGAATCATGAGGCTTGTTAAATGAATTATATTTGAGGGTTACATGTATGTTCTTTTTTTTCTGTAAAGTCTGTTTAGAAGAAAAAAGTTATTACTTGCCTCCTTTTTAGTTTTTCCCCAGGGTATTCTGTCAGAGAAATTAAATTTTAAAACAAAAATTAAAGTAATCTTGTACATTTTTATAAATGTATAAATAAGTTCAATTTGCTGCCAATCAAGAGCAGGAAATAATAGAAAAAATGTTTTAATGGCCACTCCAGAGTAGCACAAAGTAAAATTTAAGTGACAATCAAGTTTAAAAAACAAAAACTCGCCCTGACCGGTGTGGCTCAGTGGATAGAGCATCCGCCTGGGGACTGAAGGGTCCCAGGTTCGATCCCAGTCAAGGGCATGTACCTTGGTTGCAGGCACATCCCCAATGGGGGGTGTGCAGGAGGCAGCTGATCGATGTTTCTCTCTCATCGATGTTTCTATCCCTCTCCCTTCCTCTCTGTAAAAAATCAATAAAAATATTAAAAACAAAAACAAAAACTCTCCATGTTCAAAATTCATGCCCTCGCCGAAACCGGTTTGGCTCAGTAGATAGAGCGTCGGTCTGTGGACTGAAGGGTCCCAGGTTCGATTCTGGTCAGGGGCATGTACCTTGGTTGCGGGCACATCCCCAGTGGGGGTTGTGCAGGAGGCAGCTGATCGATGTCTCCCTATCATCGATGTGTCTAACTCTCTATCCCTCTCTTCCTCTCTGTAAAAAATCAATAAAATATATATATAAAAAAAGAGCAGCAAATAATAGAAAAAATGTTTTAATGGCCACTCCAGAGTAGCACAAAGTAAAATTTAAGTGACAACCAAGTTTAAAAAACAAAAACTCTCCATGTTCAAAATTCATGTCCTCGCCAAAACCGGTTTGGCTCAGTGGATAGAGCGTCAGCCTGCAGACTGAAAGGTCCCAGGTTCGATTCCGGTCAAGGGCATGTACATTGGTTGCGGGCACATTCCTGGTGGGGGGTGTGCAGGAGGCAGCTGGTTGATGTTCATCGATGTTTCTAGCTCTCTATCCCTCTCCCTTCCTCTCTGTAAAAAAATCAATAAAATATATATTAAAAAAAAAAATTCATGCCCTCCCAGAGCAGCATTTTTATATTTTTTCAAGGCAAAATTCTACAAGAGAAAAATTTATGTAATAAAAACATTTCCCAAAGTGATTAAAAATTTATTTTAGCCGAAACCGGTTTGGCTCAATGGATAGAGCGTCGGCCTGCGGACTCAAGGGTCCCAGGTTCGATTCCGGTCAAGGGCATGTACCTTGGTTGCGGGCACATCCCCAGTAGGGGGTGTGCAAGAGGCAGCTGATCGATGTTTCTCTCTCATCGATGTTTCTAACTCTCTATCCCTCTCTCTTCCTCTCTGTAAAAAATCAATAAAATATATTTTTTAAAAAAAGTTATTTTAAATATTCAACTGAGAACCTAAAGGCATTATATTATTTTGTATTTTGAATCCACTTTTACCAACCTCATTCAAATCAAGTTTCCATACATAAAATTTTGTTTCTTTGGAACTGGTTCTCAAATGACTTTTCTTGATTTTTATTATTAAAGAATGCAGAGCCCTAAAACAACTATTGTTCAAACATGAATTTAAAAGTACAACTAAGAAACATAGTCTATTCACTTTTGCAAGATTGTATAAGACAATTACCAAACTTTTCAAACCAATTTGTGTATCATTAACTTAAGGTAAAAGTAAAATTTTTTTTTCTTCTATTGGTAGACAAGTAGAATTCCATTGACCCTAAACAGTAGTTTGACTTTACCTAAAAACACAGATTAGAATAGTATGGTCTTAAAAAATAGCTCCTCAGGAGAAGTAAAACCTCAATAAATATTTCTGTTTTCCCTACCCCCACTTTATTTTGAAACTAAAACATAACATATACTCTTAGTCCAGCTGTAATTAAACCATAAAAAATAGGATTTCATTAGAAGTTCTCCTAACTCAGGAATCACAGGCTCAAATGCTGTTATTATTTAAAAACAAATTGTGCCAGTTTTGTTTATTTATTTAATATATTTTATTGATTTTTTACAGAGAGGAAGAGAGAGGGATAGAGAGTTAGAAACATCGATGAGAGAGAAACATCGATCAGCTGCCTCTTGCACACCCCCTACTGGGGATGTGCCCGCAACCAGGGTACATGCCCTTGACTGGAATCGAACCTGGGACCCTTGAGTCCGCAGGCCGACGCTCTATCCACTGAGCCAAACCGGTTTCGGCTGTGCCAGTTTTGTTTAAATAAAAGTTCACATAGTACTAGGTCAGTAGTTTGTATAAGACATCCTTAAAAATCACTTAAAAGATTTCATGCAAAGGGAAGAACAAATATTAAATTTCAGTGAGGAATGATTCACCAAGAAACAATTACATAGTTTTTGTATTCAAAGGCTCTAATGTGAATAAATTTAAGTTTTCTATGTATCCACTTAACAATTAGAAATTAAAACATCTTGTCTTAAGAGGTCTGAGAATATTCACACATAAGAAAAATTTAGAAAAGAATTGGAGAGCCAAGATCCAACATTGATTTCATAGACAATTAAAGAACATTTACATTTAAAATGATTATAAAGATTTTAGATGCAAAATCCACTTGGGGTGCTAAACACACAATACAATATATAGATGATGTATTGTAGAACTGTAATACAATATACAGATGATGTATTGTAGAATTGTAATACAATATACAGATGATGTATTGTAGAATTGTATATCTGAAACCTATATACTTTTATTCACCAACTAGAGGCCTGATGCACGAATTCGTCTACGGTGGGGTCCCTCGGCCTGGCTGGCAATAGAGGCCTATTGGGAGTGGGGGGGGGGTTAGGGAGGAGGGATGGGGAGAAGGGGCCACGGGAGGTTGGCTGTGGGAGTACACTGACCACCAGGGGGCAGCTCCTGTGTTGAGCGTCTGCCCCCTGGTGGTCTGTGCGTGTCATTTGGTCCTAACGGTTGCTTAGGCTTTTATATATATGTAGAAGAGAGATGTCACCCAATAAATTCAATAAAAAGTAAATGCTAAGTTAAAATAAAAAATGTTTAAACCAAACAATATATCTGTCAAATTCTTGATTTAGAACTTAGTTGCACAATTCCCCCAATATATAGTTGTTGTTTTTTTGGTTTTTTTTATTTTTTATTTTTTTTCAATTTCTTTATTGATTAAGGTGTCACATATTTGTCCTCATCCCCCCACTCCCATCCCACACCCCTCCCCATGGACGCCCCAACCCTCCATTGAACCTAAGCATTGGTTAGGCTCGTATGCATGCACACAAGTCCCTTGGTTGATCTCTCCCCCCTCCCCCCACCCTCCCCCATCCTCCCTCTGAGGCCCGATAGTCCGATCGATGCCTCCTTGTTTCTGGTTCTGTTCCCGTTCATCAGTCTATGTTGTTCATCATTTCCCCTAGATGAGCGAAATCATGTGTCACTAGAGATATACTTATAAGAATTGAATGTGCGACGAGCAATAATAGTTATGCTGACAGGCAAATGAATCAGTCTGTAGTGAGTTTCTTTCTGGTCCAACAGTTCTTTTGAGACCCAATATCAATGTCCACCAGTTCCTTATGAGTACATGTCGGCACTGACCCCTCAGCTCTGGATGGTGGACAAATGGTGGCAATGCAGGTCCGACTCCCTCTGGCTTGGTCTCGGCCGGATCCAGGGGCACGGCCTCACCCGGATCCAGGGGCCCACGGCCTCACCCGGACCCGGGATCCAGCCTCACCCGGATCCAGGGGCACACGGCCTCGCCCAGACCCAGGACTCAGCCTCACCCGGATCCAGGGGCACACGGCCTCGCCCAGACCCAGGACTCAGCCTCATCCGGATCCAGGGGCGCATGGCCTCACCCGGACCCAGGGGCGCGTGGCCTCTCCCAGACCCAGGGGCGCGTGGCCTCACCCGGATCCAGGGGTCCACGGCCTCACCCGGACCTGGGACCCAGGCTCACCCGGATCCAGGGGCCCACGGCCTCACCCGGACCCGGGGCCAGGCTCACCCGGATCCAGGGGCCCACGGCCTCACCCGGACCCGGGACCCAGGCTCACCCGGATCCAGGGGCCCACGGCCTCACCCGGACCCGGGACCCAGGCTCACCCGGATCCAGGGGCCCACGGCCTCACCCGGACCCGGGACCCAGGCTCACCCGGATCCAGGGGCCCACGGCCTCATCCGGACCTGGGACCCAGGCTCACCCGGATCCAATATATAGTTTTAATTTCATGTGCAGCAAAAACAATTGTAAGTTTTGGGAAGAATGAAAATTTTGTTTTTGATGATGACACCCATAAGACAATTATACCTTATCTTCATTTGAGATTATAGTCAATCATGTATAAACTGCACTTAAAATAAACTTTGTATTTCAAGATGTCTAATTCTTAGCTCAAGAATTCACAGGAGCATTTACTGAATCATACTTGGCTAGTTGGACCAGTTGACTAGGTGGTTTGACTTTAGAAGGATTTTCTAAGATGTTTTCCATATAATGGGCATAATTTCATATAAAAAACCCAAAGGAGAGCTGAAACCGGTTTGGCTCAGTGGATAGAGCGTCGGCCTGCGGACTGAAGGGTCCCAGGTTCGATTCCAGTCAAGGGCATGTACCTTGGTTGCGGGCACATGCCTGGTAGGGGGTGTGCAGGAGGCAGCTGGTCGATGTTTCTCTCTCATCGATGTTTCTAGCTCTCTATCCCTCTCCCTTCCTCTCTGTAAAAAAAAATCAATAAAAAAAATATAAAAAAAAAAACCCCAAAGAAGAAAAAGAAAAATATCTTTGAAAATTTTTTTGAAATATTTTAAAAGTTTTAGGATGATTAACAAAGTGTTTTTAAGTTTTATGTTTTGTTTTCCAGGCTTGACAACAGGATAGTTATGTAAAAATCACCTATATCCACAAATCATCACATTCTCTAAAAAGTATAGTAGAAAGTTAAAAATGGCAGGATACAGTTGTGGAAAAACACAAAACAATGATAAACAAATGAGAGTCTAAAACTTTTCACAATCTAGACAAACTTTCCCTTTTTAAGAAGATATGAAGCCCAGTTGGTTGACCCATGAACTAGGAGGTCACGGTTGGATTCCCAGTCAGGGCACATGCTGGGTTTCCGGCTCCATCCCCATTGTGGGGCATGCAGGAGACAGCTGATCAATGATTCTCTCTCCTCATCGATGTTTCTGTTTCTCTCTCCCTCCCCCTTCCTCTCTGAAATCAATAAAATATATATATTTTACAAAGAGTAGACACTTTAAAAAGGGATATATGAAGGTTAAAAAATATATTTTTAATGGAGTATGCAAAAGAGAAATGGCACAAATTGATTAGAGAAAACTCCATATAATAAGATTGTAATAAAGTCTTCCCCATCCCACCTCTACCATTGGAATGCTTTTGCACCTACTTTACAATTATACTCTTTAACCTAATCAATAAATTATTTAACATTAAACCATCAGTTTCTTTTATATAAGCTTTTCTTATCTCATACTCAGGCACCTCCCAAATTGGCAAAGTGAGATGTGAAATCCAGGGGCTTATGATACCATTAGTAACAAGACACCCTCTGTCCACCAATATTTTGAAAATTAATTTATAAGTCTGTGACAATCTGGATGAAGCAAACTTTCAAATTTAGCATGTCAAGTATGAGTGATCCTTTGGAAAGCAAACTGTTATGTAATGTCTACTTTATGTTCCTCAATTACTTAAGAACCATAGAGATTGCTTTTTTCTTTGAAGATAAGTACTGCCCAAATTGCATATTTTCCTCAAGACTATAGTTTTTCCCAAGGAGAGAATCTTAAGTGCCAAATTTCCAGGAATGTGACAACTCTTCTCTAGGGAACAGAGAATGAAAAATAAAATACTGTCAGCAATTTTAAGAATCACCTCCTCACGCCAGCATCATCCAGCCTGATAGGACATTCCCAAGAGCCTCAAGAACTACAGGGTAGGGCAAAAGTAGGTGTACAGTTGTGAGGACGCGAAAAACAGTTTATTCATGTATTATTTTCCATACGAACAACTGTACACCTACTTTTGCCCCACCCTGTATATACCTGGCTGCCACAAACATCAGAAGAAAACTCAGGGATGGAAGAAATGCCATCTTGCATTTGACGCTGCACTAAAGCCAAACTTAACTCTCATCTGTTACCTCCCTCTATCTACATAACTACCTTAAGAGGTCTAAGTAATAAGCGCCCAGCGCCTCTACGGAACACACACCGTTACATCCCCAACCCGAATACGAAAGCGATGGCAAAGCCTTCTAGGGCACACCGCCCGGAGAGCCCCAAACTTCAATCCTGGAAGCAGGGTCCCCTCCCCGCAGTTTCGCCCACTCGGCTCCTGGGAACTGCGGCGGGGCTGCGCGGAGGCGGAGGAGGGGCCGACGGAGAGGAGGAGACGCCCGGACCTCGGACCTCGCACACCGAGGCCAGGGCTGAGGGAGCGACGATGCTCTTCTAGGGACACCCCCGCTGACCCGGCCAACAGCTCTGACACTCACCTGCGGAGCCGATTTCCATTCATGGAGCTGGGGGGAGTGCTCCGAGCGAGAAGGGCGCCCGCCACTGGGGGCAAGGAGGCGGCGCAGGGGGCGACGCGGTGCGACAGGCACTCTCACTTGGCCACGGGGAGGGGTGGCGACAGTCCCTTCTCAGCCACCGCGGCGGAAGCTCTCCTCGGGAGGAGCCGCCGGCGGGAGGCAGCACGCGACTAGGAGAGAAGCGCGAGACGAGAGGTGAGCTCCGTGAGGAACTTGCGTCGCCCGTGGCCGCTCACGCTCCCACTGCCTCTCCACGACTGCGGCGCCGCCGCCGACCTCCCCGGGGGCCGGCCCCGGAAGTCCGCTTGCGTCAGTTCCGCTGCCCCGGCTAGGCCGACAACCAAGCCTCGCGGAACCGAGCAGTGCGGGCGCGACGCCCGTGCGAGCAATGCAGGGATGTCGGGGAGCTGGCGCCGAATCTGGGTGGGGCCTGGGGCTCTAGCGGCGGGGAGAGGGCGGAGCCGGCCCTCCTACGGTCTTCCGCGGGTTTGTGCCAGCCGGGGACAAGCCGCAGGGACTGCACTCCTAGCTCCACCCGGAGCGGAGCCGGCTCTGCCTGAGGCGACGTAGCTTCTCTGGGGAGGAGCCTACCTGGAGTGGTTCTGGTCCGAGGTGCAGGGCCCGGACCTGCAGCCGAGGGCCCCAGCAGAGCAAGGCTTGGACTGGGCCGCCCTCATCGCCGAGTCCCTCCCTCCACGCCGTTAGGGCGGCCCCACGCGCCTCCTCCTCAGCAGGCGATCAAGTAACCGCCACTGCTGATCACTTCTTAATTCTATAGGGTTGCTTTGTTGACCATTTTTTTAGGGGAGGCGGGGATGTACAATTTAGCTTGGGAAAAGATGATTAAGAAACAGGACATTACACACAGATCGAATAATTTCCACGTTTAAAACTCTTTTAATGGCGCTTCGTCACACTGAGAAGACCCAAACTCCTTTCCAGGGTCCAAATGCTCGGCTTAACGGGATCCCTGCCTTTCTCAAGCAAAAGTTCACTATGCTAGTTCTGTCTGCTTCCATTTCCCCCACTGGCAAAGCGCTTCTTTCCGGCTTGGGGGCCTCTGCTTCGGGTTCCCTTGGCCAGGAATCCTCTTTCCACTCTTGCCTTTTTATACCTCAACTTAAGATTTATCTCTGAGAGGGCTTTTCCGGTATGATGGGACACCTGTTTTTCTATTACCGTAATCCTGTCCTAATCTGTAATTTCTTTTTACTATACCCTCTCCCACTAGAATGTAAACGTTAATGGTGATACTATTTTATTCAGTCTGATGAATGATTCATGACTTTTCCCTATGTTTTTAAGCATCAGTAATGGTTAGACTTTTTAAAATCAAAGTTCATTCTTTTATTAAAGCTTGGGACAAAAAAGAAGAAAAAGTACGCTATCTTAAGTGTGCTTCTCCCCATGCCCCAATCACTGTAGGACTTTGGATCAGTCACTTGAGTCTCTGGGCATCAGTTTCCTAATCTAAAAAATGGAGAGAATAACAGGTACCTTAGAGCTGTTAAGTTAGGAAATGTACCTTAAAGCACAAAGAAAACTCTCCCTAAATGTTAGTGAATTTAAAAAATAGTTATTGTTTTGGTTACTCTTTTAGCACTTACTAAAGTGGTTACTATTATATTAACTATTTTAAAGCACTTATTAGATGCACCTACCTGTAAACACTTTATAAGTGGGATTCAAACCCACATCTAATTCCAATTTCTTCCTTTCCATCCTTACACCTTTTACTGAAAATGCCCTCCCAAATTTAAAAATGTCAAATTAAGTGTCACCAGATGAAACACTGTATCGTCAAAATTATTTTCAATCCTTCACCGTACACAATCCAAGTCTATGGGAGCATCAAACAGAGTAAATACCAACTGTTGTGCAAGGGTTTCTCACACCTTCAACCTTAATTCTGGAACTGTTTTCTAATGATGCAGGCTTCTTCAGTGTCTCCCAGAGTAGACATGGTGATGGTGATGAACCCTGGAAGTGGGCCACTGTCGTCTTCGTTGACACTGACAGGATTTGGACCTTCCAATTGGATCCAATTTAGTAAATGTCAATGATGCCTTACCATCTACTTCTGCTATCCAGGGACCCCACCTCTTTATAGTGAGCCCATATGAAAGGCTCATGAACTGTAATATCAGGAAGTGAGAAAGCAAAGAAGTTTGAATGATTCTGCCAAATGCAAAGTTATATGAGGCTTACTCCTGACCACATGCACACTCTATTTTTTGATAACCTCATTCCCAAATGAGTCTGCTCTTAAGGGCATACAGGAGAGTCTTTGTGCATCTTGTTAACTGTTACAGCCCCAATGCCTAGAACAGTGCCAGTGCCTGGCACATAGCAGCATTCTGTAAATAGCTGTGGGAGGGATGGAGAATGAGTGGGCTCAGGAAGTAGGCTAAAACTCTGCCCTTATCCCTTGTGGCACTGGCTGCTCTCAGAAGGGGGTATGAAATAGTAATAGAAATCTCAGGGGCAACAAAATCACTACCTGCTGAATGTTGCATTCCTAGGCTTTCTTTGCTAGATAAACACCATCACTGGATAAGGGGAACAATTGGATGGAATCCTCTCCTCACATAGGCTCAAGTTAGTTGATGTGGCACTTAAGCTTAAAATCTCTTCTAGACCAGAAGTTTTTAAACAGCAGAAATCAAGCTACAGGTGACTCCTGAATAACACAGGGGATAGGAGCGCCGATCCCTACACAGTTGAAAACCAGCATATAACTTTTGACTCTCCCAAGACTTAACTATGATCCTCCTTCAGGGATTAGTTCCAGGACCCCCTGCATATACAAAAATCCAAGAATGCTCAAGTCCCTTATATAAAATGGTGTAGAACAATGCATACAGTCAGCTCTCAACATCTATTGAATTCCAATGGGGATTGAAAATACTGTTTTCAATCCGCAACTCGTTGACTCTACAGGGGGGAAACCTGAAAAATACAGAAGGCTGACTAAATATTTATTGAAAAAAATATCCGTATATAAAAACACACAACTGTGCAGTTTAAGCCTGTGTTGTTCAAGGGTCAGGTGTACTTTGTACTGCAGCAGGACACAATATAAAACATACTGGCTTTCGCCCAGCCAGTGTGCTCAGTGGTTGAGCACCGACATATGAACCAGGAGGTCATGGAGTTCAGGCTCAATTGCACGCAGGAAGCAGGCAATTGATGATTCTCTCATTGATATTTCTATCTCACTCCTTCACCCTTCCTCTCTTGGAAATCAATAAAAACTTATTTTTCAAAAAAATATATTAAAAATAAAAACATACTGGCTTTAGGGACAGTCAGAGCTGAGATTGAAGGCTCTCGCCTACTATCTGTGATCCTAGAAAAGTCACTCTCTTAGCCTCACATTCCTGATCCTTAAAAACCCAAGGACCTACATAGAGCAGACACTGCTGGCTGGATACCTACTCAAACCCTTGTCCCCTTCTTTCTCACCTAACAGACATGACTTGTCTTTCTAATCCACATGATTTAGAGGGTAACCCCTAATTAATCTCAGCCACTCATGATGATCTCATTTGCTCTGCCAATGACAGGAGTGGGAAGATGACCCATTTCTAGCAAATGAGACATGAGGCCAGATCTGCTGGGCTTCCAAGGATTTTCTCACTTTAAATGAAACACTGGAAAAAAATTAGTCCCTCTTCTGTAAGACATTGTTCTGTCAGCATTTCCTTCTGGGATTATGGTAGTCATTTTGGGACTCCGAGGTGAACTAGCATGAGCGTAAACCAACACAGAGGACAGCAGAGTAAAAAGATTTCAAAAATCTGGTTTGTTGGTATCATTAAGCCAATGAATTAACCAAACTCAGAGCCATATTAAATGACCTCTTGTCATGTGAGTTTCCTTATTTAAGCCAACTTAATTGGGGTTTTGTTATACACAATTGAAGTTAACCGATAAGCTCCTTCACATGAAGGGTGTGAAGATGCAATTAAATAAGATAGATACTTGTACAAGACACCCAGACAAGCACTTCAAAGTACCCAAGCCCCTCCTCCTTTCCCAGTGCACTTCCATTAACAATCCACAGGCCTTTTTCAAAAAACTGGCTGGGAGCTCTCACTGACTCTCTTAAGAGGAAAGTTTCTTGCCTTCAGAAGGTGGGGAAGAGTGATGGAGGGCTCCCTACCAAGGTCCCTCAAGATTTCTTTGTCCCCAAAAGACACTGTCAAGAGGGATAGTAGTGAAACTGCTGCAGCCCAGAGCAAGAGGACAGTGTGTAAGCCACGCTGGCCTAAAAAACTAAATATGCTATGCTGAGAAGGCAGTTATGGTGCTTAGGTGGAGAACTTCTAAAATGTACCTCATCCCCAGCAAGTCCACTTTTCCAGATCCTTCTCCTTGACACAGCTGCTGTACAGGAGTGCTTCTGTCATGCTCTGTGCACCTTCTAAGCTTGCCAGGTTTCCTCAGCCTATAGCCGGAGGAATAAATGTCTTCAAAGCTAGAAACAAATAGGGAGAGCTATTTGCTATAATTCAATGTTACTTGCCATTCAAGCAGTACAGACAGCAGTCTGTGGATGGCTCAGACTCATCACACGAAAGTAGTCTTCTCTTTGCACTACAACCCTTTCCTTTAGCCACCAAACCCTAATTGCCATGAGATTCTGCTGTCTGCTAAGCCAAGAGATTCCCAACAAATACCCAGGCTCACTCTGCCTCAAGCCACTTGTAGACAAGAATTCCCTACAAAAATACATTGCCAATAGGGCAGAGGGAAGGCTCAACCAATACTGAAAAAGGGTTGTCTATGAGTACAAGAAGCCTTAACTCAAACCCTTGAGCTCCAAAACCAGACAAATCAGGCCTTGGGATCACACTATATTTTTCACTTTAGTAACAACCAACAGTCATTCTGAAACCTTTATTAAAACATCAATCATTTTTTTTAACGTTTTAAATTTTATTTTATTGAGTTTAGAGAGACAGAGGGAGGGGAGAGAGATATCGATGTAAGAGAGCAACATCGATCGGTTGCCTCCTGCATATGCCCCGATAGGAAATCGTACCTTCAATCTGGGTATGTGCCCTGACTGGAAATTGAACCATTGACTTTGACCTTTCAGTGCAGGGGACAATGCTCCAATCAACTAAGTCACATGGGCCAGGGCTAACATCAGTCATTTTTAAAACTGAAATTTATGGCAAAGTGCCATAATGATCACCCTCCCACTTGCTCTAATAAATACTTCACTTCTGTTTTATGAAGGGTCATAAATTTAAGCCTTATTTAAATACAATTGGGAAATATCTCCCCCATCTTCCAATCTGCTCTTTAAGTTCAACCAACCTAACCCTTGCTGCTGAAAAACAAAATGTGTCGGGCTGGCTTGCACTCAAGGGACTCTGGCAGGTGGTGGCCACAGGTTAGTCCTGCAATTTGAAAAGTCACAACACTTGGCATCCAGAGGAATGCTAGGCCCACTTACACACACTAGGTGCCACTGAACATTTCTCAATGGCTCTGTGCCAGAATCTTCTGTGAGCAATCTTCACTCAAGAGTAACAATGTTTTAGCAGTACCAAGCAGCTTACATGCTTGACAATCGTGCCATCAGCTGAAGGTACAAAACCACAGAATCTCCATGTTGAGTGAGAGTGAGAAAAGATTATGATAATTTGGTTAAGTTTCTGCTTACCTGAAGATTCAGAAATGCTGACTGCATTCTGTACTCGCAACTCAGTATCATCCTGATTCCCCACTGCCCCCATCCCCCTGTATTCATAAACCACAGATTTCTAGCTCATTTTAATTCTATTCATATATGTTATGGCTCTAAGATGACAAAAGTGAGTAGAATGTAATTTCTGCTCCTAGTTCACAGGCTCTGGGGGAAACAAGTCATGAAAATAAATAGAACAAGCTGTTAAGTGCTATAGAGTGCACTGGAACATCATCTATGACACTGGTTAAGAACAAATTTAAGTTTGTTTATTTTATTCTCTTACAAGTATCTCCCAAGAACAGGAGGAAGCTGGAAGTGGTGGTGATGTTTTGGTGAACAACTTGGAAGACCTAATCTTAGCCTTATTCAAATTAGTTTTCTCCAATGCTCATTTTCAAGAAATACTGGAGAATGACCATAAAGTTCTATAATCCCAGAGAAAATGGGGTAGAGGATGGTAAATTAAGTTGAAAAAATACCCCCTTCTCACTGCAGCAGTTCATGTTGTTAATCATAACTTTCTTGAATTCTATTCCACTCTCTTGATTTTTCCCCCAACTCATTAAGCCCAAAAAATACAAAATTAGTAACATGACAATCATCTTAGATTCTGCTTTCTCTCTTCATCATTTAAATTGTGTTTCCTAGAGTTGTATACAATGTTTTTTCTCACTCTACTCTTGTTCTAAACCATCTTATTCATTCCTATGGCTTTAACTGTCAACTATATAAGTATGAATCCCATATCTATAATTGCAGTTTTGTAGTTTTCCCTGAGTAACAAAACATAAATGTTTACTGGAAAGCTTAACCTCATTTCCCCATGGGAACCTCAAAACGCAGTCTTTACAAGGCTAACGGTCTTTCTTCACAAAATTCATTAGTTTCCTTCTATAGTCTCCGCTCTTCCCATCTTGGTTAGAAGAATGCCCCAATACACGCACTTGCTCAATCGGAAACTATTCCTCTCTTTCCCTTCCATCATCCATTCAGTCCTATTAATTCTATCTCCTGAGTGTTTCTCAATCTGCCCTTTCCTATCTTCATGGCTAAAGCCTGACAGCCTTCTTCCAGTCCCTCGTCGTCTTTCTTATGTACCAGGGCACCATTTGACTACTCATATCCTCAACCAAACTTTAAGCTCCTTATTTTTTAATTGTGCCTACCCTTCCCTCAAAAGTACTGCTGGTCACAGTACTTGTTGAAAAATAAATGGAGGCCCTGTGAAGTACGATTACATACAATATGCAGTTTCAACACTCTGGAATTTGTTCTATCCACTTTCCTCCTTTAGAAGTAATGGTTCTGCTCTTATAAAAATCTATTTTTCTAACCTAAAATCTATCAGAGATGTAATTAATTCCAACAATTTGCTTTGCTAATTGGAAAAAAGAGAGCGAGACCGCACTTTAGAAACAGAAGCCACTGTTGTTTTTATAAAACACAGAATTGTGCTGCTGCTGTTGCTTGGTTTAGAAGGAACTGTACATTACAGCTGCTGGGATAATTTTACAATAGACTGGACAAGGTACAGCTCAAAGCAGGACACAAACACAAGTCTCAAAGGGAAACAAATGCAAACAAGTACACAGCTGTGGGGCTCCAGGGATATTTCCCTATCCATGCTGGACTTGAGAAGAATAAAAGTTCAGAAACTAAAGTGGAACCCAGAGTAGTCACACATGCCCACCAAATGGCTGCTAAGTGCCAACATCACACACCATTCAGGTTGGACTGTGTGCATAGGAAAGTCATTTCATTTTTCCTTATTGCTACTACACCAGGGGACATGGTGCATTCAATATATTGTCTTTACTTGCACAATCCTTGGAGAGTTTATTGTTTATTTTCCTTTTTAAAGTAGGAAATTTGCCTTCCCCACCTTATTCTGATTTTTGTTTGATTTGAGCCATTCCCTCCACTCCCTTTCTTGGGCTCCCAAACAGCAGCCAGAGGTTCTAAGTCAGTAGGAGTAGAGTAAGAAGAGAGCACCAATCTAGCCTCTCCCTGCTCAGGGAGAAGGCAATTCCTAATAAAAGGGGGAAAGAGAAAACCAGAGCATCCTTTCTCCCCAATCTGCTTAAAAGGCCAAATAGAAAAGAGTGCCCTGCACATCCCTGCCATGATCAGACTTTAAAAAGGAAGGCATCCCAGCTACCATCCTGGATTGGCCTAGGCCCAATAAATATAAATAAAAACAGCTTCCTCCAATGTAGTCTCCAAAATTGCATTTTGGCTAGTTTGAGATGACTTTCTACCCTGAAGGAGAAAGAACTTCCATCTTTCGTTACACACGATGCAAGGTCTAAAACACTGCCCTACCTGCCTTGCAGATATTCCAGGGGGGAGCTAAGAAGTGTTTCCTTGGCTGCCCATCTTGAGTACTGGGTCTCATTTACAGAATTCTGGACAAGAAAAGGAAAACTCCAAGAACACTGTTGCTTAGCCAAAGAGGAGCTAACTACTAAGTGGGAACCAGGAGTTTTTTAGGGGAGGTTTTACGACTTTACGTACCTTCTTCTTCAGCATTATTCTAAGCCTAAATACCCAGCAACTAGAGCCCAGGCTTATCTCCAAACACCAGTAATAGCACCCCAACTCCCAATTGATCAGGCTGGACTGGAAAAATGATAAATGAGCAGTGCTCTCCTATTCCACCTTTTAACCAAATTTCTCCATTCTTTTCCCATCACTCTCTTCTTCCTCTATGTCCATCTCCTGACCCTCAACCCTGGATACCCAAGTAGCTCAATCCTAACAAGTCCTTAGAATAGGGAAGCCCCAGGTAGAGAAAAATGAAATAATACCTAGGAAGAGCAATGAGAGAAACCAACTCCAAGGAGTGGACAGATGTGGAAGTTGCCAGAAGCCTCTGATTTCATACCATTTGGGCAGGCCTGCTGCTCAGACCTAGTGTAAGCTTGAGGGCAGTCCAGCCCAAAGAGGACATCACTGGGCTTGGGGAACAGATTCTTGGTCTTCTGTAGCCAAGGAGCGAATAAGCCTGACCTTGTCAGCTAACAGAGGAATCACTATAGCCATGCAGAGAATTCATCATCAGGCAAGCAGATCAGCAAGCAAGCTGACTAAATAGAAAAAAAAAAAGAAGAAGAAAAGGAAGCCAGGGAAAGAGAGAATAGGAAAAGCAAGGCAAAAGATTGGAATAAAGGGAGCAACAGACTTGTCTAAAAAGATGAGGCTGGGGTCATCCCACGCTTCCTCAGAGCTTAAGTGAGTCACACTACCTAAACCAAGAAAGCCAAAGCTTGTTGCCAACACCAATTCCCAATCTGCATGCACTACCTTTCAAACAAGAATAATCCTCAAGGTCAAGGATATTTTTCAAGTCTCAAAGATTTTTTAAAAAGTCAAAGCAAGAAGTCATTTTCTTGCCATTGCCCAAGCTGCTGCTCTTGCTTTTATTTCTTGAGTGGTATGTGCAATGCCAAAGGGCTAAAAAATGTATTTCAAGCCCCAGCTCCAAACCCAACTGGAAAGAGTGAGGCAAAAAGAAAAAGGAAAGAACACAAACTTGTGGCCGAGAGTAGGTGGCTACCACCAGCTCCCTATGGATATTTGCAAATGCTGGTGAATGACTGGAACCTCCAGGAATAGTGCCCTGATCCTAGCCCCAAAATGCACCCAAGAAGAGAACATGCAGAGCCCAATGTTCAAAGAGAGCTCCCCTCCTCTAAGGGTGACTGAACATGAAGTAGACAGTATATGAAGGTGATGGACAGGGCAGATGGAGTGTTGGCATCACTCTCTTTAGGCACTTGTGTAAGGAATGTAGGCTGTCCAGTGAGCTAACTCCTCCCAGAGCCCTCCATTCTGTTCTTCAGCTGGGTTGTGCCCATGGGGCACCCAATGCCATAGCCAGTAGGAAAGTAGAGGAGGAGTTACTCAACAGTCCTGATGCCTTCCTCTATAATCAATGTTTGTGCTACGTTTTGTGAAGTCATTGAACAAAGTAGCCAACCAGAACGGAACCTGCGAGAGACTGTTTTGCATAGGAAATCTGGGTCTGTATTAGGGCTGTTGGGGAGGGGAAGTGGTAGCTCTCACTGCACAGGCCCGGATTCAGACTGGCCTTCCTCCGGCTGGCCTCCAAGCCTGAGCTAGGTCTAAAGTGTCATGGCTTTATCACCAGATTGGGGCAAACCCAAGCCCAAGCTCCTTAAAAAAAGGAATTTCCACACTAAAGCTGCACGGTCTCATCCCAAATAGTGGGAAAGGAGAAAATGAACAGTCAAGGAAAGAGGGGGCCTTGCCTCAAGGCCAGCAGGCACCAAGCTACAACCCCCTACTTTTCCAGTTTTACAAGCCAGCCAAACCCCATCTCTATGCAGGGAGAAAGGGAAAAAAGCCCATGCCACCCACTCACATGCCCTAGTGGGAAACCAGGAAAAATTCATTTGTGTAAACAGAAGCAAAAGGGAGCAGCAAAATCCCCCAGCCTATTCACAGGACACACTAGAATCTGGGATGAGCCAAAGTGTCAGAGGACAGTCCAGAGGGAGAGGAAGATGCATTGCAGGAGAGTGCAGGGCAGAGGGCAGTGCAGAGGAGGGAGCCTGTAGCAAGAAAAAGGTATTTTCTGCACAGAGGAAAGATGGAGCCTGAGCCCCACATTGGGGAGATAACCACCCTTACTTAGCCAGGCCAAAGAACAAGTCAGGTACATTGTTCTTTTTAATGGCTCGATGTTTCTGGGATGTAAACTCGCCGGGCATTGGAAGGATATCAAGATTTTGGCAATAAACTCAAGTTATGGTATAAAAATAGCATTTCATTTTTGCTCTTTTTTCTTATTTTAGACCTAAGGATCGTTTGTTATAAGACACCCCAATTAAAAAATATTAAAACATAAGAGACTTGACCATTGGGGAAAAAGAAGCCAAGAGTGAGAAAAACTATGAAAGTAACTCCAGACCCAGGCAGGTGGGAGGGTAAGGGTAGGACAGGGAAGAAAGGAGGCATAGCCAGTCATCTCAGCAGCTCCATAGACTTGTCAGGTCTGAAAGTGCAAATGTCAATGGGCTTTAACCATCTTGAGGTTATAATATTTTTAAAAGCTCAATGAATATGGAAGTCAATTGCTTTAAATGCAAAATAGTTGGCGTTCTGGCTGGAGGCTTGTTGGGTTAGGAGTATTTCTTCCCCATTTACCTCCTCTCCCACCCCTACCCCATCCCCCCCAAAGAAAGGTACAAAAGGTTGCAGTTCTGCAGCATTACCGTTACAGGGAAGGCACTGGTTACCCACCAGCAGGCGGAAGGAAGACAGGGTCGTGTCACTTCAGAGCTAAGTGCCATAGTGCCTTAAGTCTTATTAGGGGCTAGATGTCTGTCAGGGAGGTGTAAGGTAGGGTAGGAAAAGGTGGAAAGAAAGGAATAAGGGAAAAGGGGGGTGGCAGCAGGGGGAGGAGCAACCAAAATCATTAGCATTAAAAAATCTTCCTACAAACTGGATTCTTAACCCATTAAAACATCTTGTATCCTAAAATATTGATCTGGGTCTGGTTTCGTTTTTCTTCTTAAACAAATCTAGACCTTTTCTGATTAAGGCTCCTAAAAAATCCTTCCCTCCTCCCACCCACTTTTTCAAGCCCCTCACTTTCCCATCTGAAGTATCAAACCCAAACCTACCAGCTTTTATCCACAGGAATGTAGAGCCGAGCCGACCTTACCAAGCTGTCAGGCATGAGTCTTTAGCACTGTGAGTCACGTGAGACACCTGTGTGTATGGTGGGCACTGGTGCTGCCCGTCTTGGTCCAGTGGGGTCAGGGTCAGATGTGACAAGATGGGGTGAAGGGTATGAGGTGAATATCAGAAATTTCTGGCTGGTGGTCTGGCTTACTGGCCCTGTTCC
Source organism: Cnephaeus nilssonii (assembly GCF_951640355.1). Classification (NCBI taxonomy): domain Eukaryota; kingdom Metazoa; phylum Chordata; class Mammalia; order Chiroptera; family Vespertilionidae; genus Cnephaeus; species Cnephaeus nilssonii. The sequence goes on from NC_137078.1 coordinate 80,601,259, forward strand.
CCACCCTTATGTCCCATCTGTAGAAGGAAACAAGGCCTTCTGCACTCCTCCCTACCCCACCTCCCTCCTCCCTGATTCCTCTGGATTTGGGTGGCATAGCTCTTGGGGCTTGGAAAACTTTCTTCTATCCAGTGAGGTAACAGCGTTCTGCCTTCAAGCGAAGTACATGGTGCGCAGAGTATCCTGGTGAACCTGCACGGCTTTGGCCAGGGCCTGGGGGTCCCGCCCATTGCTCTGCCCTGATATGTGGCTCCCCTCTCCACTGAAAAGGAAAAATGAAATAAGTCCTTCCTGGTAAACTGAGCTGCTGCTAACCCCTTCCCCCATCCCTAGAATGCCAATTCCCATACCAGCTTAAGAAAAAAAAAAATCCAACCCAGATTTGGCAAATGAACCCAGAGACACCAAACTGAACAATACCCATTTCCTTCTACCCAAGGAAAGTTGGGGAGGTCTGGTACCCAAAGGATGAGGTAAAAAGGAAGCCAGCCTGATCCCAGGCCTTACCTGTCATGCTCCTTGTCCACTAGGTGATATCGTGCCCGGAAAGCCACCAGGCGGGCATAGTAGGCAGGTGCTGGGATAGAGACGGAGCGTGTGCATCGTACATAAGTGTGGCATAGCTGGTATGTCAAGATCTGGAGCTCATCTGCTGTGAAACGGTTGTCATCCCAAAGGACATAGTAATGGGATGGTCGGCTGGTGCCCTGGGAAGATAGGAAGGTAAGGGGCGCCAGATTGGGCAAAGGGGATGGCTGATGATAAGGAACAGGATCACTGTTAAGATTATGGCTAGGTTGGAAGACCCACCCATGAATAGGCAAATGCAAAGTCATCTATAATTTGCCTAAGATATGCAAAGTGTATTTCTGGTCAAGTACACTGAGGGCTTATTAAGAGAACAATTATGATTTGAATGTCACTCAGTGATGACATATATTCTAGAGGCAGTAGTAATAATTAACTAATTTTCGACTCATTGGAAACCCCAGCACATAGCCCAGCTACCTGGATGCCTGCGTGGCTGCACAGATAGAAGTCAAACTCAAATGGGTGCGTGATGTTGGTATCCACAGTGGTCCCAGCTGGGATGTTACCACTCTTTCCAATCTGCATAGAGACAAAGACAACCAAGATCCCAAGACCTGCCTAGCCTTAACTAGGGCCCCAAGTCAATTCTACTCTGACTCCACCAAAATCCCAAGAGTAAAGCAAAGTTGTGGTTCCCAGAGGGTATTGGGTCTTGAAATAATGGGTTCTAAAGTCACACAGAAATGTGTTTAAGAACTAGTTTCATCATTTATTACTGTGTGATCTTATCAAGTCATTTAACCTTTCTGAGGTTAAACTGGAGATAATAATAGTACCTACCTCACAGGGCTGCTGTGAGGAAGACGCCTTGTACAGTGTCTGGCACATAGGAGAAGTTCAATAAATGGTAGTTCCCTTTCCCTTCTCTGGGAGCTGGTCTATATATGGGGTCTATAGGCCAGGGAGCTAGGAGGAGGGAGAGGAAGTATAAGGGAAGGAGGGGGAAAAGGGGAAACAAAGGGAAGGAGGTGGTAGAGGAAGGACCACAAGAGCTCGAGGGAGGAAAGGGGCCAAAGAGGATGAACAGGCCAAGGGTTATATCCCCAGATTTTATCTCAAGGGCTTCTTTCATATTAAGAGAAGGCAGACAGGATGGATGAGGGTATAGGTGGCTTCCTTAATCCCTCACTCACTCGCTCATTCTTGTCAGCACAAAAAAGTCGGGTGTGATGGCGTTTCTGCACCACAATATAAGTGATCCCAGGCTGGTAGTCCTTTTCCAGTTTGATGCAGGCATCACGAATGGCCAGCAGCTCATAGTGGAGGATCTAGGCACAGGGTGTGGAGACAGACAAAGAACATACAGCTCCTCTTGAGTTCACACATCTTTGTGAACTAAGGGTTGACATTTATAATATGGCTTTTTGCTCAGTCTCCCTTTATAAGCTGATACCCAACCATTAGAGCTGATGGGTCCTTCCTGCCAAAATCAGCCTTATATGGAATTCACGTATTTGTTCCCATAAAACCTTGGCTGGGAAGCTTAGCATCAGTAGAGAGCACTTACCTTGTTCCTATGTAAAAAGAGACCTAAAATCAAGACACAGAACTAAGGTTCACAGAGAAATCACTAAAATTATAATGCCCAAAGTAAGGTCAATTTCAGGATCAGGAGAATAATGGGAGTACCCTGTGACCTCTACAAACAGACAAGGTTGGTACTACCAGAGAAGAGCAGACACAGAGTTCAGACATGGGTGCAGAGGGAGGGGATGAATTCTGGCCTACAAAGAAGCAGGATCCTAATATATAAAAACCCTGGGTTGTAACGACCAGAAAGGACTGAGGCTCAACCAACCAGAAGACAGTCCTGCAGTTTGTGCTACGTTTTGTGAAGTCATGGTAGCTCTCACAGCACAGGACCCAGCACTGATGGCTGAGGGGGCTGTGAATCAGGGCCAGAGAGAGGCCTGAAGAGAGAAGCAAGGACTGATCCATTGCCACTGAGGCAGCTTTTGATTAGCACTTGCCTCTCTCTTTCTCTCCCAGTCTGGCCAGCAGCCGCCTTTCTGATCAGGCCCCGTTGATAGGCCCAGAGATGCTGACTGGCATAGGAACCGACCAATCAGAACCAAATGTGGGTGCTGTGAAGAACCAATGGCTGCCTAAGAGATGGAGGTTCTGACGCTGACTGGCATAGACACCAACCAATCAGAACCAAATGTGGGTGCTGTAGGGAGCCAATGGCTGTCTAGGAGGCGGAGCTTCTGACACTGACTGGCATAGAAACCGACCAATCAGAACCAAACTGGCCAGTAGAGGAGGGCAGTTGGGAGCGAGATCAGGCCTGCAGGGGAGGGCAGTTGGGGGCAAGATTGGGCCGGCAGGGGAGGGCCGTTGGGGGTGAGATCAGGCTGGCAGGGGAGGGCAGTTAGGGGTGATCAGGCAAGTGAGCAGTTAGGAGCCAGTGGTCCCCAATTGGAGAGGGTGCAGGCTGGGCTGAGGGAACCCCCCCCTCTGTGCATGAATTTTGTGCACTGGGCCTCTAGTTATAAAATAATGAACTAGCTAAAGAAGCAGCCACAAGTAAATAAGCATAGATAATAGTTGCCTTATGGTCTTGGCTATCAGGTATAGGGAGTCAAAATTGTATGGTAGAAGTGCATAGAATTTACAAACAATTAGAATTAGATTTAAAACCAAGTTTTAGCCCTAGCTGGTTTGGCTCTGTGGACAGAGCATCGGACTGCGGACCAAAGGGTCACGGGTTCAATTCCGGTCAAGGGCACATGCCCGGGTTGTGGGCTCGATCCCCTGTTGGGGGCGTGCAAGAGGCAGCCGATCAATGATTCTCTCTCATCATTGATGTTTCTATCTCTCCCTCTCCCTTCCTCTTTGAAATCAATAAAAAATATATTTAAAAAGTAAAAAAAATAAAAAGGGCAGTTTAAAAATAAATAAATAAAAAATAAAACCAAGTTTTATCTTGTATTTCCTTGAGCAAATTACTTAATCCCTCTTAGACTCATTTTCTCCACACCTACTAAAATTACTAATAAGACCAGCCTTACAAAGCTGTTGTGAAGATTAAAACAGATAACTAAGTAAATGCATAGAAAACCTAATAGGAGCTTAATAACTGCTGATTGCTTTGCTAAGAAGTTTGAGTTTTAACCCAAGGCTATATGAACTAGACATTTCTGAACAGAGAAGTGATATAATAAATATATCTGGTATTTTAGGAAACACTGGATGCCTTGGAAGAAATTGAGCACAATGGTTAATAGCATGGACTTTGGAATCAGACCAATTTGTCTAAATCCCAGTTCCACCACTTAGTAGCTTGGGTGACAATGAAGAAATCATTTAACATTTCCAAGCCCCAGTTTTCTCACCTGTCAAATGGAATAATTATTATTTCATAGGACTACTGTAATTACAGCATTAAATAGAACACATATGAAGTGCTTGGCATAGTTTAGGGCACATAGAAAGTACCCAGTAAATGGCAGTTATATATTACTATTAAATTTTAGTCAAGGAGACTAGTTCAGTATACAAGTTTAAACAACAGAATATGAAAGCTTGGCAGGCAGAAAGAATAAGAGGAACATTATGAAGAAAGGTCAATAGCAGTGGCCTCCGGACAAGCAGCACCATCTACAGACTTAACAGTATTACAAATTTTAGGGCCCCATCCTAGACTCAACTGGAAATTCGGTTTTTGTTAATCCTCACCTGAGGATATTTTTCCCATTGATTTTTTTTTTTAAGAGAGAGTGAAAGGAAGGGGGAGAGACAGAGAGAAACATCGATGGGTTGCCTCCTCTATGTGCCCTGGCCAGGACCAGGGATCGAGCCTGCAACTAAGGAACTAAGGTACATGCCCTTGAGGAATTGAACCCGAGACCCTTCAGTCTGAGGGCTGACACTCTAACCATTAAGCCAAACCAGTTAGGGCTCTAGATCAGAAATTCTAAGGGTAAGTCCTGTTAAATGGTTTAACAAGTCCGCCCTATGATCTTGACTCATGTTTGAGAACCACTGGTCTAAAGCATCAGTCTTCAACATGAACCAACTACTAATAGGCACTAAGGGTCTTCTGTTACAAGAAAACAGGTCTACAGATGCTTGTACTTGCCACTTCTCAGTTTGTGATGTCTGCTCTGAAGCTTTTCCATTTAGCAACCTTCCAAGTGCCAATAGCTTAGAAAAGCTAGCAGTACTCTCTGCTACCATTATGCCTTCTGGCCTCAATATGAAGTTTTTCTAACTACTGTGGGCCCTACCTGAGGGAGCTGGCCTTCAGGAACCCCATCTCGGTAGAAGATGATACGGGTAGGCTTGAAGCGGGTGGACTTGTAGAACTGGATCAGCAGCTCACGCACCATGTAAGATAAGTCTTCAATGATCTCCTGCCGAGGTCGCTGCACCCGCACAGTGGCACAATAACGGCTGGGGTGGGCATCCATACTGCCTACCACCTGTTAATCAAAGAGACAGGATAAGCCCCTAGAACCTCCACCCACCCAACACTGTCAAGCTGTGGGTTTGGGCAAAGGCTTCTCAGCAAAAAAATCATGCTATCAAAACAAGTAGGGTTTTGGAGTCAATGAGTCCTGGTTTCAATCTCTGTTCTATCACACATGCAGAAGTTACTTAATCCATCTGATCTTTTCTTTCCTCCTCTCAAATAGAGATAAGTATAGAACACCAGCTGTTTGCAGTGCTGTTATTGTACATATAAAGCACCTTGGACAGGGCCTAGTCCACAGAAGGTGCTTAATAAGTTTGATTTCCCTACCCCTTGAAGAGGGGAATGTGAAGGTTTGGCATTACTAACTTAAAAAATAACCTCATCTAGCCACAGTTTATCCTTTTTTCATTCAAGTGCTAATCTACCCCAGAACAATGGTGAAAAGTATTCTTGCAGGTAATGAGAGTAACATAATTTTCAAAGGGGACAGTGGCCAGAGCCTAGGATAGATGGCCACAAGGAAAATAGGGAAAAGCATAGTATAGGGTTTCCCTGCATTTACTGAGATAAGCCTAGTCTGCCTAGAGAAATATAAGGGTTGAGGAAAGAGAAGTGGGAAAAAAGAGCTGATCTCTCTAGCAATTCAGAAACCCCTAGGGAACAGGGAGCAGAGAAGTCAGGAGAGGGATTAGAGATAACTAATCTACTTATGTGGATCAGGGGTAGGGATGGGAATAGGAAGTGATAGTCTCAGCAACTAAGAAACTCCCTTAAAAGGGATTTCTGAGAAGAGATATGGCCACCACCATATCCCAAAAGTAGGCATGGAGAGAGAAAAACTTGAACATAGAGCAGGATTGATGGACATTGGGCCAAGTCTCTGACCACAACCTACATTCTCATTACTCTCACTGGAAAAAACACACACATTATACAATCAATTTTATGAAGATACCAAGGGAATGGTTAATGGGGATGATGAGCTGGAAGGAAAAAAAATTTATGAAGGTCTAGAGCCTGAGCTAAGGAAAGGAAATCATATGTAGCCTTGGAAACTCAAAGCTAAGAGGAAAACCTTATGAGGAAGCTGGAGTGTCACTCACTGCTGTGATAGACGGTTTTTTCCCATCCCCTGCTGGGGGGTGTGTAACATCTGCTCCCAGGAATATCACTGGCTGTTGAAAGACTGCAGAGCTGAACAAGGAAGAGAAAACAAATGGTGAGGAGATAGATCATTTCTTCCTGGCACCACCTAGCACCCACTTTGGTCCTTTCTTCCTCACTCTGCCTGGTCAGGACCCTATATTTTCATCAGTTTCCAGAATGGTACCTTGCATGACCAGGGCAGATGGACAACAGAGTTCATACCGCTGGTGTGGGACTAGGATGTTGTTTATGCCACCAAGTTTGACATTGATCTTCAGGCAGAGGTTGGACAGAGTTTGAGGTGAGGTCTTCACCACGTTCTTCACTTGCACACACTGTGTAGCCATTCCCAAAAGTGTATCTCCAACACGTTTCACCTCAGCTATGAGCAGGGAGAGAACTGATTAGTGCATTCACAAATACTTAATGAATGCCTACTAAATCCAGGCAGGGACCACAATGGTGACCAGAAACACACAGGATCCCTACTCTAATAGTGCTTACTACCTAGTGATTAATTTTAAAAATCATGAAAAGTACAACAATGATAAATGCTACAACAAAAAACTTCATGGGGCTATGACAGTATATAATAGGGGGTAATAACCTAGCCACGAAAGGCCTAAATATTGATTGAACTGAAAGGTACAAAAGGACTTGGAAGAGAGGGGAGAGAGCAATCCAGGCAGAGGAAACAGGATGCCAAAATGCACTCTGATAGGAGATAGCATTATATGTCTGAGGAACGAAAAGGTCAAAGTAACTAAAAAGGAGAGCAAAGGGACTGACATAGGGGAGAAATGAGAGTAGCTTATATTAAGAAGACAGTTCTTAAGACTGAGAGAAGCAAATAAATTCAAGAGAGACTATATATGTGAATAAGGGAAAAGAATATTTATGGATAACTTCTGTGTTTCTTGCTTTTGTATTAGAATAGATATATCATAAACTCTTTTTTGAACATTTTGAGTTTGAAGAGCTTTTTGGTCATCCCAGTAAGGATACCAACTAGGCAACTGGGTATAGTAGTTAAAAGCTGAAGAGTAGTCAAACGGAGATGAAAATCTGTGAGATACTTAGGTAAAGATGGTAAGCAAAGGCATGATCTTCATGGGATTATCAAGGAAAAGAATAAAAAGAGAGCTTAGACCTAAATCTTCAGGAACTCCCAATATTTGCAGAAGATGAGTCTGCAAAAGACTTTTCTTCTGTAAAGGAGGAAAATCAGAGAACTAGGAGGACGATCAAGATAATTGTATCATGAATGCCAAGGGAAACGATAGCATTTCAAGCAGAAGCAAGTGTTCAACGAAGCCAAATGCTGCTAAGATATCAGGTAAAATGAGGACCAGAAATGTACTTTGGATTTAGTGTTATAAAGACAAAAAATTAATGTACAGAGAAAGAAAAACTATTTTGGTCATCTGAAGTACTAAGAAGGAGATATAGGATCAATGAAGGGTCTGGTGTATTTTCAATGGAAGAGACTTGAGCATGTTTAAAAAGCTAACGGGATAATTTCCACTTACAAGAGAGGTGGAGTAGTTAGTGGTAAACCGGTGCTTCAACAGCAAACATTCAGAAAAGCCAGATAAAATATAGAAATCATCTTTTTAAAGGCAGCAGAAAGGTACCAATAAGAACTGAAGGGACTAAAACTCCAGGAGGAAATCTTACAGAGGTGAGCTATCTCCTTATATCCGGGGTATATTTGCTGATTCTAGGTATGAGCAGGAAGCTGAGATTCCAGGCTTTGCACCAGCAGAGGAACAACTGACAGGGGACAGAGAAAGCATCAGAGATAGACCAGTTCTAAATATGAAAGGTTTAAAAAAAATTAAAGAAAACAACAGATTAGTATCTTCATGACCTTGGGATTTCTTAAATATGTCATAGAGAGTACTAGCCATAAAGGAAAAATATTGATAAATTGGACTACATTAAAAATTAAAATTTCTATTCAACAAAAAGACACCTTAAAAAAGTAAAAAGGAGCCCTGGACGTGTGGCTCAGTTGCTCGAAGTGCCATTCTGTGCACCGAAGGGTGGTGAGTTCCATTCCAAGTCAGGGCACATACCCAGATTGCAGGTTCCATCATGATTGGGGTGGGTATGGGAGGCAACTGATCAATGTTTCTCTCTCTCTCTCCCCCTTTCCTTTCCTCTCTCTAAAGGGGGGGGGGGGGAAGAATAAGTAAAAAGGCAAGCCACATAGCAGAGAAGATGTGCATATTCAAGAAAAGAATTATAACACCTAAAATCTGTAAGAAAAAGGTAGTTAAGTCAATTAAAAAAAGGAAAAGTCTTGAGCAGGCTTTACAAAAGATGCTATTGAAATAGCCAACAGACATCTAAAAAGATACTCAACCTTACTACTCACTCATAAGATAAACCAAACTAAAAGCACATTGCATTATCACCAAATACCCACAAGAATGGCTAAAATGAAAAAGCCAATACCAAGGCCCTAGCCAGTTTGGCTCAGTGGATAGAGCATCAGCCTGTGGACTGAAGGGTCCCGGGTTCAATTCTGCTCAAGGGCACATGCCCGGGTTGCAGGCTTGATCCCCAGTGGGGGTGTGCAGGAGGCAGCCAATCAATGATTCCCATCATTGATGTTTCAATCTCTCTCTCTATCTCCCTTCCTCTCTCTGAAATCAATAAAAATATATATATTTTAAAAAGCCAATACCAAGTTTGGTAAAGAAGTATCTAGAAGTCTCATACACTCCTGGTGGAAAAATGTAAATTTATATACTTAAAATCCCTCCTAGAAATACATCCAATAGAAATGGGTATATATATATATATATATATATATATATCTCCAAAGGAAATGTACAAGAATGTTCACTGAAGCATTATTTATAATAGTAAAAACTGGAAACAACCCAAATATGTCCATTAACATTATATTGGATAAATATATGTAAACTAGAGGCCCAGTGCAAGGATTCGTGCACTGGTGGGGGGCATGCTTGGCCTGCGGGGATCAGCCCGCTGCGGGAGCAGTCACTCATCCTGGTCAACCAAGCAGGGCTCCCATTGTGGGAGGGCACTGACCACCAGGAGACAGCTCCTGCATTGAGCGTCAGCCTCCTGGAGGTCAGTGCGCATCATAGCGACTGGTTAACCGGTTGTCCCGCTGTTCGGTCGCTGGGCTTTTATATAGATAGGTTGTGTTACATTCACATGATGGAAAATTTTAATAAACATGTATGAATCTCACAAACATGTTGATTGAAAAAACTTGATACAAATAAATGTGATTCCATTTATATAAAGCTCAAAGACAGGCAAAACTAATCTATAGTGTTAGAAACCAAAACAATAGTGGTTACCATTGATGGGGAGTTGTAGTGACTGGGTGCCTGGGATTGTGACAATGCTCTGCTGCCAGACCAAATTAGGTACTGTTTACATTGCTATAACACTTTGTGAAAATAAAATTTCTATATGTATGTTATACTTCAATAAAAAGTTTACATTAAAAAAATTACAATAGTATTAATTTAGTGAGGAGAAAAGAGTTAAAAATATTAAGGGTAGGACAAAGTATGGTAGATCAAAATTGAACAAATATCACACAGTCCTTCTATACTCTCAGGGCAACTACAATGCAAATAGGCTTACATTGACCATCACAGAAAGAATTCCATTCACTTGGCCTCCAGGAAGGAAGGTGAAGGGTCTTTAGAGCAATCTGTCTGCTCCTCTTATCTGCTGGCTGAATTCCTAGGCAGATAGCCCCACTGACTAAGTGGTGTAATCAAGGGACAGCATTTAAGTGGAAGAAACCCAAAGCCCTAATAAAGGTATGAGACTGTAGAAAGATATAACATTACTGACCCCAGAGAAGGGAAATTCTCTGAGTAAGCATTGCTTTCCGCAATCATGCTGCACTATATACACCCCAGACAAGCCATTGGATTCTCCCTTTATGGAGGGAACCAGAAACATGGATAACTACTCAAGGCAGTTCTCCTAAAAAGTATTTTTATTTTCCACCCAAGGACCACCAATTCAAGGCCCAAAAGGGACATGGATCGGAGGTCAACCAATTTCCCTCCACAAATAATTACTGAGTATTTTATCAGTGGAAAGCTCTACCTTAGGTGTACATATTCAGAGGGAAGGTTTCAAAGCAGAATCAGACCTAATCCATGCTCAAAATAATATCAAGCACAGTAGTAATTGATCAGCAACCGGATTATCTGCCAGGAGGGATGACAAGAGAAGGTTTCAAGAAATAAGTACATTTAAACTGGGACTTGAAGGATGGAGAGAATTTTAAGGGTAAGGTGGAGGATAAAAAGTAGATATTCTAGGCAGAGGCAAATGATGTGAGCAAAACCAGATATTGGAAAGTGCAGAAAAGGAATGAGCATTTAGAGTATCTACTACAAGCATGTCAAAATCAAAGGCTAACACGGGCCAAATAAACAAGGTTTAAGTTTATGTGGACTGCAAAAAAACAAAAGCTTCAATTTTCATAGAAATGTAGGTTTACTTCGATAGAGACATGCTGAATACAAAAGGCTGAAGTAAATGAGTAATCGTTAACATAGTGTAATAGAACATTTTAATAAAAATTAATATTTTTTTCTTGAACATTAACATACCAGACACTGAATAACTGCACAAATTAATAAGTGTAACGCAAATAAATCTATTTTTCTTGTTCGTCGAAAGCGAAATATTTCCTATTGCGCACACCAAACAAGTCAGTCCAAGACTAATGATAGGGCAATCAGTTGCTAAAATATTCGCTGGTAGTATTAGTAGAGAGAAATGGTGCACCTGCGTGTAAGGCAAGTAAGGGAAATGAATGCAACATGATTATAGTAATCAGTCATTAGTGAATGTTGTAGTTCATTATTAATTATTTATAAGAGGATATTGTAAAAATTAAGCTACAAAATTTTTATTAAAACATTTCTATATTGGCTGGGCCACAAAAATATTTGTTGTGGGCTGCGAGTTTGACATGTTTGATCTACTATGTGCCAGGCATTGTGTTAGAGGCTGCTTTTTATATAATTAATTCATGAGACTCCGAAAAGTTAGTTAATTTGCTTAAGCCAGTAAACTGGCATAGCCAGGATTAAAATCCAGTTCTATCTAATTCCAGGACATGTGGTCTTTCCTGTATGTGTGGCAATGGGAAAAGTACAAGATAAAGCTGAAAAGGTTAAACTAAGATCAGGGCTCTGAAAATCTTTTATTTTGTAAATAGGGAATAATGAAGTTTTCTTGGAAGTAGGGCTACAAAATGTCTCATCCGATAACATAATCTGGAAAGATTTAAGAAGAAATGCTAGAACTAAGTTGAAAAGTATGGTAGAGAGCAGGAAATATATCTTAAAACTGTGAAAAAGAACAAGTGGAGCTGAAGCAAGAAGACAGGCTGCCTCCAAAGTCTGGAAGAAGATTCAGAGCAATTGTGATGCCAAACACAGAAGAGAAAGGTAAAGAAAAAGGCTTACTTGTAGACAGAGAAGACAAGCTACTAAAAAGATGGTCCACCAAAACACTTTGTACAGGCAGAGACTGCATTTGCTTTCATCGCCAAAGTGTTCAGGATCTAGGAGTGTTTCACACAGGAAGTCATAAATAAAACCTTGATAAAATAACGGAGAGAGGTCAAAGGGACAGATGGGAGAGGCAGAGAGATCAAGAGTTGGATCAAGATTTCAATAATACATTATCTCTCTATATAAAACCCTAATATGCAAATAGACCGAACGGTGAAACAACTGAACAACCAGTTGCTATGATGTGTGCTGACCAACAGGGGTCGCACACGGAACATGGGGGGCGTTGGCAGCAGGCAGCAGAGCGCGGAACATAGCAGGCATCGACCACGGCGGGATGGTGGAGCAGGTGAGCAGGGGCGCCAGACAAAGACGGGGTGCCATTCGCTGTCATCGGGGCGAGCCTCTGGTGGTTACTGAAAATTCTTTGCTCCCACACACCGTGGTCCCGCTCAGTGCTCGCACCCGCTGCTGTGCTGAAGCCACCGCTCACACTTGCTGCCAGCACCTGGCACCAGCCCCGATCATTCGGCGCCGTCAGCAGGTGAGAGCGGCGGCTGCCAGCCCTGATCACTCCACAGGTCTTCTCCACCTCCCCCTGCTCCTGATGGGCGATCTGGGCCAGCAGCCGCCAATCGCATCCACTGCCAGTGACAGCCCCACTCGCACCTGCAGCCACCGCTCGCACCTGCTAGCCCCGATCACTCCTGAGGGCTTCTCCACCTCCCCCTGATCCTGAGGGGCAATCGGGGCAGTAGCTGCCACTTGCACCGGCTGATGGTGCCGGCCCCGCTCGCACCCATTGCTGGTGCCAGCCCCAATCGCTACACGCGGTCAGCGGGTGAGAGCAGGGTCAGCGCTGTCAGCGCATGGGAGCGATGGCAGCGGGAGCAGGGCTGCCGGCAGACAGGGGACCGGGGGTCGCGGTGGGAGGGGCCAGGCAGGGGCACGGAGGATGGGCTGAGACCTGCCCCTGTGCCCACTGCAGCCTCGCGGCCCACAGTTCCTTTCAAGGTGCACAAATTTGTGCACTGGGACCCTAGTAACATAATAAGCGATGACTAAAGCAACTGAATGCATGAGAATTTCACTAGAACGTAAACAGAAAGGGAAGGAAGAGTACAAAAATCTGGAGAATAACCAGGCACTCCTGGTAATGACAAAAATAAGTAAGAAGAGACAGGAGAAAAAAACAAAAAAAGAACTGAGAAAGATTATAGGTGACCCTCTGCAGAGAAGGTTTAAGAGAAAGATAGAAGTAAAACAGATGAAAGAGGCAAAGGATAAATGGCTGGTGAAGAATTAGATGTACTCATTCAAAAGTATGATTAAGCCCTTGCCAGTGTGGCTCAGTGATATAGAGTGTCTACCCATGCACCAAAAAGCCACAGGTGCAATTCCCAGTCAAGGGCATGAACCTGGGTTGCAGGTTCAATCTCCGGCCCTAGTTGGGTTGTGTGCAAGAGGCAAGCAACCGATGCGTCTCTCTCACATTGGTATTTCCCTCTCTCCTCTCTCTCTCTTTCTCTCTCTCCTCCCTCCCTCCCTACCACTCTCTCTCAAAAAAAAAAAAAAAAAAAAAAGCCCCGGGTGAGGATTAACAACAACAAAAAGTTTGATTATGAAAATAGGATGACAAAAGTTAAACGAAAATAGTGGATTGTGGTAAAGTGCTCTAGGATGGGAAATCTGAAGATGTTGGAGGCTTAAAGGGTATGAGGTCCTAGAGGTAGCAGAATGGCATAGGAACAAAAGCACACACAAGTTAAGCCAGGTAAGAAGAGAGACATTTCTTCCTTTGAAGCAGAAGAAGTACAAAGAGAAAAATGGAGTAAGAGTACTGAGCCAAAGATGTATATAATCATTCCTATTCTTAAAAGAGAAGAAAAGGGAGAAAGAAAAAACTTCTCCAAAAGTTCAAGTCATTCCCAGGCAATAACAGAACCACCACACATTCACTTGGGTGTGCTGCACTATATCCTAACAGACAACACTCTTCTAAGGACAGGAATCTGGACCCACCCAGCTCTGTATCTGGCCCAGCTAGCCTGGCATAAAGACCAACACACAGAGGACTCCAATAAACGTTATTGAAAAGGAGTGTGAGCAGGTAAGCAGGACCTGGGATGACTCAATGGCTCATACAAGCTGTTATTTCTCCTATAAGGGGAGCAGTGACATTAAGGAACAGCTCAGCTCTGGCTAGAGCCAAGAATCCACACTGAATCCTGCCTTGGAGCTTCCAGGGAACTACCATGAGAAGAGGTCTATCATCGTTATCACAATTCCAAGAGAACTGTACCATACACTGGCGTCTTCCCTGGCAGGATGACAATAATGAGCTGTAGTCCAGAGTACGTGTTCTTCAGATGCCGGAACATGGGCTCCACGCTGTCTGCCCCCTGAGCATATTTGCAGAAGCAAGGCTGGCCCTGGATGGGCATCCCTGCATCCTTGGAAATTTTCCGCAGCTGGTCTGTGAAGTTTCTGCAGGACAAATATGGTCATGACAGGAGGCAATAAGTCCCATTTTAAAACCTTTGACCAAATGCTTCCATCTTAGGTTACTAACACTATGACAGGCACTGAGAGATTCTGAGATGAATGAGACATGATCACATCTAGTATCTAAAACATTTATATTTGAATAGGACAAGATAGAGCCTACTATGTGTTCAATGGTATAAGCAGAAAGCTGAGGGAGCCCAAAGAAAGGACCTGTGGGAATTCTCAGCGTCCTCACCAAGTCCCATTAAAGCAGTTATTCCTGTGCTGTTATAGGTGCATAGTAATAGGCAGGTGTCCTCTTTGCTCAAATTAAAATAAGGTCCCAACAGCCCTGGCCAGTGTGGCTCAGTTAGTTGGGTGTCATCCCATACACCGAAAGGTTGCCAGTTTGATTCCCAGTCAGAGTACATGCCCAGGTTGCAGTTGATCCCTGGTAGAGGGCATGCAGGAGGCAGCCAATTGATGTTTCACTCTCACATCAATGTTTATCTCTCTCCCCTCTCCCTTCTTCTCTCTCTAAAAATCAATCTATATATATATATATATAAAAGGCTAATATGCTAAGTGTTCAACCATCTGACGGGTCACTATGATGTGCACTGACCACCAGGGGGCAGACACTAAACACAGGAGCTGCTGAGCTGCAGTGACTTGGCAGCGACGGTTCTCGGGTGACACACCACGAAAACAGAGAGGAGGGAGCCTGATTCCTCACAGGGCCGTGTGATTCCACCTGCGGCCGTGGGTTATGTTGTTTCTGGGGCACTGTCGGCCCCGAATCTGGTTTACTACACACTTGCATTTGCGTTCCACACTCTGTATCACAGCAACTTTGCAGAGTGCCCTCTTGCACACTGGGATCCCTCGGGGGATGTTGGAGAGCTGGTTTCGGCCCGATTCCCACAGGCCAGGCTGAGGGACCCCACCTGCTGGAGGGACCCCCTCACTATGCAGACGCCAGGGAGGGACCACGGGAGGTTGGCTCCAGGGTTTGTCTGGCCCATCTTGCCCAGTCCTGCCCCACCAGCCACCTTCTAATTAATTTTCTTTCAATGTGCACGAATCGGTACACCGGGTCATTAGTTAAAATATATTTTAAAAAATAAATAATAAGGTTTCAATAGTGATTGGAACATAGGAGGATGCTCAATAAAAATTAGCTATCTCTTTCCTCCTATTCTTTGTGGTTGAGAAAGATTAAACAAGCCTCTTTCCTTTGGTTTTAGGGCTTTACTCTGGGAAAGGAAGACAAAGCTGGAAGAAAGGTTACACATGCAATAGATTTAAAAAATTAAGCTACGAACAAGGCAGCAGAGCAGCATCCCCAGCAGATGCAGATCTTTGTGAAGACCCTGACTGGCAAGTCCATCACCCCTGAGGTTGAGCCCAGTGACACCACTGAGAATGTCAAAGCTAAAATCCAAGACAAGGAGGGCATCCCGTCTGATTTTTGCGGGCGAACAGCTAGAGGATGGCCGCACTCTCTCAGACTACAATATTCAGAAAGAGTCCACCCTGCACTTGGTGCTTCGTCTGAGGGGTGGCATCATCAAACCCTCCCTCCGCCAGCTCGTGCAAAAGTACAACTGCGACAAGATGATCTGCTGCAAGTGTTACGCCCACCTGCACCCCCGTGCTGTCAACTGCTGCAAGAAGAAGTACAGTCACACCAACAACTTGCGCCCCAAGAATAAAGTTAAATAAGGCCCCTCCACCAACTCCTTGGGTCCACAGGGCAGCCTTCTACCTGAACCCTGTGACGCTGGAGCCTCAACAAAGTTTCTCTTTTGTCGACTAGAGCAATAAAAAAATAAAATAAAATAAGCTACATAAATATAATTACAGACTGAAATGAACAGCAGGAAATTTAATTTATAAGACTCCTGCATTTAGATCAAAAGTAATAATGTACAAATAGAGAAAAAAGCAAGTTGTTTAGAGCAGGGGTGGGTCATATAAGGCCTGCGAAATAATTTGGTGTGTCTCTGTCAAGGCATTAGGGGTGAGATGTTTGACCAAATATAGCAGGCTAATTTTTAAGTTGCTAATTTTAAGTGGCAACCTTTCGGTGTACAGGATAATGCCCAACCAACTGAGCCACACTGGCCAGGGCTGTTGGAACCTTATTGTAATTTGAACAAAGAGGGCTAATTTTTAAGTTGCTAAACATCAATTGGCTGGACCGTGATTATAAATATCCAAATGGCTCTTTGCAGGAAAAAGGTTCCCCACCCCTCGTTTAGAGGATGCTATTATATAATGTATAAATATCAATATGATTAAAAAACCTATATAGTAAGAAAATAAGTATTTTTCACATATTTAGTTAAAAGAAGAAAGACAAATACTGTAAATACTGCTATGTAAAACTTAAAATCATTTATATCATATAGGTATTTAAAATGTATAAATTGGATAGAAAGATTACAATAATTCATGAGAGTAGCTGCATCAGAAGGGAGGAATGGGACCAGGTTGGAGGACATAAAGGAAATCTAAAATTTACCTATAATATTTTATCTACTTAAAAAAAAAGATAAAACTTGGGATGATGAATACATGGGTGTCTGCCATATAATTCTATATATATTTTAATATTTCAAAATACATCTTAGAATAAAGAAATAAAACCTAACCATTTTTCATGTAAATAAGAGCCAGGGCTCTGATGGACTATTAACAGTAATTTTTCCATTTCTCTTCCATTTTATACAACTGCAATGTAGCTACTAAAATAACCAATGTGTTAGTAGATTCCATTAATAGTGTGCCTTTACTTCAAGAAAAGTGGTAGTCCCAATCTTCTCTCTACTACCAGATCATTTGGGATATTATGTTCAGTGCTGCTGGCCACAAAATGTTAGAAGTCTAAAATATGGAAGGTCTTGAAATCTTATGCTAAAAGTGATATATGGCTGAAGTATAGGACTTCTTTAACTGAAAGAAAAATTCTAAGGGTTGATCCTATTGACTGATTGTCAAATTAATGGGACAAGAGAAAGACATGGGAATAAGAGAGAAGCACATGGAGAATAAAGCTATCAACAAGGTGACACAAAGGCATAAAGGCAGAGAGCTGGGAGCCTTTCTAATATTGCTAAGGACCAGACAGCCCTCCAATGCTAAGCCAAGGCTAGAAGAAGCCTGGCTTAAATGGGGCTAAAAAGAAACTACAATTGTATTGGTAGTGGTTTGGTACCTGTGAGGGGAAAAGGGAGAAGGGAGAGCAGGGCAGCTAGAGTCCCCACATTCATCAGGGGTTGCTGTAAATAATTCTTATGAAAACCCCAAGGCCAGCTGATCCCACCAGGGCCCATCTCTATTATTCTCATAGCTGTCCAAAGTGGTCAATTCCAACTCTTCCTCAGCCTCGGAGTACACTGAGTACTCCCCATCCCAGATCCATAGAAATAAGAAACTACCACTTCAAAAACTGCAGGAAATACCAAATTTTACATTTTAAATGAGTGACTTTTGCGATATTTGAAATATATCCCAATAAAGTTGCCTTTAAAAAGAGACTGCAGGGGAGTCATTGATTTCTTCCACTTCACTCATTCACTCACTCAAGACTGTTACTCCCCTAACTTGTTCCTTTAAACCAGTGGTCGGCAAACTCATTAGCCAACAGAGCCAAATATCAACAGTACAATGATTGAAATTTCTTTTGAGAGCCAAATTTTTTAAACTTAAACTTCTTCTAACGCCACTTCTTCAAAATAGACTCGCCCAGGCCGTGATATTTTGTGGAAAAGCCACACTCAAGGGGCCAAAGAGCCGCATGTGGCTTGCGAGCCACAGTTTGCCGACCACGGCTTTAAACCATTTGGCTGTATCATTTTTGTCATTGCTGTCTATTCATGCAGAGATCTTTACAACTCATGTTCACCAATTCAGGTTACTTGGACCTAATACATTTTGTGCGCAGGAGAGGACAACTCAGAGGATCAGATGAATAAGCTACTCTTTTTTGTTTCCAATTAGTAATGTAAGCTTTGAAGCCTCAGAGCTGATTTGATGTGAATTCTGACACTTTTCTTGATATGCAAACTTTGTACAAGTTACTTAACCTCTTTGAGCCTCAGTTTCCTGAAAATGGAAATACCACCACCTGCTCACTATGAAGATGAATTTAAATAACGTAAAATGTTGGCATAAACATTATAGTCATTACTATTATTTATTACCAGGTTAATAATTATAACAATAAAATAATTCAGACCTGTCTTAGGAGGTTCATGCCTTGAAATCATCATCTCTGAACAGATAGGGCTCCTTACCAAAACTTCTGACCACAGATTGGCAGAAAAGGAACAGGCAGAAGTTTGAGCCAGACAGCACAAGGAAGCAGAGTCAAGAATCAGCAAGAGCATACTATAGATCAAATCTTGGCCTCATAGGGATAAGGGAAAGTAGGCAACTGTAGGGTCCTTTCCCCAACCTTCTATCCATACACCCAGCCCTCCTTACTTGAGCACCTCTTCTCGACACTGCTTTTGGGGTGCGAAGCAGGCGATGGCCCAGACTTTGATCTCAATCCCATTGTAGAACTGTTTCCCTCGCATGTCCCAGACACCCTGATTGGGTGTGGCAATGGCCCGGTTCTGGAGATAGGCAAAGGGGGCGCCCAGGTGAGCCTCAGTAAAGCCAGGTGGGCAGGGGAACAACAGCCCCTGGCTATACAACCCAACCTCCTCCCAAAATGCCCCAGAGATGTTGTCTGGCCCTGACCCTGCTCACCCGGCCGCCATACTGCAAGATGGGCGCCGGCAGCACTCGTCCTGTGACCTCCGTCATGTCATCCTTCACTTTGATCCCAAATTCCTGGATGTAGGGATCTAGGTTGTAGCTGGCATTCTTCATCTACAAGACAAAAGGGGGGAATCTCAGGAGAGTAGCAGCTTGGCAATAATGCTCACCCTCTGGGTCCCAAGTAGAACGCCCTGGGCAGCTGAGACTGGCGAGAAATAGCCCTAAAAAGGGAGGGAAAGTGGAAGATGATGAAAGTGGGAGGGGATAACATAGGGAAGAAAAAAGGGAAAGAGAAATAGGAAACAAAGTAGCTACAGGGTCAAGAAGCAAGAGCAGTACTATGGAGTCCCAAGCAACAAATCTAGACGTGTGTCCTTCCGAGAGTCCTGCCAAGGCAGAAAAGCATCTATGCTACCAGGGGCCCCAGTGACTGAGCAATCGAGCACATGTTTCTCTGCAGTCCCACTGACCAGGCGGCTGATCTCCTCCTGTCTGTCTGGGGCCGACCTAGCTGTAGCCTTTATCATGGTCGAAGTCTGATTGTCGGTCAGCTTCTTAATGCAGCGCTGCCCAGCCACAATGTTACAGACCTGAGGAAACAAGGAAGACAGTTCTGGCTTGAGTTCAGTCCATCCTATACTGAGTCCCACAGTAAGAGAAGAGACCTTGGCTGTCAACCTTGGGAAGAGGACTGCAAAATTCTTTGGGCATACAGGTAGGTTGGAAAATATCCATGTGCAATACCAAAGACAAAATAGCCATTCTGTGATTAAGAGCTAAGGATCCAACCTGGTATTGCTCAGTGAATGAGTGTTGGCCTATGAAGCTGGACATTATGGTTCGATTCCCAGTCAGGGCATATGCCCAGATTGCGGACTCCATCCCCAGTAGGAGGTGTGCAGGAGGCAGCCGATCAATGATTCTCTCTCATCATTGATGTTTCTCTCTCTCCTTTCCTCTCTGAAATCAATAAAAGTATATTTAAGGAAAAAAAAAGAAAAAGAGCTAAGGATCCAGCACCAGATCTGGGCTCAGTCTTGTATGTTAAATGGGGAGAACAGTAACAATCTCATAGGGTTGTTTGGAGATTAAATAAAATAAAGCACTTAAAGGACTGAGTACCGTTCCGGAACACTAAAAACTCAATAAATTGCAGGATAACTTATTATTTACCAAAGGTCCCAGTACAGAGCTCTTCTGAACACTAAAAAACTCAATATGCACAAACTGGATTCGTAAGGTAGTAAAGCAGCTCTCCAATGGTGGCAAGCAGGCCAGGAGGAGTGCGAGCAGTGCTGCGCACCCGGCCCTGGCTCAGGCTCCTGCCGATTGGCGCACTGCTACATCCCTCGGGGGATGTCTGACTGCCAACCCGATCCCCGCAGGCCAGGCAGGGGTCCCAGATTGCGAGAGAGTGCTTGCCAGGCTGAGGGACTCCCCCTCCCCCACTCCGCACAAATCCATGCACCAGGCCTCTAGTATTATAATTTGATTTATATGAAATACCCAAAAAAGACAAATTCACAGAGACAGAATAGATGAGTGATTACTAGGGGTGGAAGGGAAAGTGTGGGGGCGAAGGAATAGTGACTATAATGGTTATGGACTTTCTTCTGGGGGTGATGAAAATGTTTTAATATCAGGTAGTGGTGATAGTTGCATAACTGAAAATACTAAAAAACCACTCACTTGTACATTTTAAGAGAGTGAATTTTATGGTATGTGAATTATATCTTGATAAAGCTATTCTTTAAAAAAAAAAATTCCGCCCTAACCGGTGTGGCTCAGTGGATGGAGCGTCGGCCTGGGGACTGAAGGGTCCCAGGTTCGATTCCGGCAGGGGCATGTACCTTGGTTGCGGGCACATCCCCAGTGGTGGGTGTGCAGGAGGCAGCTGATGGATGTTTCTCTCTCATAGATGTTTCTAACTCTCTATCCCTCTCCCTTCCTCTATGTAAAAAAATCAATTAAAAAAATATATATTTTTTAAATTCCACCAGGCTATATAGCCTACATGATTTGACCCTGAAACTCTCCCCAATATCATCTCCTATTACTTTTTCCCTCATATACTACATGCCAGCCACTATGGCCTCTGTCTATCTCTTAAAAAGACCCAAACTTTCTGCTGCTTTAGATAGAGCCTTTGTACTTGCTATTTACCTCATGCATGGAAGGCTCTTTCCTCAGGTTGTTACAAGATTGATTCTATCTCATAACTTGGGACTCAGCTCAAATATCTCCTAAAAGAGGCCTTCCCTGACCACAATAACTAAAGTAGCTCTCCATACTCCTCCACCCATACTTCTATCCCCTTAATCTGTTTTATTATTCTTATAGCACTTACCACCATCTGAAACTATCTTACTTATCAATTATTATCTATCTCCCCTTCTAGAATGTAAGCTCCATGACAGCAGGAACCTTGTCTTATTAATCTCTACATTCTGGCACCTAAAAGAGTATATGACACATAGCAGGGGCCCAATAAATATTTGTTAAATAAACAATAGTAAAAGTTGAAATATAAGTCATTATATAAATTATTCACCTTGGAAAGTATTGTTTAAACAGAAGTAATATTGCCCAGTTGGGTGGCTCAGTAAGTTGGAGCATCGTCTCATACACCAAAAAGGTTGTGGGTTTGATTCCAGGTCAGGGCACATACCTAGGCTGCAGGTTTGATCCCTGGTTTGGGGTGTTTGGGAGACAACTGAGAAATGTTTCTCTCTTTACTCCCTCTCTCTCATTAATAAACATATCCTCAGGTGAGGATTTAAAAACAAAACAAAACAGAAGTAATGTCAATTTGCTAACAAATCTCAACTGGTAGTAGATATTATCTAAAGCCTAGCTACTTAGCTGAGCTCATCCCTAAAGATTTCTGTTTATATCTCAGAGAAAATATTGCCTTCATCCCACTTTCTGTGCATCAACACCTACTAACTAAGTCAAATTTCTTGGGTTTTGGGATCTCTTCTCCCTTCAGCCCAATTCCCTCTAGTTAGCTCTGAAATCCCAGAAGCTCACAGAAGGCTTGATCTTTGGTTCTATTTGACTCCTGCTGCTGGAACAAACTAAGACAATAGCCTAGGTTAGTGTTTCTCCAACTTTAATGTTCATATGAATCCTCTTTGGATTCTGTTAAAAGACAGATTCTGATTCAATAGGTCTGGTGGTACCTGGGAATCTGTATTTCAAATGAGCTCCTGCATAGTACCCTTGTTGTTGGTCCACTGACCACACTTTGAGTAGCAATGGACTAGACAATGAAGCAGTCAGCAGTAGTTTCTCATTAGACATTTTGTCTGGTGTCCATCTAACCAAATGCAGCCCAATAGTTCTATTTTGTATTCTATAACTTAAGAAATATTACTACTGTCTTTAATTGCAGGATTTTAAACACCTGTTGAAACATAAAAATATAACAAATCTTGGTCTAAAACTTTTTTAAAAAGAACACATTGATCATTAGGAAAATAGGATTCATGTTATACTAGTAGGTAACATTCATCTTCATTTTCTATAAAATAAGGTACACTTGTATCTTTAGGTTTTTTCACATCCTGAACTTCGGAAGACAGGGAAAGAGAAATTAAGAGGACATGAATGTGGATATTTGAAATCTCTGTCCTGAACAAACTAATCACTTATTAGACAGTAAATACAGCTTTCACCTCTGCCTGGCAGCCCTAAAAACACATGAGAGCAGGACTGGAAATAAGAAAACAATTTAGCAGGTAAGAATGAGGCCTATATTTCACAGAATGACCTCATATCTCTCAGAATGTCAATTTCCCAAACTTCAAAATGAAGATGAGAGATTACAAATGGAAAGCAGATCTCTGATGATCAGTGTGCAGATACAATGCTTGTTTCCCTGCCCAACCATTACTTGGCAGCCTCACCTCTAGGGGCAGGTAGGTATGCTTTTGTTCCTGGCCAACTTGCAAGCAGGGCAGGTGGGGATACTTGAGCTGAAGGTTATATTTCTGCTTGAAATACTGTGCCACTGTGCACTCCACAGTTTGTCCACTCTCCAGCTGCAAGGGAAACCTGTTTGGAGGAAAGAAAGGAGGTGTCAAGAGCTCAGGACTGATTCCCACCTCTCCAGACCTACAACCATGAAAGCCCCAGACTTGGCTTTATCCCTATCCAGTCTCTTTAGAGTACTGCCACTCTTGGGAAAGCAGGCAATACAGGGCTCCAAAACAGAAGTCAAAGATTTGAGTGGCAAGTTCCACAACCAACAGGACCTGACCTTATTCATCTGTATTTCTAATGTTGGGCATAAAGCCTGACACACAGTAGGTGCTCATAGTCCAGTATAGTCTGAGGTCAAGAAGGTAGATGAAATCAATGAGAGCTTTCCCAAGGTCTAGCCCAGGAGCTTTCTTTTTCAGGAGGAAATATAAGTTGAAAGAGATGCTAACAATTACAAACTGATAGAGGAGTCAGAGGAAGATGCCTGATCTATGGTAAAGGCCCACGGAGGAAAGGTGGAGACCAAGAAGGCACAAATGGTAGGGAGAGTATCAATGGACCTGGGAAGGTTGGGAGAGGGGTGACAAATACCCACAGCTTATTCAAAAACAGGGCCAGTCCAAGACTTATTCATAAGGTCAGTGGTGGGATGGGAGGGAGTGAAGGGAGTGTGTTGAAATATCTGCCCTCTTCCACTAATGGTATGGCTTAGCAGCCCTGTCAACTTACGTCTGATGGCTGGCAGGGCGGCGTGTAACATTACACACACGGTATTTCCTCTTCATCTGTCCACAGTGGGTCACTTCTACCTTCAGGCCTAGAATATACACACTGCTTGTCAGGGTTGAAATGGGTTGCTCATGTTCCCAGGCTTGGCCTCTCCCCTGAACATATCCCCAGGGGATTTTCTTTTAGGGCTAAAGAGAAAGTAAGGCTGTTTCTCTTCCCTTCCTGCTTGCGTCCTCACCCTTGATCTCCTTGGTAAAGCGCACACGCTGAGAGTCCGTGAGCGGCTTGGGCTGCTCATCTATGTTCCTGATGTCCAGCACCTCACACATGAACTCAATCACCGGCTGTGCCTTATAGAAGGCAGTGGCTGAGACTGTGGGGACAGAGTAGGTATAGCTCAGCTCAGGTTCTGTCTTCCATAATAAATGGAAGTACTGCTCTTTACACCCTCTTCCTTATAGGGTTATGGGATGGGGGAGGGGTACCAGGGCCATAGGAGTGTGGTTGCAGAGCTGGGAGGGATGAGGCTGGGGGTGTGGTCAATGGATTCAGGGTGCCCCTGACTCCATAGCTCTCCCGACTCACCATCAATGTTGAGCATCATCTTCCACATGGCAGGGCGCACAGACTGGTGAAAGCCGAACCAGACCTCGCGCCCACCCCCCAGCGGGTGGTAGTAGCCCTCAGGCGGTGAGAAGAAGGAGCGGCCCACAGGGGTGTACCTGGCAGGGACAGGCAGAGAACTGGTCCCTCGGGCACAGGCCCCCACCCTGTGAGGCATCCTGGGCACGGAGGAGCCCTGGCCTGGAAGGCAGGACACCAGGGCTTTAATTCCAGCTCTGATCCTTTACTAGTTGTGTAACTGACCTTGTGAAGTCTCTACCCTTTCTCTGCCCCACAGGGACAGATGGGGTGCAGCTCAAAGATATCTAAAAGGGACAGGACCAATGATTTAACCCATCTAAATGTATATACACACTTGCTTGGCATATGATACGGTTTCAAAGAATATTTTGTTTGAAAAGAACACTGTAGGACATTAATATGTGCTCATTCCCCTCCGCCCCCCATAGCAGTTCTGACACCACTAGTAGCCCAGATACTAACTATACCCAGTACCTCATGGATGCCAGATGTCTCATGGCCACATCAAGGGCTTGCACAGACTCCAGGGGTACAGGGATCTGGCCACTGACCAGGGCCTCATGCAGCATGCGCCAGCTCACAATGGCTAGCCACTTGATGGAGACCTTGAATATTCGATCCTTCCCTTCCCCGGGGATTGTCACCTCAAAGTCAACCTTCAATAGAGAGAAAGGGGGGAAGGACTATCAATGCTTTCTCACAGTCCAACATTCCCTGCCCTGTCCAACTGTCTCCCACTCCATGGATTTGCTAAGAATCTGTCTCTTGAGCTGATAGGAGCTCACAATGAAAACTCCACAGTAAATGCAGCTACTTAGTCTCCAGCCACCTTGGCTCATTCTACTTGGTTCAGTGCTCTCTCTCAACCACACCTAGCAGAAAGTCCTTAAGGTCTAAGTCTATTTTAAGTCTACTCTCAATCTGCCTAGAACAGGGATAGACATATGGTAGGCGAAACAAACATCAGCACCTATCCATCCCTCACCCTAGAACACACTTTCTCAGAACAAAAAAATGAAAGGGATCTCTGGACTGCCAGACTGGAAACAGGCTTACATGAGCTCTGCCTCAATCCAGACCCTGTGACACAGGTCTAGCCTGACTCCCACCTTACCCGTTCATTGCCAATGGGCAGTGCTGTGACAGTGTAAATGTTCTTCTTTCCATCATACACGGGCTTGCGATCACCAAAGATCTGAGGCTTGAAATGCTGGACCATGTATTCCACCACTTCCCTGTGGGGATAGGAACAGCCTGTGGAAGCTGAGAGACTACCACTTCAAGCTTTTAGAAGTTATTAAAAGTTCAGGGAATGTCCCATCTACTACATTCTCTCCTAGCAGCTATTCTTTTCTTTTTCCATTCTCACACAAGGACATGTTTTTATTGGGGCGGGGGGAGGGAGAGCGAGAGCGAGGGGCGGGGGAGAGAGGGAGAGGGAGAGGGAGAGGGAGAGGGAGAGGGAGAGGGAGAGGGAGAGGGAGAGGGAGAGGGAGAGGGAGAGGGAGAGGGAGAGGGAGAGGGAGAGAGAGAGAGAGAGAGAGAGAGAGAGAGAGAGAAACATCTATGTGAGAGAGAAACATCAATCGACCACCTCCCACATGCTCTGCGACCAGGGATCAAACCCACAACCTAGGTATGTGCCCTGACCAGGAATCAAACCCCAACATTTTGGTGTATGGGACGACGCTCCAACCAACTGAGCCACCCAGCCAGGGCCTAGCAGCTTTAATCTCATCTGCTCTGTCACTGTGCTTCTCAAACTTCAATGTTCATATGAATCATCTGGAGATCTTATTAAAATGCAGATTCTGATTAAAATGCAGATTCTAACTCAGTAGGTCTAGAACAAAGCCTAAAATTCTACATTTCTAACATGCTCCCAGGTGATGCTTCTGGTCTTCACATCACTAAGGTCCTAAAGAACCTAAAAGAGTGAATGCCTTCTGAACAGAGAGGGAGGCTAAGGGGAGAAAGGCTTTATCTTAGGGTCTATCCAGAATCAGGAATAGAATTGAGGCTCCTCCAATTCCCAAACTGATAATAAAAAAATATGGGTGGGAAAGAGATCTAAATTGGGATAGGAATAAACTTTGGAAGAAGAACCTCATCTCCTCCATCTCTGAAGCCCCTAGGTCCCACCACCTATTGTCATCTTTCTAGATTTCACTTTTTATACTCTGCCACTTTAGATACCAGAGTATCCATCTATCCTTCAAAATCCCAACCCATCCAACCATTTGACATCTTCACTTTCTAAACCAAACCTTTTGAATAGTACTGGATAAAAACATTCAAAATGTATATTGGAAGCAACTGTAACCAGTTAGGCTTCAGTGCTACCCAACAATCTTTTTCATGTCCTGATCACTTCCATTCCTCACAGACTATGTCAAAACATCTCAACTACCTCCTAACACCAGAACCTATTTCTATCTCCTAACAAAAAGCAACCCTAGAAGATGGTGGCATAGGTAAACGAGGTACTCGCATCCTCTCACAACATCAAGATTACAATTAAAATACAGAACAACCATCATTCAGAACCACCTGAAATCTGGCCTAATGGAAGCCCTACAACTAAAGAATTAAAGAAGAATCCACATTGAGATTGAAAATGATAAAAAGCAAGGACCTACAACTAAGGTTACTCTATCCAGCAAAGCTATCAAGAATTGAAGGTCATGCCCTAGCTGGTTTGGCTCAGTGGATAGAGCATCAGCCTGTAGACTGAAGGGTCCTGGGTTTGATTCCGGTCAAGGGCACATACCCAGGTTGCAGGATCAATCCCCAGTAGGGGGTGTGCAGGAGGCAGCCAATCAATGATTCTCTCTCATCACTGATGTTTCTCTCTCTCCCCCTCTCCCTTCCTCTCTGAAATTAATAAAAATGTATTTTAAAAAATAATAAAAAAGAACTGAAGGTCAGATAAAGAATTTCACCAACAAGAAAAAGCTAAAGGAGTTCATCACCACCAAACCAGTATTACATGAAATATTGAAGGGTCTTCTTTAAGAAGAAAAAATAAAAAAATATGAATAATAAAATGGCAATAAATACATATTTATCAAAAATTGAATCTAAAAAATCAAAATAAACAAACAGGAATCTAATGAACAAAATAAATTGATGAATAAAATAGAACCAGAGGCATGGAAACATGGAACAGAATGACAAATCTGGGAGGGAAGTGGGGAGAGGCGGGGTGGGAAGAGATTAACCAAAGAATTTATATGTATATATGCATTAACCATGGACACAGACAATAGGGTAGTGAAGGCCTAGGAGCAGCGGGATCCGCGTGGAGGAGGGCAATGGAGGGAGTAAGGGAGAGACATCTGTAATATTCCCAACAATAAAGACTAAAAAAAAAGGCAACTTTAAAAGTCTGAACAATTATAGTAAACCATAGTATGCAAAGTCCCCTCCACCAAGTTCCCAGGCATACAATCATATTTATATATGCAAGGCTCTTCATTTTCTTTCCTCAGATTTGAAACATCCTTCCATATATGATTTTTAAACATCTGAAAAATATGTTAAACTTTACTCATTAGACCAAAATACAGAAAAACAGACACACATCAATGGAACAGAATTGAGAGCCCAGAAATAAACCCCCACATACAATGAACAACTAATTTACAACAAAGGAGCCAAGAATATACAATGGAGAAAGTCTCTTCAATAAATGGTGTTGAGAAAACTGGATATTATTATGCAAAAGAATGAAACTGGACAATTATCTTACACTGTACACAAAAATTAACTAAAAACGGATCAAAGACTTGAATTTACAACCTGAAACAATAAAATACATCAAGAAAATATAGGCACTAAGCTTCTGGACATTGGTCTTAGTGGTCTTTTTCACTTCAAAGGCAAGAGAAACAAAAACAAAAATAAACAAATTGTACTATATCAAACTAAAAAGCTTCAGCACAGCAAAGGAAACCATCAACAAAACAAAAAAGAAATCAACTAAATGGGAGTAGATATTTACAAGTGATGTTTCCAATAAGGGTTAACATCCAAAATATATAAATAATTTATAAAACTCAACAACAAAAAAACAAACAACTGAATTTAAAAATGGACAGAGGATCTGAATAGACATGTTTCAAAGGAAAACATACAGATGACCAATAGGCACATGAAAAAAATGTTCAAAATCAATAATTATTAGGGAGCATATAAGCCTAACCAGTGGTCACGGAAAACAGGGGGATAGGGGCATGCGTGGGGAGGGGTTTGGGATGGGAATGGGGGGATGAGGATAAATATGTGATACCTTAATCAATATAAAGAATTAAAAATAAATAACCCGCCAAAAAAATTATTAGGGGAATGCAAATCAAAATCATGGGATATCAATTACCACATACCTGTTAGAATGGCTATTATCAAAAAGGAAATAATAACAAGTGTTGGCAAGATGTACAGAAAAGGGAATTGAAAATTGATACAGCCACTAAATTATGGAGGTTTCTCAAAAAATTAAGAACTACCATATCATCCAGCAATTCCTCTTCTGGGTACTTATCCAAAAATATGAAAACTAATTTAAAAAATCTATGTACCTTATGTATACTGCAGCATTATCTACAGCAGCCAAGATTTTTTAAAAAAATACATTTTATTGATTTTTTACAGAGAGGAAGGGAGAGGGATAGAGAGTTAGAAACATTGATGTGAGAGAAACATCGATCAGCTGCCTCCTGCACACTCCCCACTGGGGATGTGCCCGCAACCAAGGTACATGCCCTTGACCGGAATCGAACCTGGGACCCTTGAGTCTGCAGGCCAACACTCTATACACTGAGCCAAACCGGCTAGGACAAAGATTTTAAAAAATCAGTTAGTGTCTATCAATGAATGAATATATAAAGGAGGTGTGATGTATATAGATATAGACATGTAATAGGATACTACTCAACCATAAAAAGATGAAATATTGCCATTTGCGAGAATATGGAGTCGTCCTGAGAGTATTATGCTAAGTGAAATAAGTCAGAAGAAAAAAGATAAAACCGTATAATTTCACTCATACATAGAATATAAATCAAAAAGTAACAAATGAACAAACAAAACCAAATTCATAGATTCAGACAACATATTGGTAGTTACCAGAGAGAAGGGGCTGGGAGAAGAGTAAAATGGATAAAGAGAGCAAACATATGGTGATGGATAGAAACTAGGCTTTTGGTGGTGAGCACCCAATACAAATACCGAATTACAAAGTTGTAAACCTGAAATTTATGTTATTGTTAATCGATGTTACCTCATTAAAAAAAAGAAGCCATCTCGGCTGGTGTTGCTCAGTACTTGAGCATCAACCTATGAACCAGGAGATCATAGTTCAATTCCAGGTCAGGCCCTAGCTGGTTTGGCTCAGTGGATAGAGTGTCAGTCTTCGGACTGAAGGGTCCCAGGTTTGATTCCAGTCAAGGGCACATGCCTGGGTTGCAGGCTCGATCCCCAGTAGGGGGCAGCCTATCAATGAGTCTCATCATTGATGTTTCTATCTCTCCTCCCTTCCTCTCTGAAATCAATAAAAATATATTTAAAAAAGAAAAATAATTTATTTTTTTTTTTAAAAAAGAAGCCAAACCCTGGTGGTTAGAGAATAGGCCTGCAGACCGAAGGGTTGCAGGTTCTTCAATTCCCTGTCAGGGCACATACCTCAGTTGCAGGTTCAATCCTCAGCCCTGGTTGAGGGTGTGAGCAGGAGGCAGCCAATCGATGTTTGTCTCTCTCTATCCCTCTCTCTCTCTGTCCCCTTGCCCCACTCCCATTCACTCTCTCTAAAATTCAATGGAAAAATATCCTAACTCCTTGGGTGAGGATTAAAAAAACAAAGAAGCTAAACCCTCAATGAGCTTATGAGATAAATATTTTTCATATGAATTAAAATTCTATAGTAAGCCCTAACCGGTTTGGCTCAGTGGATAGAGCGTTGGCCTGCAGACTGAAGGGTCCCAGGTTCGATTCAGGTCAAGGGCATGTATCTTGGTTTCGGGCACATCCCCAGTAGGGGGCGTGCAGGAGGCAGCTGATAGATGTTTCTCTCTCATCAATGTTTCTCTCTATCCCTCTCCCTTCCTCTCTGTAAAAAATCAGTAAAATATAAAAAAAAATTCTATAATAAAAAGTAGAAAAGTAATAAAAATTAAATTCAAGTATAATTTCTACTTATCAAAATGTCAAAGATAAAAAATACAATATATTAGATTGGTGCAGATATTGGGAAGAGGCACTTTTTAAAAAAAATTGATTTCAGAGAGGAAGGGAGAGGGAGAGAAACATCAATGATGAGAGAGAATAATTGATTGGCTGCCTCCTGCATGCCCCCCACTAGGAATTGAACCTGCAACTTGGGCATGTGCCCTAACTGGAATCAAACCTGGGACCCTTCAATCCGCAGGCCAACACTCTATTCACTGAGCCAAACCAGCTAGGGCAAGAGGCACTCTTAATACCTTGTCAAAGGAAGTAAATGTTGGTACAGCTTACTTTAAAAAAACTAGCATTATCTCAGAATTTTTAAATGGTCTATGCCAGCAAATCCACTCCTAGGAATTTATCCTATACACACGCTCATACTTGAGTGAAAAATGTATATATATTTAATAATATTCAATACAGTTTCATTTTTGTAGCAAAAGTTTACTCAACCTAAATGTTCAATAGAGTTACTAAGTAAATTACAATATCACATTCAATGAAATACCTATTGAGCAAAAGAATGAGGCAGATATGCATGTACTGATATGCATTATTTTCCAAAATATATTGTTTAGTAGGAAAAAAACAAGGTGTAGAACAAGGTATATAGGATTCTATATTCTATACATATGTATATGTTCTATATGCTTGAATATACAAACAAAAATATCTGGAAGCATACTCAAGAATGGTAACAATCATACTAAAAAAATGGTAATAATAAATGCCTCTGGGGGAAAGGACTAGGACATTGGAGATGAGGGCAACAAGAGAAATCTTTCAATGATACTCTTTTTGTAATATTTTAAATTTATTTACATTGTATGTATATAATTTTCAAATATTAATAAAATGTAATTTAAAAAGAAATATTGCTTCTTCTCTCTAAGGATACTCCCTCCAACTATGTATCCTATAATGTCCTCCTGCCTCAGCAAGGACATCCCACTCATTCCTCCCCTCTCTGTCATGTACCTTTAACCTCTCCTCCACTAGCTCCTTCTCTTCAGTTTATAAACATACCATGTCTCATTCTTAAAAACTTTTCACTCATTTCAACAAATATTGAAATGTACTAGGCTAGGCACTGTACTTGACCCCTATAATCCACTCTAGCCAACATATTCCCACTCCCCATGTTTCACTGCTAAACTATCTGGGAAAAGTTTTCTGGTCTCACCATCCTTACCACATTACCTTTCACATATTCCTTAATTCACTATAATTAGATTACTAGCCCAACTACTTTAATAAAACTGCTCTGACAAAAGGTACTAATTAAATCCTAATAGCCAAATCCAATGATATTTTCCTTACTTGGAATCTCCTCCTCAAAAGCTTTCGTGTTGAATTTGGTAATATCACCCTCTAGTAGTTTGTTTGTTTACATCTCTGGATCCTCTTTCAAGGTTCTGAGACTCAGAAAAGTAAAAACTCGTGTATTTGGAGTCTTAGATGTGTATCACTTACCGGTTGACTCTGCGAGGACACTTATCTGGTTTGATATCCACCTCGTAGTGGTAGACGTCAATCTTAGGGATGTCCACCTCAAAGTAATTGGCCAGGAGCTTGATTGGTTTCCCCACTGTGCCAATGCCAGGCCTTCGAGGTGCCTGGAACACCTGCTGCAGAGGGGGCAGGTATGCGCCTGCAGCTACAATACAAAAAGGCTGGTAAGGGTTAAGTCTGGTCATCTCCTTACACTCCTATCAGAGAAGGCACAAGGTTCCCTGGAACAGGAGCAGGAGAGTGCAAGGGTTCCTGCCTACCCAAGTCAACTGAGGGTTTCCATGGGCTCAGACATTCCAGGCTAATTTTTTTTTTTAATTCTCTCCAATGAGGAAAACTACCCTTGTCTATCTTAAATTCAAGTGAATATGTAATAAGTTCCCATTGCATGTTAAGTAGAGGGGATAAATCTGGCTCCCAGTAACAAAATCCTTCCTTCTATGAGATTAATACACATGCCTCCACCAGGTATCTAACAGACCAAGAATGCGCTATTCTCTGTAGCAAGTGCTCACTTCATTCATCACCACCCCAAACACAAAACAGCATCATCTTAACACTCCTCTGTAGGCAGGAGGAACATTTTAAAAAAGGCCAGGTTGGGGGTTGGGGCAGTGTTTGTTTGCTAACAGATTAAAGCAACTAAATGGCTAAGGCTGGAGACAGAAAAGGAGAAAGGGCTAAAAGGATAGAGTTTGGAAACTAAGGAAAGGAGAGAGGCTGAAGTTGGGAGCTGGCCAAGAAACCAGACTAAACCAGAGGTTAGCAGAAAAAGTCCTGAATTGGGAGCCAAGGAAGGAAGGAAGGCTAGAGGTAGGAGCTTGGGTAAGAAGCAAGGCTGCAACTGGGGAAACAATGAAGAAAAAGTCCAAAAGAAGAAAAAGCTAGGGAATGAAGACAGGCAGCATATAGGAGACTGAAGCTAGAGTAGAGGACTTGGGAAAGAGAAGCAGCCATTAGAATGCTGAAGAAGGGAGAGATACTGGCTCTGGGAAGGAGAATACAAAATTGTCTCCACGGTTCACAGCTCCTTCCATATAGAGAGCCCAGACAGTAGCAGGAGGGATCAATTTCAAGACAGATAGGGCCCTGGGGAAAGGGCTAGGGCAAGGCCACTACTTTCTCCTCTCTGGCCATAAGCATGATTGCTGCCTCTAGTTTTATTTTCTAGCTTGAGGGGGAAGGGAGGGAAAAACAGCCTAAGAGAAGCCTTTGTCTAGAGTTACTATTGTCCTGGCTGGTAGAGGACCAGCTCAGGTGGGAGATGAGATGAATAAGCCAGCCCAGAACCTCCCATCACCAGAGCTCTGCTTTCAGTCTGTCTGTCTATAGGTGTGTGTGCATGCGGGAGGGGGGGGGGAGGGAGGGGGGGACGAGGTGGGGTCGGAGGGGGGATGGGGCATATCCTCATCTGGGGGGTCAGGAAGAGGTCAGAACCATTCAAGGGAGGGGCATGCTTCCCAGAGTTAAACTGCTGTCTCCTTCTAACCACCTGTCAAGCCCAGCCTCACAATGCAGACTGGAAATGCAGGCCCAGCCTGGGGGCAAAAGGCCTTTAGGGCTCAGCTACATGGGGGAAGTGAAAGCTAACTACTAGCACCTGGCCACCTACCCCAAAAAGAGGTGAACAGAAAGTACACACAAGGCATAGACAGACACACACACATAATGTGACACATTCTAGTCATACACATCCAAACACTCACTTAGACCTAGACAAAATCTTTACACACATACCCCTCACTACCCTAGACTGTAAGTTCTTCAAAGGCAGGGACCATCTGCCCTGGTCACTGCTGAATCTCCTGCGTGAAAGCCTGGCACACAGGAGGTGTTCAATATACAGATATTAAATGAATGAACAAAGTGATCTGCAGACTCACCACAAAGAACACACACAACACACAAACACACGAACACCTGCAAATTGCTCAGAAACAATTATAAATCCTGCACAGGACAAACGTGTACCCTGGTAGATGTATCTGGTATAAGACACCCTTCCCCTCCCTAAGTTCTTACTTTCCATTCACCTCCTTAGTCTCCCCCAGGCGGAATAACCGTTTGGAGCCCTGAAAAAAGACATCCCTGGAGCTGGGCTAGGTAGAACTGATGGGGGATGGGATAAACACTCTAGCCTCAAAGCCTTCTTTTCCCCAGAAATCGGACTACAGACTAGACAGCCTTAGGCACCAGGCACCCTCTACTCCAAGGAGGCTTTGGGAAAACAGGAAAGTCCCCAAGCTCTCCCTCATCCCCAAACTAGGGAAGGCAGAAGGAAAGAGTAAGCTCTCTCCTATCCCATCCCCCTGCAAGCCTCACAGCTGTAGAAAGTCCACTCCTCGGCCCCCCCGCCCCTCTTTACCTCACCCTGCCCCCAGCTTTTAGTCTGAGAAAGGGAGACACTTCCCTTCAGACCCAGACAGGGACAGACGGCCACTTTGTGATGCAGATGAGGGCCCCAGCAGAGAGGACAAAGCTTGGGCCTTGGGGGAAAGGGGTGGGGTCCTTCCTTGCAGACAAAAGCAAGGAGGGAGGGGCTGTGAAAAGGACACTCCCCCTCCCCCATCCCCAACCAGCCCTGAGAAGAAAAAGTAACAGAGCTGAAAGGCTTGGCTCAGGGATTCCTTCCCTGCAGTTCAGAGGCCCACAACCTCCCAAGAAGCAGACTGCCTATTCAAAAGACAAATTCAAGGCTAGGTTAGCTATCAGGAAGCAAATACTAAGAGGCCAATCTCTCCAAAAAGAATTTGTCCACACATGAGTATACACAGAGTACCTGTATTAAGTATCCAACTATGTGCTTAACAATTTATGTCACACTGGAATGTGATTCAATTTAATTAATAAACATATACTTTGTGTCAGGGCCTAAACACTTGCTGGTTCCACAGATAAATCAGTCCAGTTTATGTGCTTGGAACACACCTGAGCACAGAAGGCACACTTGAACATAAGCCCAGTGAAGCCAACAACAATACTTCAGTTTTGAGTATTGTATCCTCCAACTTCCATGAGAGTTGACAGGTCTTAGCAAGGGGGAGTAATGAGGTACCTCCATTCACAGCTTCCAGAATGAATTTCAATTACCTCTAATGAGGCAAAGCCTGTCCCACTAGGCTACAGCCAGCTCCAGATACCAAGCTCTAGTCCCTTTCCTAAAAGCTTATTTCTCGTATCAAACAAGTCCGTTTTCTTCATCACTCTAGCGCCCATTCGGAATTCATCAGAATAAAACCATTAGCGGTCTGGTATGGGTATCAGCTCCTGACAATCTATCTGAACCTCTGTGACCTACTCTTACTCTAGTCCACAGGTTGTTGCAAATAGTCTCCAGCCTAGAAAACCAAGAGAGCTCCTGGAATGGAGATGGGCTTGAGAGAAGGAGGAAGTAATTTTCTGAAGTCTGTTGCTCGCTGCACTTCACCTTAAGACCTTTACAGACTTTATAAGGTTATTTTTGCTTGGGGGAAAGTACTTACAGATCACTGAATGAATGACTTGAATGAGTCGGTAAAAGCTATTCCCTTGAGATTAGATCTAGTATAAAAGAAAAAGATTCTTCCACCAGAAATAAAATTCATGTCCCAAATGAAAATCCTATTACCATTCCAGATCAAATGGCAGAAAGAGGTGAGATATAACCTAAAGGATTCCCAGGTCTAGACTGCTCCTTCCACCAAAGTGCCACCAACCCACAACCTGTCCTGGGGACTCCAGTCTTCTTGGAAAAGCCCAGCTTCAGTTTCTCCTCTATTCTTATCTCCTTTATTCCTGATTGCTCATGAACAAGGAGAAATTAAGGCTATCACCTGGGACTCACCAGGGTCCATCCCCCAAACTTATTTGTGACAAAAAGCTATCTTGGCAACCTCGGGTCTACAGTGTTGGACCAGAAACGTGCAACCAGGCGGACAACCTCTTCCAGGTAAACCTGGCCCTGGCCTTCATCCTTCAGTAACAAACACCTTTCCTAAGACCTATCTTTAGTGAAAACCCGCCATTGAATCGGTCCAAGTCTTTCCTCATCC
Source organism: Cnephaeus nilssonii (assembly GCF_951640355.1). Lineage (NCBI taxonomy): Eukaryota > Metazoa > Chordata > Mammalia > Chiroptera > Vespertilionidae > Cnephaeus > Cnephaeus nilssonii. The sequence goes on from NC_137078.1 coordinate 80,637,330, forward strand.
AAGTGGCAAAATAAGGCAAGGCACTTTAGCAGTTTCCCTCAACCCATTCTTGGCAAATTGTGACCGTTTTCTGAGCCAAGTGTAAGAACCCCCAAGATGGGGAAAGGGACCATTTCTATTTGCGCCCAGCCAGCATAACCTTAGAGAGAATGCACCCCATCAGCGCGCTCCTTTTCCCAAGCCAAACCGCGCGGGATGAAGAGTGGGGGTAATTTGGGCAGCCACGCCCCCACTACCTAGGGCAGCCCCTTCTAGCGGCCACCTCTGCGCATGCTCGAGTGCCTCTGCTCAGGCTCCCGGGACTCGCGAGGGGGTGAGGGGGAATCCTGGGGCTGGATCCCCACCCACCGCCCCCTGACCCTCGCCCCCGCGTCAGGCCCGGCTGGGCGGAGCTTACAGTCCAGGTCTGGCGCCTTCTCCCAAGGGACACTAGCCCAGCCCAGACTGGCTGAACCCCCACCCCGGCATGCTACAGCTAGGGCCCATCTGTATGGACCTCCTCCTCTCCAGGACACCTGGAGTCCGCCTCCTGCCACCTGCCGGGACTCTCCTTAGGCCTCCAGGCATCTCCGGGAGTCCTTACGTGTGTTCAGGCCCTTCTCCCAGATTACTTCCCACCTCCAGGAGTGCATAGAGCCTCCTTTGATAAACGGCCCCCATCTCAGAGCCCCCTTCACAAGGTTTCCCCCGGAACTACACACAGCCCCCTTCAAACTGGGCCCCCATGCCATAAGAGCCCCTCTCCTCACGCAGGAAACCTTTCCTCACTCGGAAATCCAGCTCCTCAGGCGGGAGCCCCCTGGTCCTTTGGAGCACGCACCGTTCCCCCCGCCTGCAGACCCTTACCTGCTCCCGAGGGTCCCGCTTCCATCCCATATACCCGTGCGGAGGTCAGGCGGCCCGGAGACTGTGGAATCCAGTGTGAGGGGCCTAGGTACCCCGCACTCTAGCTGCTAGGATTCCCGGGCCGGGCTCGGCTCCCCCCCCAAGCCCGGCCGCTCGCACCGCCACCCCCGCAGCCTCCGTTGCCGCCGCCGCCGCGGAGCCTGCAGCAGCTCCCCCAGTGAGCGCCCGGCCAGTTGCCAGTGCGCAGGCGCGACCGCCAGGCCCAGGGGGCGGACGGGAACGAGTCAAGCGGGGCGCTCCGAAGGCAACAAAGGCCAATGGAGAGAGGCGGGGGCACCGGGGACCCGAGGCAGCGGCCCCTGGCGGACACCCGTCGCCCTGCAGCCCGGAGGAAGGGCTTCGGTAGAGGCGCAGCGTTACCGCGCAGTGGCGTAAGTGGGGCGGGGCGGGGTTGGGGTGGGGACACTCCCCCAACCCCTGAAGCAGCCGCAGGCCCTGTCTTTTTTCCCAAATAGGTCCCTCCAATCCTACACATAGCCTCCCCTCTTCTCACAGAGCCACGCGCACATTACAGGAACCCCACCTCATTCCCTGGTCCCCCTCAACACTCCGAGCACCCCATCACCGAGGGGCCCTGCCTCCCACCTTTCCTCCTAATCTCTCTCATCCTTCACGCGTTGGCTGCGAAGGGACTACCTCCCCGAAGCCTTTCTCTGTCCCTGACTCACTGAACTCCCTAACGCCACCCTCTTTCCCAAGCTGAGTGCTGGGCATTGAGACCACAGATATGAGAGACCCTGCCTACCCTGGAAGGTGTCACAGTTTCAACCTAAGTGCGGCTACAGACCTCTGTGGATGGGACCTGGAAGCACCTGTCTCCACTTTCTCACTACTGCTCGCTCACTCAAATCTGCTTCTGTCCTCACCACTTCACTTAAGACTTCTTGTGTCGAAATTCAAAGAATAATTTTCCATTCTTATTTCTCTGCAATATGTGACACTATGCCTCTCCTTCCTTTTTTAGCCTTCTCCTTGGCTTCAGCATTTTCTGGGATCTGGTGCCTAAGTTCTTGTCAGTAGTGTTCACCATGGTTTCAAACCCAGCTCTCTTCTAATTCCACTCTTCATTTTCCCCTTGAAGGCTTCATGCATTCTTATGGCTCAACGATCTTTCCAAATCTCCATTTCCATACAAGTCTCACACTCATATTTCCAAGTGTCTGCTGGACAGCTCCACCTGGATAGCCTACCATCACTTCAAATTTAAAGAGTCCAAAATCAAACTCTTTATATTTACCCCACAAACGTGCTTGTCCCATGCATCCTGTCTCTGCAAATGGCATCATCCCAGAAATGAAGTTTCTCTCTCTCCCTTCCTTCTCCCCGCCCCCCCCCCCCAATTCAGCTGTGCACCAAATCCTGACATGTTTACTTCCTTAACTACTCTCACATGATCCTCCTGCCATTCTGATGGCTCCTCTTGGTAGTGCAGACCCTTTAACTTTGCTCAAAGTATGTCAGTTCCGTGCTAGTCTCACAATTGCTGAGAAGATTCCTCTCATTTGGTCTGTTGGAATTGATAGGTGGTAAGAGACCCAGCTCAAACATCACCTTTCCCTTATATTCATTCATATGAATTCATCCATATGCATTTTTGATGCCTATTTTACACTAAATGCTGTGCAGAAGGCTAGGAACTTAAGACACAGACCATACCCACTCCCTAACCATAGAGAGATTAATTTCTGACCCACATCACAGTCTGCCTTGCTTAGCAGAGGTTCTCAAAACAGGAGGTATCAGAATAATCTGGAGAACTTGTTAAAACACTGGTTGCTGAGCCCAGCTGGTGTGGCTCAATGGTTGAACATCGACCTATGAATCAGAAGGTCATGGTTTGATTCCCAGTCAGGGCACATGCCCGGTTGCGGGCTTGATTCCTAGTGTGGGGTGTGCATGAGGCAACCAAGCAATGATTCTCTCTCATTGATGCTTCTATCTCTCTCTCCCTCTCCCTTCCTCTCTGACATCAATAAAAATATATTTAAAAAACAAAACACAGGTTGCTGAGCCCTACCTCCAGAATTTGTGATTCAATAGGTCTTGGGTGGGACCCAAGAATGTGCATCTATAATAATAAAAGCGTAATATGCTAATTAGACCAGGCGTCCTCCTGGACAACCTCCTGGACGAAGCCGGGGCTGCGAGGGAAGGCCGGGTTCCAGGTGCCAGAGGGAAGATGGTGCTGGCAGCCAAGGGAAGGAAGGCCTACTCTTGCATGAATTTCATGCATCCGGCCTCTAGTTTCTAATAAGTTTCCAGATGAGGTTGATGCTGCTAATCTGGGGACCACACTTTGAGAACTACTGCTCTACAGTATAAAGTTAAGAACAAAGACTTTAGAGCCAGTGTTTGGGTTTTAGCCCTGGTGTTGCCATTTACTAGCTGTGTAACACTAGGCAAATTACTTAACTTCTCTGTGTCTCGATTTCCTCCACCCCCATTTTGAGAGGTGAAAAATAGTACCCACCTAATTGGGCTGTTGTTAATGCATATAAAAACCTTAGAATAGTGCCTGCTAGAATGTAGGCAAAGTGTTGGCTGCTATCAAAATTATCTGGCTCTTGCACTGTATTCTAAGTTCTTTAAGAATAGAGACCATATCAGATGCATTTCTGTTCTCCTGTAGTGCCTGGCACAAAGCTGTGCCTAGAATAATCAGTAAATCTGGGTTGATCTGAATCAAACAGATGGCATCAAAATATCCTCAAAAGTAGCAAGACCTTTTTACCTTGGTATAACCATGCTGCAAGCTCAGCATTCCATAAGAAGAGTGTATCCCCTGTTCTAAATACCAAGCCTCACACATAACTTTGTAGAAAGGCAATGGCCACTATTCTGACCCCTTTCCCAAGTGGCTAGCAGAGTCAAGCCTAGCCCTGGCCTCTCAGTGTCTTTCTGCAAAGTGTCTCCATTATCAGAGATTTCACTCTTGGCGAGGCAAAGTGGTAGAATATAAAGGGAATCCAGATGCATTTTGCTTTTTTATGCTGACCAGCTGCTTGCAGTAATTCTTGATGTACATTCCCAGGAAGCTATTTGCTCCTTGTGTTTCTAGTTTAATCCTTGCATCTCAGTCCATAGCTGACTCACACCCAAGGGTCTCTGTTTTATGGGCCAGAGCCCAGGTCTTTCCACTTTTACACTTTCTCTACATCCAGAGCTTCCCGGTCCCAAAACAAAAATGGCCTGAAAACAAAAAAAAAACACTGCATCTCCATCTATATTTTCCTTTTCTTAATATTTAAAAAACAGCCTGGGCCCGGCCAGTGTGGTTCGGTGGTTGAGCGTCAACTTATGAACCGGGGGTCAAGGTTTGATTCCCAGTCAAGGCACATGCCTGGGTTGCGGGCTAGATCCCCAGTAGGGGGCGTGCAGGAGACAGCCAATCAATGATTCTCTCTCATCATTGGTGTTCCTATCTCTCCCTCTCCCTTCCTCTCTGAAGTCAATAAAAATACATTTAAAAAAATAAATAAATAAACAGACTGGGAACAATAAAATCAAGGTAGTAACAAAGACATAAAATAGTCCTGGCCAGTTTTGCTCAGTAGAGTGTCGACCAGCAGGGTCACAGGTTAGATTCCCAGTCAAGGGCATGTATCTTGGTTGCAGGTTTGATCCTCAGCCCTGGATGGGGTACAAGCAGGAGGTAACTAATCAATGTGTTTCTCTCACGTAAATGTTTCTTTCTCTCCTCCCTCGCCATCCCTTCCACTCTCTAAAAATCAAAGGAAAAAATATCCACTCCTCGGTGAGGGTTAAAAAAACAACACACACACACACACACACACACACACACACACACACACATATATACAACAAATTATATATGCAACTATCATGAAATGAACCACTGACAGCTCTTGCACGCACCACCTCTTTTTATCTATAATAAATGTATTACATTTCAGAAGATAATTTTAAAAATCAGAAATCATGAACAACGGAGTTAATAAATGTCAGATGGCACTTTGAAAAGACATGAAATTGGTAGGCTTTATAAAATTACTTTTTTGAAAATTGAGGTATAATTGACATAATAAACTGCAAGTATATAAAGCAGTGGTTCTCAACCTTTCTAATGCCGCCACCCTTTAATACAGTTCCTCATGTTGTGGTGACCCCCCAACCATAAAATTATTTTCGTTGCTACTTCATAGCTGTAATTTTGCTACTGTTAAATGAATCGTAATGTAAATATTTGTGTTTTCCCATGGTCTTAGGCGACCCTGCTAGCGGTTCTCAACTGCTGCTGTAAAGCCTAAGACCATCGGAAAACACAGATATTTACATTACGATTCATTTAACAGTAGCAAAATTACAGCTGTGAAGTAGCAACGAAAATAATTTTATGGTTGGGGTCACCACAACATGAGGAACTGTATTAAAGGGTGGTGGCATTAGAAAGGTTGAGAACCACTGATATAAAGTGTACAATGTAATCAATTCTAACATATGTATCAACCTGTGAAACATCACAAGACAGTGAACAAATCTATCACTCCCAAATTTTAAAACTCATCACAGAAATTTAATAAACATAAGGGAATTTTTATATAACTATAATTAATTTGGAACCCTGTGTAAAATTACTTTTTTTTCTTTAAAAAAATTCAAAAGAAAAAAATGCAAAACAAGGATTAAGCAACAATTAAGGAGGACATTGAGAAAGTTATCAAAAATGACCAAAGAACACCTAACCCAAAAGATTTCCAGCCATTCCTGAAAGAGATAATTCTGTTCCATGTCATATGCATGGTTTTAGAATATGAGAAAGGTCCTGGCATGATAACTCAGTTGCTTAGAGCATCATCTCATTACACTAAGGTTGTGGGTTTGATCCTTAGTCAGGACACATATAAGAATCAACCAATGAATGCATGAATAAGTAGAACAACAAAAATTGGTGTCTCTCTTTCTTCTTCTTTCTTTCTCTCTAAAGTCAATCAATAAAAAGTTTTTAAAAAGAAAGAAATCAATTTGTTATTCCACTTATTTATGCATTCATTGGTTGGTTTTTGTATGTGCCCTGACTGGAAATTAAACCTGCAACCTTGGCATATCGGGACAAATCTCTAACCAACTAGTTACCCAGCCAGGGCTCTCTCTCTAAAAAAAAAAAAAAAAAATCAATAAATAGAATATGGAAAAAAGGGGAATTTTTATAATTTGTTCATAATAGCAGATAAAGAGCCTCATCTCTTATTAAATGATGGTATTACAAAAAGAGATCTCAGAACTATGGATGCAAAATTCACAAGTCCAACACTAGCATATAGAATTATATTACAGATTAATTAAAATTATGATGATAATAGCTAACATTATTAAGTGTTTACTTAATATTAAGTGCCAGGCACTGTTCCAAACTTTACATATGTTAACTCCAACCTCACAAAATTCCTGGTGCATCATAGAATAAATAGGTAGGCTTCAACTGAGAGCAATAGATAAATAACCAGAACAGGCAGGGACTGTTATTTTAAAACCTGTAGCATTTAATCAGTAATAACTAATTATACACTATAATAATAAAATACCCAATTCAAAATACTTAGAAATAAACTTTATGAGATATTTGTGATCTATGAGAAAATCTATAAGAATCAATAAGACATATTTAAAAAGCCTGAGTTAAGATCACACTCATATGTGGAATCTAAGTAACAAAATAAACTGATGAACAGAGTGGATCCAAAGACATAGATGCATGGAACAGAGTGGGAAATCTCAGAGGGAAGGCAGGGGAGGGTGGATGGGTGGCAGGTAATCAACCAAAGACCTTGTATGCATATATGCATAATCTGGACACAGACAATAGGGTGCTGAAGGACTGGGGGGGGCAGGGGCGGTATAGAGGGGGTAAATGAGGGTGGAGGGGGGACATATGTAATAATTTCAACAATAAATAATTTTTTAATATATTTTATTGATTTTTTTTTTTTACAGAGAGGAAGAGAGAGGGATAGAGAGTTAGAAACATCGATGATAGAGAAACACCGATCAGCTGCCTCCCGCACAACCCCTACTGGGGATGTGCCCGCAAACCAAGGCACATGCCCTTGACCGGAATCGAACCTGGGACCTTTCAGTCCACAGGCCGACGCTCTATCCACCGAGCCAAACCGGTTTCGGCAATAAATAATTTTTTTAAAGCCTGAGTTAAGTAAAGAGGGAGGCCAAGTTCCTAGATGGAAAAACCAACTAATGTAATAATATCTGTTGGACCCTTGATACTCCAAACCCAAGTTCTGAGAACTAGCATCAGCTATTGCCACCCATCACAAGTATTATGCTCAAGAAATACAAAGAAACAAGAATGGATGAGAGCCAGACTCTACCAACTAAGAAGAGACAAATATATATATTAGTGCTATCCAATAGAAACATCATACAGGATAGATATGTAATTTTAGATATTTTAGTAGCCACATTATAAAAAGGGAAAAGGGAAACAGGAAATTAAATTTAATAATATATTACTTAACCTCAAAATATTATCATTTCAACATGTCATCAATATAAAAATTATGAATATTTTACATTCTTTGTATATAGTCTTTGAAATATGGTGTGTATTTTACACTCATGGTACATCCATCTCAATTCACACTAGCAACATTTCAAGTGGCTACTGTACTGGAGAGCACAGATGCTGATTTCAATGTAATTTTGAATATAATAATAGAGGCAAGCCCAGTCCGTGTGCTCAGTGGTTGAGCATCAACCTATGAACCAGGAGGTCACGGTTCAATTCTAGGTCAGGATTGTGGGCTCAATCCCCAAGTAGGGGGCATGCAGGAGGAAGTCAGTCAATGATTTTCTCTCATCATTGATGTTTCTATCTCTCTCTCCTGCTTCCTTCCTCTCTGAAATCAATAAAAAAAAATATTTAAAAAAGAAATAACAGAGGCAAGCATGGGAACTAAAAGGAGGTATGTCTAACCCATGGGAACTAAAAGGAGGTATGTCTAACCCAGTCTGGAGTACTCAGGGTAGGTTTCCTAGAAGAGATACCTACTTAAAAAGGCCTGAGAGGATGAGCAGGAATTGGCCAGGCAAAAGATGGGAACAAGGCATACCAAGCAGCGTTAGCAGAGATTATGAAGGTGAATAACCCCACATATACCAGGAACTATCAATTGTGATATTCTAGCATAAAGAAGGAAGCAAGAAACAGTGAGAAGATGCTAGAAGAAGTACACCATGCCCAAATCTGCCCACTCTCACCCCTGCCCAAACCAGCCAAGGGTCAGCAGGGGGAGGGACAGGAGGAGCTGTCCCTGGTTCTGACACCCAAAGCAAGTTCACAAGTGTAGTTCCACCCAGGCTGGAACTGAACTGACCCAAATCAAGCCTATTTCCCGGGTCTTCTGCAACACACATGATGACCCAAAACCCTAAACTTGGCCAGGCTCCATTATTTTTTTTTTATTGTATTACATGCTCAATGATCAAGATATTGTAATGGAACTGTACACTGGCATTTTATATCAGTATATTCCTTTGGAAAGCAATGTGGCAATATGTAACAACAGCCATATTGTGTTCCTGTGCTTTGATTTATAATTCCATCTAGTTACATACTGAAACACTTGAAATCAGAAAAACCTGGGTCAAATATCAGCTCTACCACAAGTGGAAATATAACCTTGATCAAGCCATAGTCTCATTATGAATTGTCATTTCCCCATTCATAGAAATCACACAGAATTGTGAGAAGATTAAATTAATTAATGAATGGTAAAGGCCAAACACAGCAAGCACTTATAGGTGCTGAATACATGATAATTCCCATGGTCTTCTGATATGCTCATTTTCTTTCTACATAATCTCAATCATTATCATAGCTTTACTTTCCTTTAATAGTAAATAAAAATAGAAAATGAAGAGGAGAGCCAATCAATCATACCCTTTTTTTAAACAAAATATATTTTTATTGATTTCAGAGAGGAAGGGAGAGGGAGAGATAGAAACATCAATTATGAGAGAGAATCATTGACCGGCTGCCTCCCATGCGCAGTGGGGGATCAAGCCCACAACCTAGGTATGTGCCCTTGTCCATAATTGAACCCGGGACCCTTCAGTCCGCAGGCCGACACTCCATCATTCACTGAGCCAAACCAGCCAGGGTGGTCATACCCTTTTTAAAGGGAAGACACTTCTATCCCTATCGCCATCTAAGTTGGGCTACAAGAGCCACCCACTAATAGGTTTCTGGCTTGAGCAAGTCAGAGGTTGGTACCATATCCTGAGATTAAAAACACTAAAGGAGGAGCAGGTTTGGGAAGAAAGACAATGACTGCAAAATATTCTACTACAGCTGTCTCATACATGGTTGAATATATGATGTGAAACCAAGAAAAGATGTTTCACTTAAAGCTCCATATTTAAGAGTTAAAAGTGTAGATAGTAACTAGAGCCATAGGCATCAATGAGAACTAGCAAAGCGGGTGTGTTGCATGAAGAGAGAATAAAGACAAAACCCTAAAAAACATCACTTGCCCTAGCCAGTTTGACTCAGTGGATAGAGCCTCAGCCTGGGGGCCGAAGGGTCCTGGAATTAGTCAGGGGCATGTATCTCGGTTGCAGGTTCCCCTCCACCCAGGCCCTGGTCAGGGCATGTGCAGGAGGCAACCAATCAATGTGTTTCTCTCATGTCGATATTTCTCTCTCTTTCACTCTCTCTAAAAACCAATGGAAAAATATCCTCGGGTGAGGTTTAAAAAAAAAACACACCAAAAAAACAAAATACCCCATACAAAAATGGTAATAAAATCCTGTGTATTCTAACTCCTAATATATTAGTCTCTACTTTTCTATATCCCTACTGCTATTATCCAAGTCTAGGTTACCACTAACTCTTGCCTGGATAAGTGCAACAGCCCCCTAACTCCCTACCTCTAGTCTTATACTCTTAGATACATCATCTAATTGCATCAGGGTGATCTTTCCAAAATACAAATATATATTCGTTCATTCAACAAACATTTACTAAATGCCTACCAGTTGTGAACAAAGCAGACATGTATTTCCTTGCACTTACAAAGAATACAGTGATAGACAATAAACAAATTTTAAAAACCCCAAAATATATTCCAAGATAAGTGCTTTGGAAAAAAAAAAAAGAATGGGATGCTGTAAGACAGAATAAGAGGATAATTGGAAATAGTGACTATATCAGTGGTGAAAAAAGATGAAGGTCAAGTCCAGGCAGATGACAAGTGTGGTAGGTAACAGACTTCAGCACATGAATCATTTCCACAAGAATCATTTCGTTGATGAGAAGAGACAGCCCTCACCTGCTACGATGGTGGTTAGCAAGAGAAACAAAGAGATGCAGATGAGAGCAGCAATTAACCAAGAGTTAATAGACACTGTAGGAAGGGAATGCCTCAAAGAGTTGCTAAGAGCTAAATTAATTCAATGTGGCTGAAAGGATCAACTAAAGGCACACTGTAAAGAGGTAATTAAAGAGAAAGAACTAGAACACATTACTGTTGATGACGTGGTGGCTGAAATCACACCATAAGGAAGAGTCCTGGTACCTGACAGTGTAAAGAAGGAGCTTCTGCCCGGCCGGCATGGCTCAGTGGTTGAGCATCGACCTGTGAACCAGGAGGTCACGGTTTGATTCCGGGTCAGGGCATGTCTGGGTTGTGGGCTTGATCCCAAGTGTGGGGGGTGCAGGAGGCAGCTGATTGATGACGCTCTCTCCTCATTGATGTTTCTATCTCTCCGTCCCTCTCTCTTCCTCTGTGAAATAAATTTAAAAAAATATTTTTTTAAAAAAGAAGGTGCTTCTACAAAAAAAAAAAAGAACATCCCTAGCCGGTGCTCAGTGGTTAGAGTGCCGGCCCATGGACTGAAGGGTCACAGATTTGATTCTGGTCAAGGGCACATCTCTCTCTCTCTCTCTCTCTCTCTCTCTCTCTCTCTCTCTCTTCCCCCCCACCCTTCCATTTTCTCTAAAAATCAATGGAAAAAATATCCTTGGGTAAGGATTAACAACAACAACAAAAATAAGAACATTCCTTGCTCAGCATTCCAGCCTTTAAGATTGAATTAGATTGTGTTGTTTTGTGGTTTTATTTCTGAAAGTACAACCTGCCATAAATTAGAAATCGATTTCCCAATAAAATCCTTTTTTTTTTGAGGGGGGTGGGTGGTTAATCCTCACCTGAGGATATTTTTTCCATTGCTTTTTAAGAAAGAGTGGGAGCCAAAACCAGTTTCGCTCAGTGGATGGAGCGTCGGCCTGCGGACTGAAGGGTCCCGGGTTCGATTCTGGTCAAGGGCATGTACCTTGGTTGCAGGCACATCCCCAGTGGGGGGTGTGCAGGAGGCAGCTGATCGATGTTTCTCTCTCATCGATGTTTCTAACTCTCTATCCCTCTCTTTTCCTCTCTGTAAAAAATCAATAAAATATATTTGAAAAAAAAATAATACTACATCCTTAGTTAAAAAAAAAGAAAGAGTGGGAAGGAGGGAGGGAGGGAGAGAGAGAAAGGGAGAGAGAGAAACATCAATGGGAGAGAGCCACATCGACTGATTGCCACCCCTATAAGCCCTAATAAGGGGTGGGGAGTGAACCAAAACCCAGATATGTGCCCTTGACCAGGAATCAAACCCAGATCCTTCAGTGTGCAGACGGATACTCTAACCATTTTGGCCAGGGCCAAAATGAAATCCTTTTTTGCATGATGGTATACAGTTTTTTGATTAAGGTATCACATATTTGTCCTCATCCCCCCATTCCCATCCCACACCCCTCCCCACGCATGCCCCCACCCCCCTGTTGTCCTTAACCACTGGTTAGGCTCATATGCATGCACACAAGTCCTTTGGTTGATCTCTCCCCTCATGAATAACATTTTAACCCTTTGCACTCGCTTGCTTTTTTCTCGATTCCCTTATTCTAATGTTAACCGTGTCGAGTCACACTCGACATCCGATTGCAAAAGGTTAAAAAAAGCTAAAATACTGTTCCAGCATGCAAGCTAGGAGGTGGGGTGATAAGACTTAAAGTTAAAGTGTCCTAAAGGTTCTTGTACTGTTTAGGACAAGGATAAAGGTATTGATTCATGTAGACTTTGGTAAGCAAACATGATAAAACTTCAAAAAAAAAGCTATTAAGTGAATAGAAAAAGTCCCTGGCCAGCATGGCTCAGTGGTTGAATGTCAACCCATGAACCAGGAAGTCAGGGTTCAATTCCTAGCCAGGGCACATGCCCAGGTTGCAGGCTCAATCCCCAGTAGAGGGCATGCAGGAAGCAGCTGATCACTGATTCTCTCCCATCACTGATGTTTCTCCCTGTCCCTTCCTCTCTCTGAAATCAATTAAAAAACAAAACACAAAACAAAACAAGGTGAGGAATTTGTCCTATTAAGTCTTATTACAAAAATGTGGTAATTAAGACAGTGAGGTAAGTAGCCTAGAGTTAAATTGGCTAGTAAAACAGAATACAGAGTCTGGAAACAATATAGAGAACAATGACAAAGGTGGCAATGCAGAACACTAGGCAAAGGACAAACTAATTAATAATGGAACTGGGAAAACAGATTATCTATGTGGAAAAATATAAAATCTGAGTCCTATCTCACCTCACACACAAAAATCAATTCTGGTGAAATGCAAGTCTTGAAAAACATTTAAAAAATCCTATATAATAAAACCCAAATATGCAAATAGACCGAACAGTGGAAAGACCAGTCAATATGACACGCACTGACCACAGGGGGCAGACGCTCGATGTAGGAGCTGCCCCCTGGTGGTCAGTGCTCTTCCACAGGGGGAGCACCGCTCAGTCAGAAGCCAGGCTCATGGCTGGCGAGTGCAGCGGTGGTGGAGGGAGTCTCTTCCACCTCGGCAGCAGTTCTAAGGACCCCTCAGGGGATGTCCAGGGATTGGGCCTAAGCCAGCAGGCGGACATCCCCCAAGGGGTCCCGGATTGCAAGAGGGTGCAGGCCGGGCTGAGGACCCCCCTCCCCCAGTGCACGAATGTCGTGCACCAGGCCTCTAGTATATATATAAGCAACTTGAGATGGGAAAGAACCATAACCATAACATACTAACCAAAAACATACTAAGCATTAAAAAATAAAAAGACCGTCATTTCAACTAGATTAAAATTAAGAATTTAAATTTGCCCTAGCTGGTTTGGCTCAGTGGATAGAGTGTCGGCCTGCGGACTGAAAGGTCCCGGGTTCCATTCTGGTCAAGGGCATATGCCCGGGTTGCGGGCTCGATCCCAATGGAGATCATCTCTGTCATCATTGATGTTTTTATATCTCTCTCCCTCTCCCTTCCTCTCTGAAATCAATTAAAAAAATACATATTTTTAAAAAATAATTTAAATTCATCAAAAGATATTACAAAGAAAGTGAAGACAAAGCAAAAATCAGTATTTACAATACAAATAACCATCAAATTATAAGTATCCAATATTTATTAAGAACATGTAAAAATTTGCCAAAACCGGTTTGGCTCAGTGGATAGAGCGTCGGCCTGCGGACTGAAAGGTCCCAGGTTCGATCCCGGTCAAGGGCATGTACCTTGGTTGCGGGCACATCCCCAGTAGGGGGTGTGCAGGAGGCAGCTGATCGATGATTCTCTATCATCGATGTTTCTAACTCTCTTTCCCTCTCTCTTCCTCTCTATAAAAAAAATCAATAAAATATATTTAAAAAAAAAAAAAGAACATGTAAAAATTTAAGAAAAACAGATAATTATATATTTTTTAAACTAGAGGCCCGGTGCACGAAATTCATGCACTGTGTGTGTGTGTGTGTGTGTGTGTGTGTGTGTGTGTGTCCCTCAGCCCAGCCTTCACCCTCTCCAATCTGGGACCCCTCAAGGGATGTCCGACTGCTCATTTAGGCCCGGTATCAGTGGGATCAGGCCTAAATGGGCAGTCGGACATTCCTCTCACAATCCAGGACTGTTGGCTCCCAACCGCTCGACTGCCTGCCTGATTGCCTCTAACCGCTTCTGCCTGCCAGCCTGATCACCCCCTAACCACTCCCCTGCCAGCCTGATCAATGCCTAACTGCTCCCCTGCCTACCCGATTGCCCCTAACTGCCCTCCCCTGCTGGCCTGGTCACCCCTAACTGCCCTCCCCTGCAGGCCTGGTCTCCCCCAACTGCCCTCCCTTGCAGGCCCGTTCCCCCCCAACTGCCCTCCCCTGCAGGCCCAGTCTCCCCCAACTACCCTCCCTTGCAGGCCTGGTCCCTTCCAACCTCCCTCCCCTGCTGGCCTGATAGCCCACAACTGCCCTCCCAAGCCAGCCATCTTGTGGTGGGGCCATCTTGTGTCCACATGGGGGCGGCCATCTTGTGTGTTGGAGTGATGGTCAATTTGCATAGTTCCTCTTTATTATATAGGATAGCTTTTTAGTACCCAGAAAAAAAAATGCTCAGCACAGTGAGAGGGAAAAAGAAACAAAGAAAAACACACACATACCAACTCATGTAAGAGCACATCCTGGTAAAACTCCAAATTTTGAGGGGGGAAAAAGAGATCTTAGAAGCTTCCTATCAGAGCACTTAGCAAACTTTTTTGTTATTGATTCTTTTACCTGTTTTATATGAGGGCAGGGAAAATGTCCACCTTCCTCACGAATACCACCAGCGCCAAAGTGCCTGGAAAAGGGAAGGTGCATAGTATTTGTTGAACCAATGTCATGTAATTTTTGAAACTACACCCCATCTATACCCTTGGAAATACTTCCTTATTGATGGCGGGCATTTTAGGGCTGACAAAGTCATTGCATCAATTAAAGGGATGAATCCGAAAATGAATACCAATTTTTTTTTTTGTTAATCCTCACCTGAGGATATTTTTTCCATTCATTTTTAGAGAGAGTGGAATGGGGGGAGGGGAGAAAAGACGGGAGGGAGGAAGGGTGGGGGAGAGAGAGAGAGAGAGAGAGAGAGAGAGAGAGAGAGAGAGAGATGTGAGAGAGACACATCGATCGACTGGTTGCCTCCTCTATGTGCACAACAGGGGCCTGGATGGAACCTGAAACCCAGGAATCGAACCCGCGACCCTTCAGTGTGCGGGCTGAGGAGGCTCTAGCAACTGAGGCACACCGGCTAGGCCTACCACATTTGTTTAGATTTCAATTACGCTTTCCAAGAAAGTCCTCAGGGTTTGAAGTCGAAAAGGCCTAGATCTGAACCCTGGTCTGACTTACAAGAGGCGTGATTGAGACTTCTCAACCCCTTCAACAAAACTTCACTGATCAGAGACCAATCTTGAGGCAAGGGTGCCTGCAGGGAAGGGACACTTGGGCGATAAGTACGAAATAGTCCTTTCCCTCCTGAGTTCATGACTGAACAGACACAAGAAAACAAAAATTACCACAGCTTCCCCACGGGTTGTTCCCTACCCCTTCGAGCCCATTTTCCCCACAGCTTCAAAATATTGTTTCAAAGTGAACACCGCTGCAACTTACTTGCTTCCTTTCAGAGTCGTTCAGTGCTTCCCTGTGCCCTCAGGAGAAAGGGCCATCGAGTTCTGTGAGACAATCCCGCGGGAGCGATGAGCGAGCGCGCCTCGCGGGCCTCCCTCTCACTATGGCGTCCTACCCGGGCTACACATGCCTCAGCCACGCCTCCCAACAAGGATCTGATTGGGGAGCGTGGAGGGACGACTGAGCATGCGCGACTTAGCTCCTCCCCCATGCCTGAAAGTTTCACATCCTCAGGCCCACAGAAAGCTTGCCTTCTTGCTTCTCCCCAGCCCTCCAATTCAACTGAGGTTTAAATGACATTCAGTAAATTTCACATATTTAAAGTGTGCAATCTGATAAGTTTTGACATAGGCATACACGTGTGAACCCATCACTACAATCAAGATAATGAATAAGCCCTGGCCGGGGGGCTCATTGGTTGGAACGCTGTCCAGTAAGCCAAAAGGTTCATACCCGGTCTGGGCACTATCTAGGCTGCGGGTTTGATCCCCAGTTGGGTACAAACGGGAGGCAACTGATGGATATTTTTCTCTCACATGGATGTTTCTCTCCCTTCCCCTCTTTCTGAAAATCAATAAAAACATATCTTCAGGTGATGATTAATATTGTGTGTGTGCATGTGATAATGAACATATCCATCACCCTCAAAAGTTTCCTTCTGTTCCTTTGTAGTTCTGCCTCTTTTCTGTCACCATAGACCAGTTTTTATTTTCTAGTATTTTATATATCCGGAATAAATTCATTTTTTGGCTGCTTCTCTCACCAAAATTATTTTGAGATTCACCCATGTTGTGTGTATCAATAGTTCATTGCTTTTTAAATATATATATATATATATATATATATATATATATATATATATATATATATATATAGGTTTTTTGTTTGTTTGTTTTTAGGGAGGAAGGGAGAAAGAGAAAGAGATAGACACATTAATGATGAGAGATTCATTGATCAGTTGCCTTCTACACCTTCCCTACTGGGGATAGAGGTTGCATATACTCTGACCGGTAATCTGACCATGACCTCCTGGTTCATGGGTTGACACTCAACCACTGAGCCACACCAGAGGGGCAGTTCATTGGTTTATAATGTTGAATAGCAATCCATTAAATTAATATGCAACTATTTTATTCATTCATTCACATGTCAATGGGCATTTGGGCTGTTTTCAGTATGAGGTCACTGCAAATAAAACTACTGGTATGAACATTTGGACATTTGCTTAGGTAAACATCTAGGAGTGGAATGAGTGGGTTTTATGGTAAGTGCATAACTTTTATTTATTTATCTATATTATTGATTGAATTTTGAGAGAGGAGAGAGAGACATCCTCAATTGGTTGTTCCACTTTTTTATACATTCATTGGTTGCTTCTTGTATGTGCCCTGGCCGGAAATTGAACCTGTAACCTTGGCATATTGGGAGGATGCTCTAACCAACGGAGCTACCCAGTCAGGGCAAACAGTTTTCCTGATAAGTTTACATTCTCACAGGAGAGTATGAGAATTATAGCTGCTCCACATCCTCCCAAATACTTGGTATGCTCAGTCTTTTTAATTTTAGTCTTCCAATGGGAGTATGATGATATCTCATTTTGGTTTCAATTTACACTTCCTAAATGACAAATTATGTTCAGCATGTTTTCAAATGCTTATTTTGTCTTTTGTATATTTTCTTAGATGAAGTGTCTCTTCAAATATTTTAACCATTTTTTACATTGGATTGTCTTATTAAATTGTAAGAATTCTTCATATATTCTATATACTAGTCCTTTATCAGATATATGTTTTATAAATATTTTCTTTCAGGTATGGCTTGCCTCTTCATTTTCATAGCAGTATCTTTTTAAAAAATATATATTTTATTGATTTTTTACAGAGAGGAAAGGAGAGGGATAGAGAGTTAGAAACATTGATGAGAGAGAAACATCCATCAGCTGCCTTCTGCACACCTCCTACGGGGGATGTGCCTGCAACCCAGGTACATGCCCTTGACCGGAATCGAACCTGGGACCTTTCAGTCCGCAGGCTGACGCTCTATCCACTGAGCCACACCGGTCAGGGCAGCAGTATCTTTTGAGAAGCAAAACATTTTAATTTTAATGAAATCCAATTTATTAACATTTTTTATTTACAGTTAATGCTTTTTGTATTATATTTTGAAAATCTTTTTTAAAATATTTTATTGACTTTTAGAGAGAGAGGAAGAAAGAGGGAGGGATAGAAACATCAATGATGAGAGAGAATCATTGATTGGCTGCCTCCTGCACACCCCCTACTGGGAATCGAGCCCGAAACCTGTGCATGTGCCCTTGACCAGAATCAAATCCAGGACCCTTCAGTCCGCAGGCCGACGCTCTATCCACTGAGCTAACGCAGCTAGGGCGCTATTTTTATTTTTAAAATCTTTACCAAACTCAAAGTCATTAAGATTTTCTTCCATGTTTTCTTCTAGAAATGTTATAGATTTTGCTTGTACGTGTTTAGGTCTATGATTCATTTTGAGCTATTTTTTAAAAATATTTTTTTTTATTAATTTCAGAGGGGAAGGGAAAGGGAGAGAGAGAGACAGAAACATCAATGATGAGAGAGAATCATTGACCGGCTGCCTCCTGCATGCTCCCCCACTGGGGATCAAGCCCACAACCCAGGCACGTGCCCTGACCTGGAATCGAACCGTGACCTCCTGGTTCATAGGTCAACCCTCAACCACTGAGCCATGCTGACTGGGCACATTTTGAGCTATTATTGTACATGGTGAGAAGTAAAGGTCTAGGTTGTTGTTGTTGTGTGTGTGATGGTACAAAGCTATCCATTGTCCCCATTAAATTGCCTTGGCACTTGTGTTGAAAATTACTTAGCCATATTTGTATGGGTCTATTTCTGGACTCTGTTCTGTTCCATATACCTATCTGTCTCTATCTTTATGCCCATATCACACATTCTTGATTATAGTAGCTTTATAATAAGTCATGAAATCAGGTAGTGAAGTTGTTATCTATTTATTGCTGAATAACAAATGACCACAAATTTGAAGGTTTAAAACAATACACATATATTGTCTCACAGTATCTGTAGGTCAAGAGTTCAGGCATAGCCCTGGCCAGTGTTACTCAGTCGTTAGAGTGCTGGCCTGTGCACTGAAGGGTCACGGGTTTGATTCCCAGTCAAGGGCACATACCTGGGTTGCAAGTTTGGTCCCCAGGCCCAATGGGGTATGTGTGGGAGGCAACCATAATAGATGTATCTCTCTCACATTGATATTCTCTCTCTCCCTTCCTCCCTCCCACACTCTCTAAAAGTCAAAGGAAAAATATCCTCAGGTGAAGATTAATACACACACACACACACACACACACACACACACACACACACACCAAAGAGTCTGGGCATAGCTTAGTTAGAGCCTCTGTTTATCATCTCACTGGCTATAATCAAAGTGTAGGCCAGAGCTGGCTTCTTATCTGGAGGCTTGACTAGGAAAAAATCCACTTTTTGTTAGTATCGTTCAGTTCACTGCAGCTGTATAACTGAGAGCTTCTGGTTTTTGTTGGCTGGCAGCTAGAAGCTGCTCTCAACTCCTAGAGGCCCCTTACAATTCTCTGCCACCTGGGCATCCCCAACAGAACCATAAAGGAGAGTGAGAAAGGGAGAGAGCCAGAGAAAGAGAAAAGGACTTTAGAGTGAGTCTGCTAGAAGGACAGTCTTATCTAATTTAATGTAATCACAAAATTACATCTCATCACCTTTACCATATTTTATTGGTTAGAAGCAAGTCACTGGTCCTGTCCACACACATGGGGAGAAGATTATACAAAGGCCTGAACATCAGGAGGAAAAGATAATGGTGCCATCTTAGAATCTGTCCTCCACAGGTAGCATAGGTTCTCCAACTATGTTCTTCTTTCCAACGTTGTTTTTGACTATTCTAGTTGGTCTTCTGCATTTCCATATAAATTTTAGAATCAGCTGTAAATTTTTTACCAAAAAAATCTGCTGGGGTTTTAATTGGGATTGTATTACATCTACAGATCAGTTTGGGTACAAATAACACCTTAACACTATTGAATCTTCTGATCCATGATCATAGTGTGTCTCTCCATTTATGTTGGTTTTATTTAATTTCTATTGGCAATGTTTTCTAGTTTTCAATATATAGATCTTGTACACCATTTTTTCAAATTTATCCCTAAGCATTTTATAATTAAAATGGGATTTTTAAAAATTTCTATTTCATGATCTTTCTTTTCAAAATGGTCGTAGAGCAACCTCATCAGCAGACCCAGAGATGATGGTCTTTGTGAAGACCCTAACTGGCAATATCATCACCCTTAAAGTTTGACATTGAGAATGTCAAAGCTAAAATCCAAGGTAAGGAGAGCATCCCGCCTGACCAGCAGCACCTGACTTTTGAGGGCAAACAGCTGAAGGATGGCCGCACTCTCTCAGACTACAATATTCAGAAAGAGTCTACCCTGCACTTGATGCTTTGTCTGCGGGGTGGCATCATTGAACCCTCCTTCTGCCAGCTATCCCAGAAGTACAACTGCAACAAGATAATCTGCCACAAGTGTTACACTCACCTGCACCCCTGCACTATCAACTCCCACAAGAAATGGGACCACACCAACAACATGTGCCCCAAGAAGAAGAAGGTTAAATAAGGCCCTCCACCAACTCCTCAGGCCCACAGAGCAGCCTTCTGCCTGAACCCTGTGACCCTGGAGCCTCAATAAAGTTTCTCTTTTGTTCACTGAAAAAGAAAATTTCAATTTCATTCAAAAGTGCTTAATCAGTAAACTTGGAAAAGTAGGAAACCAAGGTTGTCCTGTGCTTATTGTGACTAAGAAGGCAAGCATCTACACTAATAAAAGAGAAATATGCAAATTGACAATCACTTCACGACGCCTACCAGCCAATCAGGAGTGAGTATGCAAATTAACCCGACAAAGATGGAAGGTTAATTTGCATACGCAGGCGCCAAGCGGCTGCGGGTGGGGCGACCGCTTGTGTGCGTGCCGGCATCAAGTGGCCTGGGTCCCAGGGACAGGTGTCCTCGGGACCCAGGCCGCTCTGAGCCTGTAAGCCCAGAGTGTCCGGGGTCCCGGAACGCCCCTGGCCGCTCCAGGCCTACATGCACAGGCGCAGAGCAGCCGGGGGCGGGGAGGGAACATCCGCCGCGTATTCCCACCCTGCAGCCTGCGTCCCGGGGACAGGCGTCCTTGGGAGCCAGGCTGCTCTGAGCCTGTAGGCCTGCACATAGGCACCAAGTGGCTGGGGGTGGGGCAGGAACATCCCTGGGACCCAGGTGCTCCGAGCCGGCATGAGCGCAAGCGGCGGGGGATGGGGCGGGAATGTCCCCTGCAGCGAGCAAGCAGTCAGCAGGGCCCTGCTTGCCCCTGGCCATGGCAGAGAGGGGCAAGCAGTCCCCCGCAGGGTCCCCACAGAGAGCAGAGAACCACGGGGAGTAGGCCTAAGCTGTCCGTAGGACATCCCCTGAGAGCTCCCAGATTGGAGAAGGTGCAGGTCGGGCTGAGGGACACCCCCCCATGCACGAATTTCGTGCACTGGGCCCCAAGTGTTAAATAAAGAGGAATGTTAGCACTACCATTTGTCTTCTAAGCAAGTCCTCTTATCTAACTCTTATCAGCAATAAAGTTAACATCATGCTTTTCATCTAACTATTACTCTCTATGTCTATTTTTCAGTTGGTTCTGAACTGGTGTAGGGACGAGGATATGATTTATTACCCCCCTAAAACCTCAACATCTTCAACTGACTGGTGAAACCTACTCATATTTCAAAACTCAGCTCAAAGCTTCCTGCCTTCATGACAACTTCCTGACATTCCGTCTCATGTGTCTCTGCTTGCACTTCCTGTGGTACATGTAGCAACACTTAGCTATTCTCCTTTGTCAATATAGATTTCCCCTTCCGCCTTCTCCTCTCTCTAAATATGTAAAAGTCTTAAAGCATAAAATAAAACCATAATTTTTTGCCTTACCAAATATCAGTACATACTACAAGGCCACTGAAATCAATAGGTAAAGGGGGAA
This sequence comes from Cnephaeus nilssonii, assembly GCF_951640355.1. Taxonomy (NCBI): domain Eukaryota; kingdom Metazoa; phylum Chordata; class Mammalia; order Chiroptera; family Vespertilionidae; genus Cnephaeus; species Cnephaeus nilssonii. The sequence goes on from NC_137078.1 coordinate 80,658,772, forward strand.
AAAATTCATCAGTAGAATAAAACAGAAATCCAAACACAAAACAAACAAACAAAAAAAGAAAAAACATATTTTCATTTTATCTTTGTAGCCCTGATGCCTAACACAATGCCAGCCAGGTATTCTGTAAATGCTTGCCAAATTAATTATTATGATGACAAAATGATAAGACTTCAGTCTTTAAAAAGAATAAATGTTCATTATGTAATAGTTAATAAATAACACAGCATATTAAGATTATAACTATATAAAAATCTGTGTACAGCCCTGGCCAGGTGCCTCAATTGGTTGGAGTATTGTCCCATACAAGGTTGTAGATTCAATTCCCAGTCAGGTCACATATGTAGGTTGCAGGTTCCATACTCAGTCAGGGTGTGTAAGGGAGTCAACAGATTGATGTTTCTCTCTCACTCACTCTTCCTCTCTCTAAATATATCCTTGGGATGGGGGCATGCGTGTGGGGGGTTTGGGATGGGAATGGGGGGGAGGTTGATGACAAATATGTGATACCTTAATCAATAAAGTAATTAAAATAAAAATATATCCTTGGGTGAGGATTTTTAAAAATTGTGTGTATGTTGAAAGGTAATATGTAAAATAAATAAATTGCCATTGTGTTTGGTATCTTTTTTAACAAGAATTTTAAAACTCTTCTTCATTATTTCTAATGTCTGAATTGCCCCCCCCCCGCCCCCCCGCCCACACACACACACAAACACTGGGTTGGGAATAGGGGATTAATGTCACATGGGACACTGAGATTCAGAGGGCAGCCAAGTAAAGGAAAGGCAGTTGGAGAAAGCAGGACTAACTAAACATTAGAAAAACCATGTCTAAATGCAACTAAGTCCAGGGGCCAGGAAGAGGGTCAAAGAAAAAAAATCACAGAGACTGGAATTCAGAATAGGATCATTGGAAGAACAAAGTGTAGGGTGGAGGGGAATTCAAGTGTTGCTTCCTTAAATATCTGTGGGAAGCTATGGATTTCTGGTTAGCACAGATTAAAGAACACCCACTACATGTCAGACACTGTGTGCTGGTTTTATAAAGATTAATAAGACACAAAGTCCTAAGGAGGACAAATACAAAGATACTTAGGCCTTTTACAGTAAAAGTGTTGGAAATCAAAAACAAAGAGAAGATACTAAAAGCAGCCAGAGAGAAAAGGGCAATTACCTTCTATTTTAGTCAAGTGTTCTCTGGAGAAACAGAATCAATGGAATATAGAGAGAAGGAGAGAGAGAGAAAAGAAGATTTATTATAGGATTGGGCTCCTGCCGTTATGGAGGCCAAAAAGTAGTACACTATGCTATCTGTAAGCTAGAGAACCAGTCTGAGTCCAAAGTCCTAAGAATAGGAGGCTGCTAATGTTAAGTCCTGGCATCTGAAGGCCTGAGAGTCAAGACCTCTAATGTCTGAAGAATGTCCTAGCTCTGTGGTCGGCAAACTGCGGCTCGCGAGCCGCATGTGGCTCTTTGGCCCCTTGAGTGTGGCTCTTCCACAAAATACCACGGCCTGGGCGAGTCTATTTTGAAGAAGTGGCGTTAGAAGAAGTTTAAGTTTTAAAAATTTGGCTCTCAAAAGAAATTTCAATCGTTGTACTGTTAATATTTGGCTCTGTTGACTAATGAGTTTGCTGACCACTGTCCTAGCTCAAGAAGAGAGGAAATTCGCTCTTCCTTTGCCTTTTTGTTCTATTTGGGCCTTTTATGGATTGATTGGGTGATGCCTGCTCACCCAATAGATCTCTTTATTTAGTCTACTGATTCAAATCAAAATGCTAATCTCTTTCAGAAACACCTTCAAGACACATCTAGAAGTAATGTTTTATCAGCAATCTATCCAGTAAAAGAACTGATAGGTGAATTCCCAACAGAATAATGCAAGCTAAAAGACAATCTGCACAGCTGAAAGAAAAAAAGAAATCAAACTACATTACCTATCAAAATTGTCCTTCAAAAATTAAAGGACCCAACTGAAAAAATGGGCAAACTAGAATAGATATTTCTCCAGAGAAAATATATAAATGACCAATAAGTACATGAAAAGATGCTCTACATCACTAATCATCACTAATGCAAGTCAAAATCACAATGAGATACTACTTCATATCCATTAGGATGGCTATTCTCAAAAAATAGAAAATAACAAGTGTCTCCAGTGAGGATATTGAGAAATTAGAACCCTTGTGCACTGTTGGTGGAAATGTAAAATGGTGCAGCCACTATGGAAAACAGTATAGTGGTTCCTCAAAAAATTAAACACAGAATTAACATATTATCCAGCAATTCTACTTCTGGGTATATAGCCAGAAGAATTGAATGCAGGGTCTCAAAAGAGATATTTGTACGTTCATGTTCATAGCAACATTATTCACAATAGCTATCCATACATTGGAATGATTTTAATCACTACCAGCATATTGATGTCTTCCAATCTCTCACCAGTCCACATGCACCACCCTCAAATCCAGTTTGTTCAAAACTAAACTTACATTCTTCCCAGTCTTCCTCCTTCCCACAAATCACTAATTTTTTCTTTCTTTCTTTCTTTCTTTCTTTTCTTTCTTTCTTTCTTTCTTTCTTTCTTTCTTTCTTTCTTTCTTTCTTTCTTTCTTTCTTTTTCTTTTCTTCTCCTTCCTCCTCCTCCTCCTCTCCTCCTCCTCATTCTTCTTCTTCTTTTGTTCATGTGCTCAGTGGCATTATTATTTTTCCACCTACCCAAGCCAAAACATGAGAGCCCTCCTAATGCATCTACCTTACTCCCCTCATGCTCCATATCCATTTTCACAAAGTTCTGCTTTTTCTACTTTCTGAATATCTCTTGTGTTCCTTTTTTCCAACTGCACTATCACTGTTCAAGTTCAAGCTTCATCTTCTTTGTCTTGGGCTGTTTTATTTTATTATTTTTTAAATAAGAGAACATTTATTTATAAAATCACAGAGGTAGAAGAAGTAATTCATAGAAGAAATGAGCTGAGGAAACAAGTTATAGAGGCAAAGGATGGGCCCTTGGAGCTTGGGAGTGAGGAAGGTAATGGTAATGCACCTGGGGAGCAGGAGGGAAAGAAAGGTGAAGAAAAAAGTAAAAGAAAAGGGAAAGCGAGTGGGGGGGGGGGGGCAATGGGGCGATAAGGACACATACTAGTATGTAATACCCTAATCAATAAAGAAAAAAATAAATAAAGAAAAGGAAAGGGTATTAGTGTGCTCCCAGGAGGGACAGTGTGCTGGGTCCTCTATCTTAAAGGTTTTAGGGTGGAGATTTTAGGGGAGGTCCCAGGGGAATATCTCAATAGAATATTTAGCAGTTTTTCAGGGGTGTCCTTCCAGGGTCTAGGTCTCCACTGATTGATTGGTCAGTGCCAGGGCAGGGGGTCATTCTTCAATGCTGCTGGTCTTTTTTTTTAAATAAATCTTTATTGTTCAGATTATTACAGTTGTTCCTCTTTTTTCCCCCTATAGCTCCCCTCCACCCGGTTCCCACCCCACCCTCTGCCCTTACCCCTCCCCCACTGTCCTCATCCATAGGTGTATGATTTTTGTCCAGTCTCTTCCCGCACCCCCCACACCCTTTCCCCCTGAGAATTGTCAGTCCACTCCCTTTCTATGCCCCTGATTCTATTATACTCACCAGTTAATTCTGTTCATCAGATTTTTTATTCACTTGATTTTTAGATTCACTTGTTGATAGATATGTATTTGTTGTCACTTTGTTGTTCATAGTTTTTGTCTTTACCTTTTTCTTCTTCTTTCTCTTCTTAAAGAATACCCTTCAGGCCCTAACCAGTTTGGCTCAGTGGATAGAGCGTTGGCCTGCGGACTGAAAGGTCCCAGGTTCGATTCCGGTCAAGGGCACATACCTTGGTTGCTGGCACATCCCCAGCAGCAGGTGTGCAGGAGGCAGCTGATTGATGTTTCTCTCTCATCGATGTTTCTAACTCTCTATTCCTCTCCCTTCCTCTCTGTAAAAAATCAATAAAATATATTAAAAAAAAAAAAAAGAATACCCTTCAGCATTTCATATAATACTGGTTTGGCGGTGATGAATTCCTTTAGCTTTTTCTTATCTGTGAAGCTCTTCATCTGACCTTCAATTCTAAATGATAGCTTTGCTGGGTAGAGTAATCTTGGTTGTAGGTTCTTGCTATTCATCACTTTGAATATTTCTTGCCACTCCGTCTGGCCTGCATAGTTTCTGTTGAGAAATCAGCTGACAGTCGTATGGGTACTCCCTTGTAGGTAACTAACTGTTTTTCTCTGCTGCTTTTAATATTCTCTCTTTGTCTTTTGCCCTTGGCATTTTAATTATGATGTGTCTTGGTGTGGTCCTCTTTGGATTCCTTTTGTTTGGGGTTCTCTTTGCTTCCTGGACTTGTAAGTCTATTTCTTTCACCAGGTAGGGGAAGTTTTCTGTCATTATTTCTTCAAATAGGTTTTCAGTATCTTGCTCTCTCTCTTCTTCTGGCACCCCCATAATTCAGATATTGGTATGCTTGAAGTTGTCCCAGAGGCTCCTTACACTATCTTCATATTTTTGGATTCTTTTTACTTTTTGCTTTTCTGGTTGGGTGTTTTTTGCTTCTTCGTATTTCAAATCTTTGACTTGATTCTTGGGATCCTCTAGTTTCCTGTTGGATCTCTGTATATTATTCTTTATTTCAGTCAGTGTATGTTTAATTTCTAGTTGGTCCTTTTTCATATCCTTGAGGGTCTCACTAAATTTATCGGTGGTTTCTAGAAGATTCTTGAGTAACCTTATAACCGTGGTTTTGAACTCTATATCCAGTAGTTTGCTTCCCTCCATTTCTTTCATTTGTGACCTGTTTCTTTGTCTCCTCATTTTGGCTGCTTCCCTGTGTTGATAGCGTGGCTTTGTGTGCTAGGTGTCCTATAGGGCCCAGTGGCTCTGCCTCCCTAATTACCTGAGGTGGGCACTCTTGGTGCACCCCTTTGTGGGCTGTGTGCACAGTCTTGTTGTAGTTAAGCCTTGACTGTTGTTGGTATCACTGGGAGGAATTGGCCTCCAGGTCAATTGGCTGTGAGAATCAGCTGTGTCTACGATGGGAGAACTTCTGTGCTGGAGACACCCTTATAGGGCAAGTCTTGCTTCAGTGGGGCTTTGGTGCTCACTGAGTCTGCCTCTTGAGTGTGTCCCTTATGGATCTGAGGAGTTGTAATCTGGATGATCCCACTCCGACCACTGGGTACACTGGCTCTTGGATCTCTAAAGAGGTGCTAATTTAGCCTCTGCCTGAGGCCACCCAGCAGGAGCTACGGAGAGATCTGCAGATTCCTCTTCTTTGTTTGGGGTTTGGAGGTGCCCAGATGAGGCCCAGCTGTGAAGCAATGCAAGCTGCTGTGGGGCCATGGCCCTTCTTTTGGATGTTCTGAGTCTCTCTGACCCAGCTGCAGTTTGTTAGGTTATTTTAGATTGCAAAGGACCAGGCCATTGATATGCAAAAGCCTCTGTGCACAGCTTGGGTGAGGCGGGGTCTCAGGGAATTAACAGGGCGGAGCAAACAGCTATGGCTGATCCTCAGCCCTGCCTTAAGAGGCCCCCGGGTCTCAGTGTCCCTTGGTAGTCCCTGCAAGCACTTCTGAGAGAAAGCTGCCCTTGAGTTCTGCCTGATGCCAGACAGTCCAGTTTATCCCCCTATGAGTCTGGGTCCCCAGAGTCTCGCCCGGAACTGGAGTTCAGAGCAGTCGGGAGCTTGTGTCTCCCTCCCGATTGAAAAAGACAGCCACGTACTCAGTTGCCCGCACACGCATGTGGGGCTCCGTACCTCTGGACTTTACTTCTGCACCTCCTCTGAGTCTCAGTGTGCTTTTCTCTTTCCTTCTAGTTGTAGAATTTCCACTCGGCCAGCCTTTCTGTGGTTCTGGATGATGTCCGTTTTGTCTTTTAGTTGTAGTTTTGAAGTGGTTGTGTGAGGCAGCAAGTTCAGGTGTTTACCTATGCTGCCATCTTGGTTTCCTTCTGCTGGTCTTGAGGTGAGACTTGGTATCCCTGATATGGTTTTGCTTCTTTTCTGGGCTGGCCCATCATCATTGCTCTGATAATGTCTGTCTAACTGCTGACCACATCACTGCTATGCTGTATACCTTTTAGCAGAACCTGGCCTCCATGGATTTGGTTTTCTCTGGAAGAAATGTTAATTTTTTAAAACTTCCCAGTGCTATGGATTATTGTTCATTCCCAGGGAGCTGTGGGTGTTCTCCTTCAGCCAACTGTTTACAGAAAATCTGTATCTGAGACCATAGGAGAGCTGGAAATCCCATGGGCATAAAGCCCACTCTGGAGGACACCCTGACCCAGGAACTCGATGCTCCACTTGTAGCTTATTTACACTGAATAAATAACTGGGCTATTTTAATAAAACTCTTTTCAGCAGAACTTCAGCTTCAACCTACCCATCACACTACTGCCAGCATAACTAACATGAATCAGATGGCGATTCCCCTGCACCTACAGGATAAACTCCTTGGAATGCCATTCAAGTCCTATCCTGTCAGGAACTAGTGCTTGCCTCTGTAGTCCAACCTTATCACCTTCAAAGCCTTTCTCATCCCTCAGAATCTAATAGAACTGAAATTACTTGTAATTCGTCCAAACAAGTCATGTTTTGTTTTTTGTTTTTAAACAAGTCATGGTTTTGTTTTTTTCCTTTCATGCCTTTGCCCATGATGAGAATTCCTGGAATACCTTCTTTCACCTTGTTCATTTATGAAACTCATGTTTATTCTTTATGAGACAGCTCTTCATCACTTCCCCTAAGTAGTCCTCCTTGATCCCCTAGGCTGGGTGAGGAAACTCTCTAAGTGGCCCCCATGTTTCCGTGTATACATCCTCATAGCATTTAACCTTTAAAGCTACATTGTTACATGTGTGGCCCCCAATTTTAAAAGTGAATCTTTCAATGGGCAGAACTTGGGTCTTTCATTTTGTATTTCCTAGCACAAAATAGTAGCTCCAGAAATGTTTGTTAAACTTGTACAAACAATTGGTAATACAGTTGTTAGCTTTTCTGATTTTGCCCCTCTCCTCCTTAAAGATTTACCACTAGCTTCTGGAGAATAAAGTCAACATAGAGGAAATCAGAGTCAAGAGATGGAGAAAAATAGAGGAGGCACATGCCTTGTAATGGTACTGATCAGTCTCACTTTCCATCTTGCTGGTCACCCGCCCCACCCTCCGGGAGTGGGCACATGAGCCATTTTTGGCTGGTGTAACACATCCCCAGTGACTGATTCAAGGAGGGACATGAACATGACAGAAATGGTGAGGAATGAAGAAGGAGGAAGGCCATATGGACTCACCCGAAACACACAAAATAATGGAGTTTCCGTAAGAAAGGAATTCCATCACCCAAAGGAGTAAGGGAAAACATTTGGGTAAACAAAAATTATAGCTAACATAATCTACTGCAAGGAAAGTGTGTCTAGTATCCTGTTGTCCATCTGGCAAACTCCTGCTTCATGATCTTTCCTAAAATTCACCATCAGTCTTTCTGACTCCCCATGGCAAAAGTTATTTCCCTTTCCTAAGTTCCTGTAATTTCATGCTCAACAGCAGGTATAATGAAATCAGACAGGTGTGGATTCGAATTCTAGCTTTGCCACTCAGTAACTGTGTGTTACTGAACTTCTTTGAAGCTGACTCCTCTTTAAAATGGGGATATCTCGCCCTAACCGGTTTGGCTTAGTGGATAGAGCGTCGGCCTGTGGCCTGAAGGGTCCCAGGTTTTATTCTGGTCAAGGGCATGTACCTTGGCTGCCGGCACATCCCCAGTAGGGGGTGTGCAGGAGGCAGCTGATCCATGTTTCTCTCTCATCAATGTTTCTAGCTCTCTATCCCTCTCCCTTCCTCTCTGTAAAAAATCAATAAAATATATTTTAAAAAGATAATAATAAATAAAATAAAATGGGAATATCTCTATCAACCTCAAAGGAATGTTACTGGGATTACGGATGTCAGTATAAAGTGACTGGTGTATCATAGGCATTCAAATAATGTCAATGCCTACCCTCCTACCCCATGGTATATTAAAATGAACTCTTTGAAGAATTGTTTTTACTCATCTCTGTTCCTAGCACCAAGGCAGAACTTGGCATATATTGGGTTCATGAAAAATATTTAATAATAGATAAATATGGAAAGGGGGGTATTGTGCTGTATAGGACAATTACCTGTAGTAAAGTTAGTGTACGCAGGATTTGCTCCTCTGGTAAACGACAAATATGTGCAAATCTCTGCGTTATCCCTGCCATGACTTAGCCAGAGGGCTTTGCTGGTGAGAATTCTTTTAAAAGACATTAGCCCTAGCTGGTTTGGCTCAGTGGATAGAGCATCGGCCTGCGGACTGAAGGGTTCTGGGTTCAATTCTGGTCGGGGCACATGCCTGGGTTGTGGGCTCGATCCCCAGTGGGGGTGTGTGTGCAGGAGGCAGCCAATCAATGGTTCTCTCTCATCATTCATGTTTCTATTTCTCTCTCCTCTCTTCCTCTCTGAAATCAATGAAAGTATATTTAAAAAATAAAATAAAAGACATTAGATTGGAGAGCCTCAGGATGGGTGAATTTGGGCAGCTTCTCCTCTGGAGAAGTCAGTCTTACAAAGTGTGTGACCGTATTGCCCTCCGGAGACTGCACATTTTTCTTAAAAAAAAAAAAAATCACATAAATAGATCTTTCCATTAAGAGTTGTACCCAGCCCTAGACCGTTTGGTTCAGTGGATAGAGTGTCAGCCTGCGGGCTGAGGGGTCCCGGGTTCGATTCCAGGCAAGGGCACATGCCTGGGTTGCAGGCTCCATCCCCAGTAGGGGGTGTGCAGGAGGCAACCAATCAATAATTCTCTCTCATCATTGATGTTTCTATCTCTCTCTTCCTCTCCCTTCCTCTCTGAATAAAGAAATACTTTTTTTTTAAAGAGTTGTACCCAGTAACGTGATGAATCTTGTAAAAGTTCTTATATGTGAAATGTTGTGAGAAGTTCTTCTAAAGTTCCCAAATAACAATTTCTAAACAGAAGGAGACCCAGAAGTTAAAAACACTAAGTTTTCCCTCTGTTCTTCTTCTTCTTTTTTTTTAAAAAAAATATATTTTATTGATTTTTTACAGAGAGGAAGGGAGAGGGATAGTTAGAAACATCGATGAGAGAGAAACATTGATCAGCTACTGGGGATGTGCCCGCAACCAAGGTACATGCCCTTGACCAGAATCGAACCTGGGACCCTTGAGTCCACAGGCCAACGCTCTATCCACTGAGCCAAACTGGTTAGGGCTCCCTCTGTTCTTCTTTCTCAAATTTCTTAAATTGAGGAAATTGTTTTCAAAAAGCAACCATGTGTATTGTCATAACAGCACACTCCATATTTATTAGACAATTAAGAAAAACAACGTTTGGCACAAGAATGCCAATTTATTCTTTTTTGGACACATACACACAAAATATCCCTGCAAGCCAAAAAAAAATTTTTTTTTTTAAATAACCATCATCTTATCTCAACATGGGGCTATTACCCCTCCCTTAATAGTTTAGAAAGTACCTCGTATTGCTAGAGACTTACATCCAGTCCAAATTTAATAAAAGACATTTTAAAACATTACAGGTTTAACAGTATAAAAACAAAAATTACACCATTAGTCAAATGAACAAATGCAAACATTTTCAGCCACTAGACATAGAAAGAGCATGTATATGTCAATAGCAAGGGATAAGGAAATGGTTGATCAATAACAAGATCTTCCCTTTAATTTTACCAGGAAAAATTCTTGGAGTTGAAGCCATATTGATACAATGCCCTCAGCCTCCACTTTCTTAAAATGAAAGCAGAGTTACCACCTTGCTATTGAGCAAGAAAATCTTACAGCACATTCACAAAAGGTCGCTAGAGCAGGGTGGGGAGGGTGAACCTTGTTAAACAGTGAATTACCGTTCCCACAGGAAGGGTAGGTAGCTGAGCCAGGTAGCTAAGCTTTGATATAGGCTGGGCACCAGATCCTAAAATACAGACCATGTAGTATATGTCTGCTTGTAAATCATCACCTTTGGAAGCAGCAAATAGAATTTACAGTAAAGATGAGTATGTTCTGCCTGCCTAGAACTAGCTGCATTAAGCCAGCTAGTTCTCTTTATAAATCGCTCAGGGTTCAACAACAACAAAACATAACTGGTTCAGCATTTGGATCTTCCCCACTCTTAATGTCCCCCACATCTTGTCCCCAAATTGTTACCCTTTAGCACTGTTACATTTAAATCTTTCACACTACATGACAGTGCCTAAACAGGCTGCATTTGAAAAAAAACCTAAGCACCCTACTTCTAGAGAATGCACACCTCCCATTGATTGACACATGCATAACAATTCAGTCAGTCCAGAGGGTTACAAATTCAAATTGTCAAGCCTAATTAAAACTATGCATTCAGACTTGCTTGCAATAGTATTGCTGCAACTCTGATTCTGCAGTGATTGCTTCTTAAAGATTCATCCCTCAGCAAGTCCCCCCTCCCCCGCCCCCAAATAATCCCAGTTCTTCCATCTTTCTTTCCTTTCATCCAAAATGACAGCCTTGCACCATTAAAGGTACTGGTTTCCTATAAAAATAGGCCTCCCGGCTTTTCCTCCACCACCACACTCATTTGCCCCAGTGTGCTAGGACTGACTGAGGTCGTACAAACTGCAGAGTTCAAGGTTGAGCGTATAACCCAACTGCAGGCAAGTGAATCAGGGCTTCCAGGCACTCTGCCTTGCTCCCTGTTCCATTCATGCCAGGAGATGGTGACAAGTGACGCTTCTGTGCGTTAACAAGGATGCCCGAGGCACTCAAGTGCAGGTGTGGTGCCTGCTGGCCAGCCAGCCAGCCACCAAGAGTTCTTCACATCCTGGATTCCAGCGAGTCCTCCTCCTAAAAAGTTTGGTTTTCCTCCTCTTGGGTCCAGGTTGGCCATGCTGAAGGGTATACTCTGTGCTCTCCCTGATCAAGCGTGAATAAAAGCAGTAGCCAGTCCCTCACCAACATGTCCTGATTTGTAGCATCCAAGTGAGGTATTTGCAAAAAAGAAAAATCTTAAGAAATTAACATCTCCCATCTCATCACGTTGTGCCTCAATTACAGAGCTTGCTATCATCTCACTATATGCAGAGAATTAAGATGTCTGCACCCATCTTAATGAGCTACAGGACTTAATATACATTATAAAAGTCTTAGAGACCAGTCCCAGCAAACAGTGCCGCTGATCGACAGCACATAGAAATGTAAACTTCAAAGTATGTACAAGCTTGTTTAAAAGACTGAAGAAAAACAGGGCTTTATATTGCTGGGGTTTTGAGAAGGCTAGTTTAAAAGATTTGGACCGGCTAATGAGTTCAAGCAAACACCCTTCACTATCAGATCCAGTGTTTCCAGACTGAAGTGGCAAATTCAGTTTACCACATTGTATCTACCTCTTCCCCCAGCACCTTCCTCATCCATGTGGAGTGTGGCTCTGGGCCTTTTATCCCCTTTTCCAGCTCTCACTCCTGAGGTGGTTCCAGGATAGAGAATTACAAGTCAGTGAAATCTGGGCTGGGCAACACTGGCTGGAACTACCAAGACTCTATGTAACTGTTGTCCATTCACAAAATATTATCTACACTAAATACAAAATACATTTTCCCCTACTTGGTACCTGATGCTTGCTTTAGATCAACTCCCTTTGAACAAGAAAAGAATCCGGTCTCCCTGTGAATGGAATCCAGAATCTATTAAGAAAAATCTTTGTATGCAGTTTTACTTGACTCAAAGGAAGGAAACATCACCAAGTACATTTCAGGTCGAAAGATCAGCACAAAATTTGCACTGCAAGTAACTGTGTAAGTAACCTTGATTCCCAGGAAAAAAATTTAAAATTGTTAGTACATTTTTGCAAGTTGCAGCATCACTCAATGTACCTTAAAGACTGGCAAAGCCTATTCAGTAAGGAAGCATCCTGGTTCTAGCTTATTTTAAAACAAAGTGACAGGACACCAACTATGATATAAAAGAGATAAAAAATAATTCTTTAAAAAGGCATGGAAATATCTGTATTTTCTGACTGATTTCAGGAATTGCCAGATTATGATCTATAAGAAATAGCTGATAAAATCATACCAAAATTTCATCTAGAAAAACTCATTGTCAGTGCGGGTGGGGGAAGTGAAGGACCTTAAAAAATGTTTATTGCCAAAGTTAACTTTTTGTGAGAAAAGTTTAAAAATCATTTAGATCTGACAAACCAGACAGCAGCATAAAATGGGCACTTTTGCAAAGTTTGAAAAATACTAAAACCTAATTTTTTTTTTTCCCAAAGGGGGGGAAAACATGGGTACTTTTTATTATGGCAGTGTTATCTGTTACTGTGACATGTATTACATCTATTTATGTTACACATTCACAAAAGTCACCCAGATAAGAGAACTGCCTATTTGAAACTGGAGCCAAATATATAGTGCAATTGCCTGGCAGCAGCCTGTACTTGCACCAGCACAAGTCTGTATAGATCAGTAAGATAAAGTAGTAAAACTAATAAAACTCTTAAAACTTGAAAAAAGAAATCACCGCTCGTTAAAGGCATTTACAGTGGTGAAATCGGAAATCTCCATTAAAAAGACTATGGACCCACACAATTAAACGGTTATGCTAAACTGAAGTAGACTGGATTTTCTCTCCCACTGATGCATACATCCCACTCGATGAATACAGAAAAAAGGAACAATCTTCTCTTACAAGACTAGAGGGATGCGGTGAACACCACAGCTAACAAAATATTCCATAGAAACCCTTCTTGTAAAGTCCTTTAGAAAGTTCAGGCTGAGCAGCCTTTGCATGTTGAGGTAAAAATTCAGTCCAGTGCATCAGAAAAGACAATCTATGAGTATCTATTACTTTTTAAAAATGGCTCAATTTTGTTGATGCATCAGACAGTGCTGCGAAGTATTTATTCAGTGCAACTATTCTGAGCTGCTGGTAGAAGACAAACTGAAGTCAACTTGGCTCTCTCTAGTATGCTGGTAGGCGTGTGAAACATTTTGAGGCTGCATGGGGTGCCAAATTGGTTGAGTTCTTCTGAGACTCTTAGGCAAAATACATTGTGTGCTGGGTATCATGGTGGATTTGCACAGCTTTAGCCAAGGCTTGAGGATCTCGGCCGTTGCTCTGTCCTGACACATGACTGCCTTCTGCACTGTAAAGAGAATAAAGCAAAACAAACAAAAAAACAGGTGTAACAAAGGACCATGTCAAACTTCACATGTTTCAAATCTCATACTGTGAACATGTTTCAAACTTCACATGTTCACAGTATTAGATTCAAGATCTTAGGCCCAAGCTGTGGTTCCTTAAATAGTTTGTAATGTCTCTCTACACATCAGTTCGCTTAACTGAAAAATGCAATACAACTCATTTATTGTAACAATTAAGTAATGTCTGCAAAGACCCAAATCCTTAACGGTGTCTCCATAAGGACTTCTAGGGGCCATTATGTCTGGTCAATGCCTGCTTGCCTTTAGGCTTTAGTCAAATGTTCTTTTCCCAAAAGACATTGACCTTGACTCCAAAGTTCAGCTCAGAGCCACCTAGAACATAGTTCCACAGAACCCTCTACTTTCTTTCATTTGAAAGAAACACAATTAAAATTAAGTTAGTAATTGGATAATTATTTCTTTTCCCTCTGGGACATAAACTCCAAGAAAGCAGCAACTTTGTCTATCTTCCTCACCACCGAATCTGTAGTGCCTGGCACATAGTAGATATTCAGCAAATGTGATCATGACACCAGTTTCTTCTTGTCTTCCCCCTCACTAGCTATATGACCTTGCACAGGTAGCAACTTTGGTCTTTTAGGATAACAATAAGAACGTCTGAACAAACCTCTTATAGTACCATGTGCTATAAATGGCTTGGTCAACTGTAAATCACCACCCCTCTTCTGACTTCTCTCACCCACTCACACCCAATTAACTGTTAAGTACTGTCTAGTTATCCCAGGAATAGCTTTTTACATTTAACAAAGACAATCTTGCTCTAACGTACTTTTCCAGCTTCATGCCTGCTGTCCCCTTTCATATGTTCCAGCCAAAGAAAACTTGCTATTGTCCAAACATGTCACTTGCTTTCTCTCCTTTGTGCCCATTGATCCCTCTGCCTGGAAAATCCTTTCCTCTTCTTTATAGAGCCAAATCCTACCCGTCCAGCTATGAGATCTTCTCAAAGAGCTTTTCCTCTGATGTCCCACTGCACGTTTGCCTATACTGCTTTGGGTGAATTGTCAGTTCTATGTTTACCTGTATTATCTCCCATAATGAAACATAAAATCCCAGGAAACATGTCTTCCTCATCTTAGCATTTTTAGTACTTCGCACAGTGCTGGGCACACATGAACGTGTTGAATGAATGAATGTATATCACAGAATGGAAGGTACAAAGTCATAGCTTGGCACTTTCCATAATAGTGTATTTTCAACCCTTACAGAAATAGATTTGCAGTGGAATGTGTACTATTTAGCAGCTGAATTCAGACTTGGGGAAGAGCCCAGAAACTGCTACACTTCACAGATGGTCATTTGGAAAAAGAAAATCACTGCAGGGAGCTTGTTTAGCTGTTTAATAGTAGCTCAGTAACAGGTCAAAATGTCTGATTCTCTTGAGATCCCTATTTGGGGGTAAGAATGATATGATACACCTCCCCTCCCACACACAACCCCAGGTTCACTCCAATGCATTCTTCCAGTAAACTACGAAAGCAAAGTGGACTGTTAAGTCTTTCCCTTGTATGAAGTGGAATCCACAGGCCTGTGACTCTTCTGATTGGAGCCAGGGTACTGTGCTGGCCACCATCTGAGGCTGCCCAGGACCTGAGCAGAACTGAAATGCATTTGGCTCTATAGGAAAACCACAGGGAACTTCAAATTAGATTCTTTTCCTTGGGCAGACTTTAGACACACCATGCAAGTAAGTATAAACAGCCTGAGCACTTCTTGGACCAAAGTCACATTATAAACTCTCAAAGGCATATGCAATTTTATTCACTGCTTGCTATTTAAACCTTAAAAGGAAGACTAACTCCTCTAAAAATTTTTCGCAGCAGCTCATTTAAAAATTTTTCTTTTTGTTAATCCTCACCCGAGGACATTTTTCCATTGATTTTTTTAGAGAGAGTGGAAGGGAAGGGGAGAGACAAAGTGAGAGAGATACATTGATTGGTTGCCTCCCGAAGGTGCCCAGCCAGGGCTGGGGATTGAGCCTGCAAGCGAGGTAGGTGCCCTTGACCAGAATTGGTTCCAGGACCCTTCAGTCCACGGGCCGACGCTCTATCCATTGAACCAAACCAGAGGGCACAGCTCATTTTTCTAAAACATGCTGCTAACACAGACAGAAAGAGATTTTCTTATGCCTGAGAAACTTGCCTGTCATGATCTTTATCCACCAGATGATACCTTGCTCTGAATGCTACAAGCCGGGCATAATATGCAGGGGCTGGAATAGAGACTGAGCGTGTGCACCGCACATAGGTGTGGCATAGCTGGTAAGTCAGTAGCTGGAGCTCATCTGCAGTGAAGCAGTTGTCATCCCACAAGACCTGGTAATGTGAAGGACGACTGGTTCCCTGGAGAGAGAGTTTTCTGATGAATAAATTTCTGATATTGGTTGACTACTTGAGAGAAGAACTGAAATCTACTCCTTAAACTCAGAAGTATTCCTGCCTAGCACACCTACAAGCAGATACCTAGACCAAAAGATAACAATTCTAGGATACAAGCATTAACAAAGTTATACACAGTGTATAATAACAAGTCTACTCAAGCTAGTTGCTGAGTTTGCAAACATCTCCCTATCAAGTGAAAGATCTGGACCAGCTTCCAAATTACCTGAATTCCTGCATGACTACAGAGGTAAAAGTCAAACTCGGAGGGATGTGTGATGGTGCTATCCACGGTAGTGCCCGCTGGTACATTGCCACTTTTACCCACCTAAAAAAAAAAAAAAGTGTAATTAGTCACCAACAGGCCAACCTGAGCTCAGGCTATTTTTTTCTTTTATGTTAATTGGCAACAAGTTATAAGTTACTCTTGCAAACCAGTTTAAATCAAGATGTTGAACTTTCTAGCCGAAACCGGTTTGGCTCAGTGGATGGAGCGTCGGTCTGCAGACTGAAGGGTCCCGGGTTCGATTCCGGTCAAGGGCATGTACCTTGGTTGTGGGCACATCCCCGGTAGGGGGTGTGCAGGAGGCAGCTGGTCGATGTTTCTCTCTCATCGATGTTTCTAGCTCTCTATCCCTCTCCCTTCCTCTCTGTAAAAAATCAATAAAATATATTTTAAAAAAATGTTGAACTTTCTATAACTTTCCCTTAGGCCAGTGGTCGGCAAACAGCGGTTCGTGAGCCACATGCGGCTCTTTGGCCCCTTGAGTGTTCTAACGCCACTTCTTCAAAATAGACTCGCCCACGCCGAAAACTGACTTCTGCGCATGGGCCACGAAGTTTCAATCGCACTGTACGTGCGCGCCCGCATGTGGTATTTTGTGGAAGAGCCACACTCAAGGGGCCAAAGAGCCGCATGTGGCTCGCAAGCCGCGGTTTGCTGACCACTGCCTTAGCCCAACCATTTCATCCATAAGTATTTTTTCAACCAAATATACTCCATGGTTTTTCTAGGGGGATCCAGACAAATAATTATTTTACTAGTGGCTTTGGGCTAAATGATTGTCCTCTATTAACAGATGACACATTGGTATGTTCATGGACGAAAAGAAAAAAAGATGGATAAGAGTCCTGAGAAAAATCACTTTTATTCCTTATTTGGAATTTTAAAAAATCCACAACTTGCAGTAAAAGTTAAGATGAAGCAATTTGTTGTTGTTGTTGTTAATCCTCACCCAAGAATATTTTTCCATTGATTTTTAGAGAGAGTGAAAGGGAGAGGGAGAGACAGAGAGAGAAACATCGATTGGTTGCCTCCCACACACGCCCCAACCAGGGCAGGGGATTGAGCCTGCCACAGAGGTACATGCCCTTGACCAGAATCGAACCCGGTACCTTCAGTCCACAGGCCTATGTTCTATCCACTGAGCCAAACTGGCTATGGCAAGATGAAGAAATCTTTGAACTGGTCCAATAAAACTAACACTTTTAAGGGATCAAAAAAAAGAAGACACTGGCAGATGCCTTATCAGGAAGTCCACTGAAATGGGATCAGGAAACCAGAGTTTCAGATCTAGGCCTAGTGTTGCAACTCCATACCTTGAACAAAGCATATTGTTGGGCCTCAATCTAATCAGCTATAAAATCCAGTAATAATATCTTACACTTTAAAAATTCCTAAGTTCTTCTATGGCCAAAACTCTAGGATCCAACTTCTAGAAAAGCAGAGGGAGAACTTTAGAAATGCATTTCCAAGGAAAGAAATTAAATCTTGCTATTTGGACAATTTTCATTCTCTTCTGCTGTACAGCAGGGTTCCATGTGAGGAATTTTATTTGCCACCTAGGCACAAATTTAATGGGAGTTTATTTGGCTCCATTCTACCTGTGGTTACCTTCAGCTGAGGATGATACACCAATGCATACAAGTACATCTATGAGTATAGAAAAGTCTCATTCCATCAAATTCAGATGTGAACTCAGATCCTAACTGAACAAGAGGAAATGTAACTTAGTTAAGACAGTTCTAGCACTGCTTACCAAACTACAATCTTTAGGAACATTAGTTCTGCAGAATGCATTTGGGTGTGTTATGGTCAAACAAATTTGCAAAATGCTGAGTTAAACAAAATTTAAATGGTTTTTCCACTGCAGGACTTCTCAGAACCTTTATTTAATAAGGTATAATCTTAAAGAGAAAGATGGAGTATATGGCATTTCCCAAACTTATTGGACCATAGAATCTATTTTTTTAAAAATCTCTTGGGACTCCAGAGATGAGAGCCTAAAGAGGTGATGCCCTGGGGAAAAGGGGATCCAGGCATGTTCAATTCAACAATTACTGCTTGAGAATCCATGTGCAAGGCTCTGCAGCAAATGTTTGGGAGGAAAGACAGAGGCACAGAGAGAACTAACGAATATGGTTTCCTGCCCTTCATGGAAACTATATACAATGAACTGCAAAGCAATATGAAAAGGGCATTATGGAAGGCCCTGGGAAAAGCTGGTGGGAGGAAATAGTTGAGTCATGCCTTACAGGACAAGCAGCAGTTGAAAGGGGGCCTGGGATGAAAACAGGAAACTTTCCAAATATCCCCTCAATACAGAAATGGATAAACAAACTGTGGCTCATCCATATCCTGAAATACTACTCAGCAATAGAAAGAAACAAACTATTGATACACACGAAAACTTGGATGAATCTCAAGTGCATTAGGCTATGTAAAAGAAGCCCAACTCAAAAGCTATGGGAATCCATTTATATGACATTCTGGAAAAAAATACAACTATAGGGACATAACAGTGGTTGCCAGGAACTGTAGGCAAGGGAAAGGGTTGACTATGAAAGGACATGAGAGACTTTTGTGTGTGTGAGTGTTCTATATCTTTACTGAGGTGATGGTTATACAACTACATGCATTTGTCAAAACTTGCAGAACAGTATATTAAAAAGGGAAAAATTTACTGTTTCTATATCAGACCTTAATCTATATATATAAAAGGCTAATATGCTAAGTGTCCGACCATCCGACCGGTCGCTATGATGTGCACTCACCACCAGGGGGCAGATGCTCAACACAGGAGCTGCCAAGCTGCAGTGACTTGGCAGCAGCTGTTCTTGGGTAACTCACCCCAAAACCAGAGGGGAGGGAGCCGAATTCCTCGCAGGGCCATGCGATTCTACCTTCGGCTGTGGGTTATGTTGTTGCTGGGGCCCTGTTGGCCCCAAATCTGGTTTACTGCACACTTGCATTTGCATTCCACACCCTGTACAACAGCAACTTTGCAGAGTGCCCTCTCGCACTCTGGGACCCCTTGGGGGGTGATGGAGAGCCGTTTTGGCCCAATCCCCACAGGCCAGGCCGAGGGACCCCACCTGCCGAAGGGACCCTGCTCACTCTGCAGATGCAGGGGAGGGACCGCAGGAGGTTGGCTCCAGGGTGTGTCTGGCCCATCTCACCCAGTCCTGCCCCGCCGGCCACCTTCTAATTAATTTCCGTTCAATGTGCATGAATCCGTGCACTGGATCACTAGTTTTTTAATAGAAAAAAAAAGGGCGGGGGGGAGACTGTTGAATGGATGTGGTCATGTCAGGGATAAAAATGCACAATGTATACAGGAAATGGAAGGTATATAAGGGTATGATGAAAGATGAGACTAAAATGTTATGTTTTGGCTAACTGAACAGCACAGGAGAACATTTGGTAAGCAGTGGGTTGGAAGAGTTTTGAGCCGTGGAGTGGCAGGATAAGATCTGTATCCTAAAACCTAGCCCTGAGAGCAGCTGGAGGATACATTTGTGGAGGAATGGAGACAGGGAAACCACTAGGAGTCTCCTGCAATACAGAAGAAGTCTGCCTAGAGTAGAAGGAACACACAAGAGAAAGAACTGGGATGAGAGATTTCAGGGCAGAACAGAGGACTATTTGACTAACTGGATATAGGGGGACAGGAAAGGAGGAGAAGAGTTTAAAGACAATTCTGAAATTTCTAGCTTGGCTGACTTAATATACAGTTATGCCAAGTAACACAAGAGAAAAAAATTGGGGGAGGCACAAGTTTTGGATGAGGATAAAACAGTAAGTAAAAGGTTTAGACGTGTTTTGCTAGAAATGCCTGTGGCAGATTGTATCACTGGTGCCAAATCTTCCTGTGCCCCTCCCTAGGGAAGGATTATACTTCCCCATCCAATTAACTCAGGAGTGGCCATGTAACTGGCTTTGGCAGAATAAAATGTGGCCTGAAATGTGTTACTTCTGGGCAGACTCTTTAAGAGCCAGCATATGGCTTGTCGTGTATCTCCCCGCGCACGCCGCCCCTGCCCCCCCGCACCCCCCCGCTACAATGACTGGCAATGTTCCAGACAGATGTTTCTCTGTCAGCCTAGGTTCTGAAGGGAGGACAATGGGGTCACAGCTGCTTGCCACAGAATCACAGTGAATGTGTAACATGAGCAAGAAATAAATCTTTGTAAGCCACCATGACTTTGGAGTTTTTTGCATGACACTATGCCTATAGGGCATCTAAGTAAATCTGTCTGGTAGATAACTGGAAGTGCCAGCTGGGAGCTCCATAGAAAAGTTTGGGGCTGGAAACACAGATTCAGGAAACGATAAGCAAATAAGTGAATCCAGAGAAGCGAGTGAGACTAAAGAGAGTTGAAATTGAGAAGAAGGAGAAGTGTGAAATGCCAGGAAACATCAGCATTTGATGGACAGAGGAGGTAGAAGAGTCAAAGAAAGCCTGATGAGAGATGGGTAGTGAACCTGGCCAAAGAAGGCAAGCATTGTCAATGCTGCAAAGAGGTCAGGGTGGGAACCTGACAGGATATCACTGAATTTAAAATGAGCAAGTCATGAAGAGAGCAACCTCAGTGGAGTCACTGAAGTTGAAGCCAAGCTACAGGGAACTGAAGTATGACGTGAGGAGGTACAGATAGGAAGTCAAATCATTTTCTCCGAAAAGTTGGTCATGAAACGAAGGAAAGATAAGGTGGCAGGTAGACTGAGGGAGAAGCAGAGAGAAGTTTCTTTGGGTGACTAAGGAAAAGCTGAGAACGTTTGGAGGGTGAGGAGAAGGAAGTAAACTAATGGGAAAGATTAAACTTTTGAAAAATAAAGGGTGATTAATAAAGTGAGGCTGGAGAGAGCAGAAGGATTAGGAACAAAAGCATAAGCAGAATAAAAAAGCTTAGGTGGAGAGATTACCTCTAAAATGTGAGGAAGGATTATAATCCATAATAGAAAATTTAACTAAATTTGAAAGTAGAGGAAGGAATGCCAAGAAAATGCATGCCTTCTAGATTTTTATTTTCTGAGGGAAATACAAGATTGTTCTATCGTGGGCAATATAAATTGTTGGCAATAAAGGGCAGGAGAGCTGAGAAGAGTCCAAAAGTTTGGAACAGATACAATGGGGAATAAAATAATTGAAAAAATTGCAGCCTCAAAGGCCTGGCTGAGATGTGCTACTATGAATTTGCATAATACACATCATTATTAAACAACTGACTCTTTTCTTCAGCAATCTCCATCAGCCTAAGAGTAGAAGCAAAGAAAATGGGCAAGTGGACTGGTTTAGAGCTGTAGATTAGCGAGAGGCATGTTCAGAGGAGTGAAGATGTTGATAAGTCAGGGGTGCCAAGTAGACCTAGGACTGGGATTGTCAATCTTGAAAGGTTATGAGTGACACTGGATAGTAAAGAGCAAACCTGTCACATAGCTTGGGGTTTCAGAAAGATAATCCAAGTCCAAAAGCTACATGGATAGCAAGTTGACAGAGGAATGAAAAGGTGATAATGCAGTTAAGGAGGAGTTGGCAGGATGTGCCCAGAGCTTGGGCAAGCATTCAGGGAATCTGTATTAGCAGAATCTAAGAAGTCAGGGTTTGGGCAATGGAGCCCCAAGGAGAAAACCTTAGTTCTCTAATTATTTAGAAAGTACAAACAGCCTTGGATTAAAGGCAAAAACTAAGGCCATACTAGAAAATAGTGCGAGTGACCCACAAGATTACATAATTAGGCAGCAGAGAGAACTGGTCTCCCTGGGGTTGGATCAGGGAGGACCTGGAAAAGATGAAGTAGTGTCATAAAAATATTGCAGAAGCAAAGTCTCCAATATCATGGCTTACCTGGCTTACACATAAAGATAAGATCATAAATAGATACATTACACAAAATGCCTTTTATCAAGTGCTGGGAACTGTACCACAAAGCAACATCATTTATTAGTTTAATCATTACAACAACCCTGTGATATAGGTATTGTTCTTCTTCTTAAATACATTTTTATTGATTTTAGAGAGGAAGGGAGAGGGAGAGAGAGATAGAAACATTAATGATGAGAGATCAGCTGCCTCTTGAACGTCCCACACTGGGGATCGAACCCACAATTCGGGCATATGCCCTGACCGGGAATCGAACCGTGACCTCCTGGTTCATAGGTCGATGTTCAATCACTGAGCCATGCAGGCTGGGCCAAGCATTGTTCTTAACAGATTTTACAGTTGAGAACATTATGGCTTAGAGAAATAAGTAACCTGCCCAAGGTTAGTAAGTGTGACATCATAAATGTTCAAAGTTTTTACCCTAAGAATCCCCTACAATGATATAAAGTCATTTAGAAGAGAAATTCTTCTTTGTACCCTGGAACCACGCCTCAGGCACTGGCAGCAATAGGTAGCAAATGGCAATCAAGTCCAGATGGATCAACCTGCCCTTTGAAGGTTTGCCTTTATCACCCTAGAGGACCCTGCATGTTTTTGACCTCCCCTCTAAAAACTCTACAAACAAGAAATATATTCAGTCTTGAAACCTGTAACATTCAGAATTGGTCAGCTAAGATGAGCTGTAATTAGTACATTTATTAAGTTACTAGAAACCCGTTGCACGAAGTTTCGTGCAATAGACTTTCACCTGGCTGCCGGCCCCAGTTTTCCGCCAGCAGCAGTTTACCTCTGGCCACCCGCCGATCAGAGCGCCTCCCGCCAGCGCGATCGGCTACCCCCCCGAGAGGAACTCCGATCCGGGAGGCGCTTCGATCGATCGGCGGGTGGCCAGAGGAAAACTGCTGCTGGGGGAAAACTGCTGCCAGCAGCCACGCTATCGGCCACCACCAGAGTCTTCCGCCGGCCCCATGGGTCCTTCCGCAGCGATGGCCTAACGGCCGGTGGGAGGAGCGGGAGTCAGGGACTCGCGAGTCCCCGCCCCCCACTCCTACCGCCAGCCAATCGGCCACCCTGAGTCCCGCCCCCCGCGCCTCCAGCTGGCCCAATCGTGGGCGTAGCGGAGTGATGCAATTTGCATATTGCCTTTTTATTATGTAGGATTATTAGGCACTTCTCCTTTTAGAAAAAAATGGTCTGGATGTCCACTCAAAAAACACATTTACTTGTATCAGATAATAAAGTTTATCCTGTGTTTTCTTACCCTTTCTGCTTTATCCGCACAGAAGAGTCGTGTGTGATGTCTTTTCTGTACCACAATGTAGGTTATTCCTGGCCGGTAATCTTCTTCCAAGCTAATACATGCCTTTCGAATTGCTATTAGTTCTGGCCAAGCTACCTGGGAGTTACAAATGGAATGACACTGAATTGAGAACTCACCTAGTATCTCTCAGATCTGATTTACTCAGAGTGGCAGATGAAAGGGGGCCCGGTCCTACACCTACAAGCCCCAAAGGACAAGTATGGGATAATGAGAGTACCTGCTTCATTTGTCCCTCGGATACCCCTCCACGGTAATAGATGATCCGTGTAGGTTTGAAGCGTGTGGACTTGTAGAACTGGATCAGCAGCTCTCGAACCATGTTAGTGAGGTCCTGGATCACCTCCTGACTATAGAGGAGCTCCTGGGAGACCTCCTGGCGGGAGGTCTGCACCCGAACAGTGGCACAGTACCGGCTGGGGTGGCCATCCATACTGCCAACAACAGCAGCAATGGAAGGCTTCTTTCCATCCCCTGCAGGGGGGTGGGTGACATCTGCTCCCAGGAAGATGACAGGCTGCTGGAACACCGAGGGCCTGCTCAGATTTAAAGACACATTGCCACTCAGATATATAGGTGAAAATGTTTGGGTTTAGCAAGCTCACCAATACAATCATAGATATCCTATATAATAAAGGGTAATATGCAAATCAACCGAACAGTGGAACGACAGGTCACTATGATGCGCACTGACCACCAGGGGGCAGACGCTCAATGCAGGAGCTGCCCCCTGGTGGTCAGTGCGCTCCCACGGGGGAGCGCTGCTCAACCAGAAGCCCTGAGCTGGGCTCACAGCTGGTGAGTGCAGCGGCGGTGGATGGAGCCTCTCCTGCCTCCAAGGCAGCACTAAGGATGTCCGACTGATGGCTTAGGCCCACTCCCCAAGAGGGCGCAGGCCGGGACACCTGCCCCCTGAGTGCACGAATTTCATGCACCGGGCCTCTAGTATTCTAATAAGAGAGAATAAAGACTTATGCCCATTGGAAGAGAACTCTAAGGCCCACTGAGTACCAGTGCTACCCAGTACAGTGAATCTGAATTGACTGCAGAAATCAACATGGTTCTTCTGTCACAGTAGGAAGGAAAGAATTAAAAGAGGACCCTTGCCCTGGCTGGTGTGGCTCAGTGGTAGAGTATTGGCCTGCGGATCGAAGGCTCACAGGTTGTATTCTCCGGCAAGGGCACATACCTGGGTTGCAGGTTCAATCCCTGCAGAAGGCAACCAATCAATGTGTCTTTCTCACATCGATGCTTCTCTTTCTCTCCTCTCTTCCCCTCCCTCCCTCACACCTTCCACTTCTCTCTAATAATCAATGGGAAAAATATTCTCAGGTGAGGATTAACAAAACAAAAAAAGAAAGAAAAGAATTAACCAATGAGTGCATAAATAAGTGGAACAACAAATCAATGTCTCCTCTTTCTCTTTTTCCCCTTCTTCTCTCTCTAAAATAAATAAATAAATACATACATAAATAAATAAGTTTTAAAAAATAATTATAAAAAGAAAAAGCAATCGAGATGCATATTTGAGATTTGTATGCTTTGCTGTAAACTAAATGCTAGATCTTAATTTTAAAAAGTGGGGAAAAGTAGAGTTCAGAATCTTACCTTTGATGAGGTACAAGCACGTTGTTAATTCCTCCCAGCTTTGCATTTATCTTCAGGCAAAGGTTGGAAAGGGTCTGGGGTGAGGTCTTCACTACATTCTTTACCTGGACACACTGCGTGGCCATACCCAGGAGGGTATCTCCAACACGTTTCACCTCCGCTACAAAAATAAGTTAATTAATTGATTTTTTAAAATGTTGAAATATTCTGTCAATTACTAAGAGTAAAGGGGAAAAATCCACACCCTGACATTTAGAAGGTGCCTACTACATACTGTACACTGTGCTAGATACTTTTCATGTGTGGTGTTTTCATTTGCTAAACCCCCAGGGCAATATTTCTTTTCAGTTTGGATAGGCCATTCCCCACCCCTTTTCTTCACTCCCAAAGGCTTTTAAACTAGCCTACTTTCTTTATTCTATGATGCTGCCTGCCACCACTCACTCAGTCCTGTGAGGTTCCTTTTCCCACAGGACTAACCTGGCAAAGGAATCAATCTCCCTAGCTCCTCCCTCTCACTATACACATACCAGCCCTTTGAATTTTTTTCTCCTCTATTCCAACTGCCCGCCCCCCCCCCCCCCGCGCCCTTTTCCCCCTAAACATTAGAGAAAAACTGAAGGTAACAAAAGAAACTAATTTGAAGACATTTTATAAAGTTCAAACAGCTGGTCTATAGTTCCCAAATCCTTTACGTAGATAATAGCCAAAAGGACTTTATATCATTCTTCTTATAACAAATACAAACTAAACACCTCCTCTTTCCCACTCTGATATTCCTAAGTGTTTTTAACCAACATTCCAGTTCTTCCTGCTTTGGGGCTAGGATAGAATTTCACTGCATGCCCCAGCCCACTGCATTTCCTGGCCCCATTCCCATTTGCCTCACACAGGTCGGGTGGGCCAGTACAGCTGGTTGTGGCCAAGAAGTTGCAGATGTTAAGAACCCTCTAGAGCTCTCTTTTCTCTCTGCCATGGAGCCAGCAACATTACAAACGGTGACTGCTCTGCCAACCTGGGTTCTAGAGTGAAAATGATATGATGATATGGAGCCACGGCTGCAGTCTACCCTCAGTGATCACACAGCGGCAGCAAAAAGCAAACCTTTGCTGCTTGGAGACCCTGAGAGTCCGGGGTTGTTTGTGACTGAAGCATAACCTAGCTTATCCTGACTGTTACACCTACTATTGAAATCATCCTTCATTCAGCATTAAAGGAGTCCATACCATATACTGGCGTCTTCCCAGGCAAGATCACCACTATTAGCTGTAGGCCCACATATGTCATTTTCAGATGTTTAAACATGGGCTCCACGCTGTCTGCACCTTGTGCATACTTGCAGAAACATGGCTGACCCTGGATGGGCATTCCTGCATCCTTAGAGATTTTACGGAGCTGGTCAGTGAAACTCCTGTTAAAACAGAACCAGTGGCACAGTGTTTTCATTTCAGAGTACATTCTTAACATCTTTTTCCCTCTATGATATTTGTTTCAGTTCTGCAAATTCTTAGCCAAAATGAGACATAAACAAATAAACAACAACAAAAATCTTTAGCTCGTTGCAAAAAATAGACTGGCAGTTGTATTGTTAAGCTATCAGATTATCATTTTGCAATGCAGAAGAATCTGTATTATTAAGCTATCAGATTATCATTTTGAATTTGTAAATAATTATGCCTCAGTTAGGCCCCAGGGACTAGAATAACATTCCTGCCCAAAGATTTTTTTTTTTTTTT
The DNA here is from genome assembly GCF_951640355.1 of Cnephaeus nilssonii. Taxonomy (NCBI): domain Eukaryota; kingdom Metazoa; phylum Chordata; class Mammalia; order Chiroptera; family Vespertilionidae; genus Cnephaeus; species Cnephaeus nilssonii. The sequence goes on from NC_137078.1 coordinate 80,685,256, forward strand.
AAACATTCCAGTCAGTAATTTTGGACTGAAGAAAAGCAAAGCCAAAATTTCAGGTAATGTGTATTTTGGTAAGCCTGCTAAGAGAATAGTTGAGTAGGCTTTTGTAAGCTTGTATGCCATTCAGATCACAGATACACACTGTTACACAATCAGTGCATTTAGGACTACATTCAAACTAGTAACAGACTGAATCAATACAGTATCAAAAGAAATCATCACTTCAGAAAAGAAAAACTCATGAAATTTTGAACTTTAGATTTAAGAAATTACTTCAATCTATGTGTAAAGTTTTCAGAATAATTTCTTTTGTGCAATATTTGCCAATATTCTGTAGGATTCCTTTCTTTCATCCCAGTTCCCTTTTCCTGCCTTGATTTTTCCACCCTTCTCTCTAACTTCCTGTATATTGATACCTGAATGTGTATGACATGAACCAGAGATCTTAGTCAGTGACCCTTCAGTAAAACATGCTTGCTAGTAAATCAGAATGATTCAAAATGAACTCATTTTTATCTTAGCTGAAAAGATACAATTACTACCAAAGGAAGCTTCACTAAGAACCCAAGAATTTGCCAACCGGCACTGCTTCAACCTTGTTAGTCACAAATTTCTGCTCTAAATGTAAGGAAGCTGAGTCAGATTCTTAATGCAATTCCCAAATTGGCAATTTACTATAATACAAGGTGTTTTTCCTATAGCCAGATGGTGCCACTATAGGAGGCAGGGATTTAGTGCCAGTGCACACAGCACATTCACAGAAAGATGGTGTTTTCATATCTGGAAGGGATATTACTAAGCTGAAAATATGAAGATACTCACTTTAGTAAATCTTCCCTACATTGTTTCTGAGGCGCAAAACAAGCAACTGCCCAAACTTTAATTTCAATGCCAGCATAAAACTGCTTTCCTCGCATGTCCCAGACACCCTGGTTGGGTGTGGCTACTGTTTTATTCTTTAAAAACAAAACAAAACAAAAAAAGAAACAAAAGAAAAGAGAAAAGACATTACAATCTAAGGCCATTTGAATATTGATGAGGGGACAAACAGAACTCTATTTGGTATTAGCCAAAAGACAAAGAGCAATCATAAGCAAAACTATGGGTAAATTCACTGTGGCTTGTAGAAAAAGTCCTCAATTATTCTCTTTTTGACTGGTTATTGGAAGAAGCTTGCTGAATAAAATAAAAAGCTTACCCGGCCTCCATACTGTAGCATTGGTGCTGGAAGTACCCTGCCTGTGAGCTCTGTCATTTCATTGTGGACAACAATACCAAATTCTTTAAGGTATGGATCAGGTCCACCCACCATGCTGTTACTCTTCACCTAAAGAACAGGAAAGCCTGCATATATAAAAACCAAAGAGTAACTGTGTCCCATCAGGAGTTTTTCTACTTTTTCATGTTAAAGCTAGCTTATCTTAAAGACCATGCCTTACTGACCAGTCTACTGATTTCTTCCTGTCGGTCAGGAGCAGATCTTGCTGTGGCTTTGATCATCGTGGAAGTCTGATTGTCTGTAAGTTTCTTTATACATCGCTGTCCAGCCACTATATTACAGACCTGCCAAGAGGCAAAGAGAAATTTCGTTTGTGTAATGGGCTTCTGTATCTTAAGCCTTTGCCAAACTATATGTTACATCTTCCGTTTTCCCCCAAAGTGAAAATTCTGTTAGTCAGCCCAAAATATCTCAGAAATTAATACTAAATTCTACTGCTTGTTTAGACATGACTTTTATTTTTATTTATTTATTTATTTACTTATTTACTTACTTATTTATTTAATTTTATTTTTGTTTAAATTTCTTTATTGATTAAGGTATCACATATTTGTCCTCATCCCCCCATTCCCATCCCAAACCCCTCCCCACGCATGCCCCCACTCCCCTGTTGTCCTTGACCACTGGTTAGGCTCATATGCATGCACACAAGTCCTCTGGTTGATCTCTCCCCTTTATCCCCACCCTCCCTCTGAGGTCCGACAGTCTGATCCATGCCTCCTTGTCTCTGGGTCTATTCTTGTTCATCAGTCTATGTTGTTCATCATTTCCCCTAGATGAGTGAGATCATGTGCTACTAGAAATACACTTATAAGAACCGAAAATGAGACAAGCAATAATGGTTATGCTGAAAGGCAAATGAATCAGTCTGTAGTGAGTTTCTTTCCGGGCCAACAGTTCTTTTGAGACCCAATGTGACTTTTATTTTTATTTATTTTTTAACTCATTCAAGAAATTGGCAGATTGGCAACAGAAAATTTAGCTTACCTCAAGTGGCAAGTATGTATGCTTTTGTTCTTGTCCCACTTGGAGACAGGGAAGATGGGGATATTTCAGCTGCAGACTATACTTTTGCTTAAAATATTGAGCTACAGTACATTCCATGGCTTGACCATTTTCTAGCTGTAAAGGAAAACTACAAGAGACAACGTCTTTTTAGAAATTTCAAGTTCCTTTTTCTGAAACAAGCAAACAAACAAAAATCTACTAACATTTTCTACCTTGAACAGTCACTTAAAAACAAAGGTCAATCTTTACTTGAATATTTTCACCAAAGTCATTTTAGTATTAAACACATCTGTGATTATGCTGGAATTTTCCATGTTTTCTTAAAGCTAAAATGAGAAAATAATTTAATTAAAATTTTAAAAGAATTTAAAACAAGAAGAAGCTGCAGAATCAGAATTTACATAGATTCCTCAAAGGTCAGTTAACACCTACAGACACAATCTGGTGGTGGCTTCTTGTAGATAGGAATTTTGTTTGCTTAGGAGAATGTTTTTGTAAAAAGAGTGTAGCATAATTATTGGGCCCACATTTTCAGATCCCCAAACCAGGACAAATATATGTAGATTTGGAGGCAATAAGACCCAATACATGAAATTGAAACTAAGCTAGGATATTTGGTATAAACTGGGGAGAATGGCCCAGCCAGTGTGGCTCAGTGGTTGAGCATCGACCTATGAACCAGGTCATGGTTCCATTCCCAGTCAGGGTACGTGCCAGGTTGCAGGCTCTTTCTCCAGTGGGGGACGTGCAGGAGGCAGCCGATCAATGGTTCTCTCTCATCATTTATGTTTCTATCTCTCTCCCTTCCACTCTGAAATCAATAAAATCCTCCTATATAATAAAAGGCTAATATGCAAATCGACCAAATGGCAGAACGACCAGTCACTATGACGCACTGACCACCAGGGGGCAGACGCTCAACACAGGAGCTGCCCCCTGGTGGTCAGTGCGCTCCCACAGGGGGAGCACCGCTCAGCCAAAAACCAGGCTCACAGCTGGCGAACACAGCGGCGATGGCGGGAGCCTCTCCCACCTCCGCAGCAGTGCTAAGGATGTCCAACTGATGGCTTAGGCCCACTCCACGTGACATCCCCCAAGGGCTCCCAGACTGCAAGAGGGCACAGGCCTGGCTGAGGGACCCCTCCTCCCCCGAGTGCATGAATTTCATGCACCAGGCCTCTAGTAAATAAATAAATAAACAAACTGGGGAGCATGGCTTAATAGACTCTGTATTTGGCTCTTCTAGTGGGAAAATTATCTCAAATACTTGGCACAATATTTTTTAAAAATATATTTTTATTGATTTAGAGAGGAAGGCAGAGGGAGAGTGTGAAAGAGAGAGAAACATTGAACTCCCAACCTGGGTATGTGCTCTGATTGGGAATCGAACGAGTGATCTTTTGGTGCATGGATGACACTCAAGCAACGGAGTCACATTGGCAAGGGCACTTGGCACAATAACTTTAATCTTGCTTTCTTAATTGTTACAGCCCCACAAAGTAACAATGCAGTAAGGATCATATATCAGGGGTGGGGAACCTTTTTCAGCCAAGGGCCATTTGGATATTTATAACATCATTCACAGGCCTTACAAAATTATCAACTTAAAAATCAGGCTGCTATACTTGGTCAAAAACTTAACTCACCCTTAATGCCTTGGCAGGGTCAGACCAAATGATGTCTCAGGCCTTTTACGGCTCACAGGCTGGATGTTCCCCACCCCTCATCTATGTAAAACTCATGTGACTCTCCTGGTCCGAACTCAGAACTTCAGTTTATATTATCTCACTGATCACTTCAGGGCAATTAGGCATCTATGTCAAAGGAGGACATTACTTGTTAAGCCCCAGGTAGATCCAAGGATGTTTACATTTCTGGATTAAAATCAGTGCACTTATGGAAAATAAAGCCATGTTTGAAACAGTTTAGAGGTAAATCTTATTTGATATTGCAAAATGGAGAAAGAAAACATTACTTGCTACAATGACATTTTAATTATTGTTAAAGGTTCACAGTCTATATTGTAAGAATATGTTGTACTAAAAACTGGTGGCCTTTTGCAGATTCTAAAGTCCAAGTAATAATATATACAAAATTAAAAGTTTATTCCCTTGAAAAAAGTTTTAAAAATAAATCTATGTGCTTTTAATTTTAATGCAAAAATTATATAGTTCTGTAAGTATAATTATTCTTACAGGGTTATGTAAAGTAATCAAACAATGAAAAAGACACAGTTCCTCTTGAAACACATGCTAAAATTCTCAATAGTAATTTCATAAGATTTTGTTAACTTTTTTGAGAATGAGGTCAATTATATATTATGAAGAATACTGAAATATCACTTTACAACTCTTAAGAAATTCATGTAACATGCACATTAGTTCATACTGAAGAAGTTATTCAAATCAGACTGAATTAACATACCCCCTTTAACAGAGGTCACCCAAAAACTTTATCTAGACCAAAGGCCTCCAGGTAGTTTTGATGTGCACTAAAGTTTACAAATCGAGAACCATGGATCTAAAACAAAGTCAGAGAAGAATATAAACAAAAACATTTAAAAATTTTAAAAGGCTTCTGAGTAACCAAAATAATGTAAAGTTTATCTATTTATTTTTAAGTTTATATATTTAGGTTCATGTTGTTTACTTAAAAGAGACAACATTTATGTTTATGTCAGATATGAGTGTAGTGATATAGATTACAAGAATAAAACTTATATATATGGTGATATAAAAAGCACTTTGATATATGTTTTCTCATAAGGCATAGTTTGCAATGAGTTAGAAATTGAATGATTAGAAAAATAAGATTGGGAAAGTGAAAATGAGTGTGCTGCTGCAGGCATGCCACATACACTGACAGCTGGAGGAAGTGACAGCTAGGTACAAAAGGAGGGAGAAAAACCCACACAACTTTGTCAACTGAAAACAAGTTTCAACTATGACTTACGGCCTTAATAGAACCTTTGGGCTATGCATTGAGAATTACAACAGTATAATAAATGATGCTTATAACGATGATATTCTGCATCATTATGTAAAAGTTGATCTATGCTTAGCTTAGCATAATCTGTTTAAAGGTGAAATGAATTAAAGGCAGGAAATATATATCAAAAAATTTAAAAACACTTTTTAAACCTTTGGTGTTTAAACATGAAGATCTTGGTGATTTTGAAAAATCACAATATGAGATACCAATTCCTCAAATGATGATAGTAGCTTCCTCTGTTACCAAAAATGTAATGTTATCATCTACACTAATAAAAGGGTAATATGCTAATTAGACTGGGTGACCAGACATTTTCCGGACGTCCAACTTCCTTTCGGACAGTTAGGGGGCAGCCAGGCCGGCAGGGGGGCAGTTGGGGGATGACTAGACCAGCAGGTGATCAGGCAGGCAGGCAGGCAAGCGGTTAGGAGCCAGCGGTCCCAGATTGCAAGAGGGATCCCTGATTGGAGAGGGTGCAGGCTAGGCTGAGGGACACCCCCCCCCCCGCCCCCGTGCACAAATTTCATGCACCGGGCCTCTAGTTATATATATATTAACATACGTTTGATGACTGGCTGGCCGTCTGGTCACATTACAAACTCGATATTTTCGCTTCATCTGTCCACAGTGAGTCACCTCAACTTTAAGACCTGAAGTTGAAAAAAAAGTTAAAACATCAGTATTAATAAAATCACAGTGATAAAAACAGATTCAAATGTCTTCAGAAAGGCATGCCATTGTACAGAACATACATTGCAAGGATGCAAGAACACTTTCATCAAGTATAGGCAAAAAGCCTCAGCTAAGCAGAAAATATTAGAACCCAGATGACTTAAGATTTGTAACCACTGTAATTTATTACTTCAATACATAATTACTAAGCATCAATTATGATCTGGTGTTAATGAAGCTTATATTCTAGTGAGAGAAGACAGCTAATAACAAATAAGAAGAAAAGAAATTCCAAAAGGAAAATAAATAAACTTGTGTTAGTTTATTAAAATGGAGGTTTTTAAGTGAGTAAGGGTAACAGTTAGTAAATGTCTGATATGTGCCAGGTATTGTGCCAGAAGCTTATACATCTATTTGCATTTAATTCTCACAATGATCTTACAAGTTATATTACCTTAGAGATGATTAATCTAAGGCTCACAGTGGTTAAGTAACTAGCCCAAGGTCCCAGCGATAGAACTTTCTGGGATGGGATGGAAGCCCAGGTTAGTCTGACTCCAAGACCATGCTCTTTGCACCAGGCTGAACGGCCTCTCCAAGACTATGCTAATGCAAATACCTACCTCTGATTTCTTTGGTAAACTTGACACGCTGGGAGTCTGTTAGAGGTTTGGTCTGTTCGTTGATATTCTGAATGTCTAAAACCTCACACATGAACTCAATGATAGGCTGAGCCCGGTAGAAAGCAGTTGCAGATACTAACAAACAGAGAGGAAGGATACTTAGCTTCAGGGAAAGGGACAGGATTAAGAAAACCAGCCAAAAGACTAAAGGGTAAAGACAGTTCCATCCTACCATCAATATTGAGCATCATATTCCACATGGCAGGTCTCACAGACTGATGAAAGCCAAACCAAACCTCCCTGCCCCCTCCCAGAGGGTGGTAGTAACCTTCCGGAGGTGAGAAAAAGGAACGGCCCACTGGAGTGTACCTGAAGAAATAAAGAGTTTGCATGTTTCACAATAAGAACTTGTCTTTGTAAACTGAAACCAAGTTTAAACTATGACTTATACAGAAAACATTCAATAGCTCTAATGCAAACTATCAGAAAAAGGTCTGATATCTGTGGCAAAGAATTCAAACTAAGGTACTAACCTCATGGAGGGGAGGTGTCTTGTAATAACATCAAGTGCTTGTACTGAGTCATCTGGGACTTCATTCAAGTGCCCAGCTAAAGCTTCTAAAAGCATCTGAAGGCTCACAACTGACACCCACTGAACAGACACTTTAAAGGTTTGGTCTTTACCCTCACCTGGAAGGGTCACTTCCATATCAACCTAAGGAAAAATACATGTACGTGCATATTTACAAAGGCTGAGAGAAAGATCCCAGAAGTATTCAATATAGTATATGCATAAAGACATTTTACACTTCTGTAATTGCAAAACATTGGAAACAACCTACATGTCTATCAACAGGGGAATATTTTAATACTAAATATGATGCAATAGTTTAAAAATAAGGTAGATGCTACAAAATGTATGACCCTCAAAAACATTATGCTAAATGAAATAAGCCAGACACAAAATGACAAATATTGTGTGATTCCACTTAGATGAAGTGTACCTAGAATAGTCAAATTCATAGAGACAGGAAGTAAAATAGTGGTTACTAGGGACTGGAGGAGGAGGAAATGGGGAGTTATTGTTTAATGGGTACAGAGTTTCAGTTTGGGATGATGAAAAAATTCTAAAGATGGATAGTGGTCATGATTGCACAACAATGTGAATATACTTACTAGTAATGCCATAGAATTGTACACGTAAAAATGGTTAAAATAGTAAATTTTATATTATGTACACTTCACCACAATAAAAAAATTTTAATAAAAAAAATAGTAAGGTAGATTTAAATGTGCAGAAATGGAAAGATTTCCTAGGCCTATTGTTAAATGAAAAAATATATCAGAACAATATGCAAATAAATAAGAATGTACATAAATAAATGCATAAATAGCTAATGCACATAAAAACATCTGAAAGGATACATACCAAGCTATTAGTTTCCTCTGAAAAGGAAAATGGGATTAAGGACAGGTGGAGAGTCAGGAAACCATAGCATTTCTAGGTTGTCTAAATAAGTTTATAATGTGTATACAGTTGCATATTGCTTTTCTAATTTTAAAAATAAATGTTTTAAAAAGTTACTGTGGTATTATGAATACTTATGCTACAATTTATAAAAACTCCATTGTTCAGATTCAGGTAGAACTTTTAACAATGTGAGAAATCTGGAATATGTGTAAAGATGGTGCAATCAACTTAAATTCTAATGCTCATCTCATTCAATTATCGATTAACTAAGGGACAAGACAATATGGACAGAAAGACCTATCATCACTATGAGAAACAACTAAGAATTGAATTGTTATTAGAAAAGGAAACATTTTTGTCCTATGTAATTACTACTACATAGTAAGGTTAGTAAATATTTCTTGCTGTTAACACTTACCCTATCCCGTCCAATTGGCAGTGGATGTGCTGTGTACATGTTTCTTTTGCCATCATAGCCAGGCTGCCGATCACCAAATATTTGCATCTTGAAGTGCCGCACCATTGTATCTACTACCTCCCTTAACGGTAATGGAGATAGTGGAGGTTAGCTTTGAAAAATGGTGAATGGTAAGGAAACTATCATCATACCTTAATCATCTAAATTCGGTTCAAAAGCCCTTAGAAAACATAAGCGTTAAAGTGACCACGGATTCAACTAATTAAAAAAATAGCTAATAGGCCCAGCCGGCATGGCTCAGTTCTTGAGTGTCGACCTAAGAACCAGGAGGTCACGGCTAGATTCCAGGTTGGGGCAAATGCCTGGGTTGCAGGCTCAATACCCAGGGGTGGGCAGGAGGCAGGCAATTGATGATTCTCTCTCGTCATTGATGTTTCTATCCCTCTCTCCTTCTCTTTTCCTCTCTGAAGTCAATAATATATATATATATATATATATATATATATATATATATATATATACCGTATTTTCCGGCATATGACTTTTTAACCCAGGGAAATCTTCTCAAAAGTCGGGGGTCGTCTTATACGCAGGGTGTCATCTTATAAGGCGGGTATATCCCAAACTCTATATTTTAACTGGAAAAGTTGGGGGTCATCTTATACGCTCAGTCGTCTTACATGCCGGAAAATAAGGTATATATATATTTAACGGCAACAAGGAAACACAAGGAACTCCAAGATAACAAAAGGGAGAAATAAAAGGAAAGAGAGATAAAATTGATGGCATCCTCTCACACTCCTGCTTTCCAAATTCCTCCCCTATGATAAACATAGCCTTATAAGAAAGAATAACCTCTCTTAGGTATCTAAGTATAGCAAGTTTATAATTGAACTAGAGGCCTGGTGCATGAGTTCGTGCACAGGTGGTGTCCGGCTGGCCTACCCCGCCTGCCCCAATTGGGCCAATCAGCAGGTTAGCTGGGAGGAGGGGCTGTGGGTGGTCTGAACAGGGTGGGGGTGGGGTCCAATTGGGGGCAGGGCCAGCTGGGTGGAGGGGCCTTGGGCAGTTGGCTGGCCCCACCCCCTGGTCGAACTCCCAGTCGAGGGGACAATTTGCATATTAGCCTTTTATTATATAGGATGATAAGTTTGTTTCAAATATATGCCCTTATTCAAGTACTGGTTTTGGAAAAGAAAGTGGGCAGAAATTCAGAAACCTGAGGATCAATAAATCTAAGATGCATCATTCTCAAAGGAATAAGTCAACCCCTTTGACTAATACTGTCTATTTATAATTCTGCAGACTGTCTTGTTTTATTCCAAAGTGCTCTCAAGCAGTGTAGAGAAGGGAATGTTGCGAAATATCCTCATTCCTAAAGGTTACCAATGTATTTTCTTCCCTTTTAGAATGAAAGCCTTTCTCTCAATCAAGCATGCATAACTTTACTTAAGTGTTCATGCATATATGCCAGATCACACTGTATCCAGGCCCTGAAATAAATGCAGTATGCAGTTTAAGAAGGAGCCTGTGAGATTTTAGAATGCTAGAATCAATGAAAAGTTGGGTGCTGCATCTTACCAATGTTAGTGATAGCAAGAGCATTCTTAGAAAAGCAAGAATCTTAATATTAATGACTGTTTGAATATCAAAGTATGGAAACAGAGAAAAGGAAAGTGGGTGTTCTCAACACCCTATAAGAATATCTGCTACAGGACTATGACTTCACACTTGGTAAATACTTAAATCCACAATACTTAAATCACCTTATCCAGACCCCTCTTGGGTAATGCTGGAATTAAACAGAACTTCTCTCTCAGCTTACTTTGTTCAATACTCCAAGATGATCCATCTGTCTTTACACATATTTTTCTCATGTCCATTACCAACACTTAATAATAAAATTTGAACTTCCAGGTAGTTCTATTTCCCATAGACACTAATGTCTTCACCTACTTTTATAAATTTCTGCTACCCTTGGACAATGAAAGAGTGACCTCTCTTCTTCCTTCAATAAGTATTTACTGACTGAACAATGATGCATCCAGCACTCTGCTAGAATCTGTGGAGGATAACAAAGTATGAGACAGCAAAGGAACTTATCTTAGAGAAAAACAAAGCCTGCATGCTGAAAGAATTAGAGAACAGTACGATACATAATAAATAAGTTATATGCATTGGTATCGAAGTCTAGTCTTTCTAATCCTTACCTGTTGACTCTACGAGGCCGTTTTTCTGGTTTAATATCCACATCATAGTGATACACATCTATTTTAGGAATCTGAACCTGAAAATGATTGGCTAACAGTCGAATTGGTTTTCCAACAGTTCCAAGGCCAGGACGACGAGGTGGCTGGAACAGGCTGGTTGGAGGTCCTGAAGAGATTGAAAGACATTCAATGTGCTACTTGGTCCTGAAGGATACTATTCCCTTCATGATGATGATGATGATTATAGCTACGATGAACAAGGTCTTATTATTTACGAAACATAATATGATGTAAAGAGATTGGGGTGTCTTTTGACCTAAGGTTCTCTAGATTTCTAATATTTTACCATGCTGCCATTATTCTGAATATGAGGAACAAAAAATGAGATAGTATGATGAACTCCTCTCAGATGTCAGCTACCGTAGAAAACCTTTTATGAGCATTAGTAGATCTATAGATAGGCTCACACAATTACATGCATTTTTCTGGGTACCATCATCATGTTTGGGCTGGAGATGATCCACTAATCTTCCACAAATTAGCCTACATTATGGTAAATTGTATGGACAGGTGGAGGTTAAACAGCAGCTATGTTTATCAATTTACTTACTAATTTAGATAGTGAAACAATACCAATAATGCTAAATTTTCCTGTTTATAACCTGATATTTTTAGAATCCGTGCAATCTGATATTTCCTGATCAGAAGGTCTAGTATATTTATTTATTTACCAAACATTGATTCACGATTAGATGTCTAACCTGCACTGTGGACTCAGGAAAAAGACAGCCTCTGCTTTCAAGAACTCACAGTCTAGACCAGTAGTTCTCTACCCAGGGGAGATTTTGTCCCCCAGGAAACATTTGGCAAATGTCTGGAGATATTTTTAATTGTCACCCTTGGGGCGGGGGGTGCTACTGACATGTAGATTTGGGAAAACATAGTCTGGGAAATATTTGTCTACAAAAAAACCTTATTTCTCTTTCATGATAATGTCAAGTGGACACTGGCCTAAAAAATATACATCTTTCCTGCTATAGGTGTTCAGTAAAGTGAGCTATGATTACAATGGAAAGTTACAACAGGTTCTTTTATTGCAATGGCATTTCGCCAAGAACAAAGACAATTCACTGAGGAAAGAAAACTTTGATGCAAGAAGCTGTGTGGTCCAACATCACTTAGGAACACTTTAATGAAATCTGTGTTGACAGATCACCATATACTAATTCTTCAAGTACTGAAATATTTTCACATATTAAATTCATTATTCATTCATCCCCTAAATTCTACTCATCTTTCAAAACCCAGGCCAGGTGTAACCTCCTTGGAAAGCCTTCAGAATCTCCCAGACTGGAGGATGCATCCTCTTTGTTCCCAAGACGCTCTGTATAAGGGAGCACTTAGAACAAGTACATAGAAACAACCTGCTAAATGACTCGGTCTCCTCCACTAGACTGTAAACTTAGAAGACGTGGACCTCCAGTTCATTGTTATCTCCTCAAGACCTAATTTAATGACCAGTACATTGTAGAAATTCAATAAATGTTGAACTGATCACTTGTAGCAGTCCCAAACAGAAACTAAACAGAAACCCAGTCATTCCTAAAACCCAAGAACTGACAATTATTTTTCATTAAAACATAATTTATCCTAAAAATATTATTATTGCTTAGAATCGAGTTCCACCTCTGGTGTACAAGGGGATCTACTCTGGGTGTGATAAGATATTTACAAACAAGGTAAGAGGTAATGAGGTAATGAATAAATAATATCAGAGGTGACAGGCGCACGGAATCAAATCATACAGGTAAAGTCAGCCATGCATATCCCAACATACACTTAAGCAATCATTGTATCATAAAGTAGGATGAAATCCAGCTTGATGATAGCATTCGGGTCAAATGACATATGACTTTGATTTTAAATTGTGACTAGAATCCAGGTCCAGCGCTTTTTCTTCCCCAATGGTATCTCTGCCTCTCTAAACTACTTAATACCAAAGGGACAGAGGCAGAGGAAGTGAAAGAAAAGGGATTAAGAAGTGGAGAAAAGCAAATAGCATGTTTCTTTTCTTTGGCAAGAAAGAAAAGTCCGAAGGTGAGTGATCATTTCTTTTAATAAGTTTAGAAGATTCATTTAGAAAAACTATATTCTAAAAGTTTCCACTCCAAAAGCTGGTTTCTTTGAGGTCAGCAAACTGCTTATAAAGAAAAAGCACAGTGGCTAAAGCTCTGGCACCAAACTGCCTGGGTTTCAATTCTGTTTATCACTCCCTACCTGCATGACCTTGGGCCTCTGTGCCTCAGTTTTCTTATCTATAAAATGGGGACTATGTGGTAATTATAGCATCTATCTCTTAAGGTTATTGTGAGAATCCCGTGAGATAACATATATCAGAGGCTTAACACAGTGTCTCATAGTAATAGTTAAGTACTCAATAAATATAAGTTGGTAGATTGTACCTAGTTAGTAAATTGTATCTGCATAAATATTACAGTGCTCAAAGGTCCCTGGGCTTTATATTGGGGACATCCCAAACATTTGGTGACAAGTCTGAAAATTACATCTTCCAAAAAGGAAACAAATATGACAACATAGATTGAATAAAGTTAGCCTTAAATGAAAAGGAGGGCAGATGACCCAGACTCATCATCATTTCACCACTCAGCCTTGAGACCTGGTAGTCAATTAAGCTCTCTGCACCTCTTTTCTCATCTGTCAAATGGGGATAATGCCTGCCTTGCCTACCTCACAGAGGATCAAATGAGCTAACAGCTGTGAAAGCACTTTCCAAACTGTGAAGCACTGTAAAAAGAAAAGTTATCACTACTATAATCAAAATAAATGGTATTCTAATTAAATATATTTCCAAGTTATTATTGCCAGAAACCAAAGTGGGGTGAGGGCAGAGCAGAGCAAAACTAAGCATGCGCCAATGATTACTGAAGTGAGGAGGGCACGCAGCTCTAGATCGGCTTGCTTTAACAAAGAAGCAGGAAAGCTTCTCTAGGTTCTAAAGCAACCTGGGCAAAATGTCCCACAAGACTATCAACTCCCTTTGCTCTGATTCTATGCTTGGTGTGCAGCTTCTTGTTATTAATTTGGTTTCCAAGATACTGTGACACCAAAAAAGGAGCTTGCTAGAGGACAGACAAGAAAATATTCCAGTCAACAGAAAAGATCTATGTGACATTTTGGCTTATTCATTAACATCTTATAAATGTGGTTAGTGAGAATTAATTTTCCATAATCCTGGGTGAACTTACTGATAAGTCCTCAAATCTGCGAAAGCTAAAATCAAACAAACAAAGAAAATCCCTGGGAAGCTCCTACCACCAATAGGTTGATCTTTTCCATGAAATTCAGTTTGTACACACAATTACATAGTCTCTTTCAATACCAGCTCATAAATGCAACAGTTGCTTCAATTATGAGTTACTAACAGGGGAGGGAGGGCAGAACATTTGTAAGTATCTCAAATGCATTGGTCTCTACGATAAGACTTCTCGCATACATTATCTCATTTCAGTCTCACAACAATCTGGCAGCACATAATTATCATTACTTCATTTTATTGACGAGGAAATGAAAGTTCAAAGGAATTAAGTAACTTGCCCAAGGTTATACAACTATTAAATTACTAGATTGGATTTGAACAGAAGTCTGTTACGTTCCTGAAGACTTGGTCATGCCTTTAGCCAGAGGCTATAGCTGAAGTAACCCTGCATAACACTCACACGAGGTTTACCAAATAATATTAATGTTACAAAAGCAATTTATTTTTAAAAGGCATATGAAATTTTATTATAAAGCCTTTTAAAAAAATAGTTTAAGCAGCAAATTAAGGTAAAATTAAGTCATTCTGTGATGTGAACAAGTTCTAAGGGGGAAAAAAAGCCTACAAAGTTTCCAAACTCAAACGGTAAAGTGAATATTCTATGCACCAAAGAAAAAATGAAAAGCTCTACAACTAAGTCCACAATGTAGACAAAGTTGGATGTTAAAGTTAATTCTATCACAGCCCCTAAACCCTGCCCTTCTTAGCCGAAGTATTAGAAACCTGTTGGGGTTGGAGGTGGGAGCACCAGGCTGCAGTCTGTAGGCCACTTGTTACATCCTGGAAAGCTTCCTCAGATTAGGGCAGAGTGGGAGAGAGAGCCAGACGCTATTCACAATGATAGGAAATGACAGTTTCCAAAGCACTTTCTCCTTCATTTGATCCTCGTAACCACTCAGAACCCAGTTAGAAGAGAATTCAGGGCATCAAAGCCCGTGCTGGGGCGGCTGGCTGCTAACTCGCCTGTCACTCTGGGACTATCACACAGGCTGACAGGTAGAGGCATAGGACCTTATTCCCCGAGACTTCAGGGACTTCAAGAAAGGGTGAGCACTTTGCCCCTTGGCCTTCGCGGCAAGGGGTATTCCTTCTCTAAGGCTCTGGACCTATGCCAGTGCAAAGAAAAATAGGACTGCAGCCCCCAATCAACAATACCCGTGGTAGGAGGTGGGAGACCTTCGAGGTCCAGTCCAGGCCAAGCCTTCGCAGCGTACCAGGCACAAATCGTCCCTTCGGAGGCCCAAACTGGCCTCATCTCAACCACCTCCCTGAGGTTGGGTCAGGTCTCCCCTCTACCTGGGGCGCGGGTCACCTTTCTGGGCCTCCCGCCCTGAGACCTCAGAGATCGGGCTCATCTCTCCAAGCTGGGGCGCGGTCCCCGCCCCCGGAGGCCCGGGTCAGCTCCCTCCGCCTTGTGCAATGGGGCACGGGTCCCGTTCCCCGGGGCCTGAGGACGCGCGAGCCGACGGGGGCGACCGAGAGCGACGGTCCCGCCCGCCCACTCGTCCGTCCCGGGCCCTATGCCGGCCCGGCCTGGGCGCGCTCACCTGGTCCCAGCGCCTCCATGGCGGCGGCGGGGGCCGCCTCGCCCCGGTCCCCGGCGCCTCCCGCTCCGGGCCCCGCCGCCGCCGCCGCGTAGCGTTTGATCTCCGGAATATTGGCGCTGAGGAGGGGCGCCGCGGGGACGCGGGCGCTGGGCGGGGGGCGGCGGCGGCGCCTGGCCCGGAGACAGGGACCCGGCTCCCGCGGCTCTTCCGGCCTCAGCGACAACAAAAACAATCCCCGCCGCCGCCGCCGCCGCCGCCGCCAGCTGGAGCGGGCGCGGGAGCCTGCGCGCGCGCCCGGCGGGTGGGGACGGGGCGCAGGGCGCGCGCCGTCCGGGGTCCCGGCTCGCAGAGGGGGCGTGCGCGGCCCGGGGGGCCGGGTCCACCGAGCCCTGCGTGG
The DNA here is from genome assembly GCF_951640355.1 of Cnephaeus nilssonii. Classification (NCBI taxonomy): domain Eukaryota; kingdom Metazoa; phylum Chordata; class Mammalia; order Chiroptera; family Vespertilionidae; genus Cnephaeus; species Cnephaeus nilssonii. The sequence goes on from NC_137078.1 coordinate 80,701,206, forward strand.
GGGCAGGGGGCGTGGTTGGGGCCGGGCGTGCGCGCCGGAGGGGGCAGTGCCCCAGGACGTGTCGTGTGTGTGTGTGCGCGCGCGCCCGCCCGCACTGCCCTGCCTGCCCAGGACGGCCATCCCGGGCACACGGTTGAGGGGCTACGTGCGATCCTCCCAGAGCCGCTGCCACAGTGTCCTCGAAAGATCAGGATTCCAGACCCCGCTGATCCACAGACACAGCCTCCGCTCTGTCCGTGAAAGTGTCCTGAGATTCCCACCGGGCACCTCTCCTTCCTCCCACCTCAGACCACTTCTTTTTCCTCTGTCAGTCTCCCCCTTCTCCACTGTCCTGGGACAGAGAACACCAGTCACCACAGATGCAGCACTTTCCCGCCATTTCTTTATCCAACACCGCATGCCCAGTTGCCCATCCCTCCCAGTGCAGCCAGAAAGCACCACGGAATGGACCATGATGAATGATGCATTCATTCTCTCCTTGGTCCCATGACAAGCGCCCTGGTCAGCAAGTCACTCAAAACAGAATGGGGGAGCTCTCTGTCCACTAGTTTAAAAAATGCAGTGTGCCCAGCAGGTGTAGCTCAGTGGTTGAACATCCACCTAGGAACCAAGAGTTCAGGGTTCTATTCCGGAGAGGGGTTGAGGCTGGATCCCCAGTAGGGGGCGTGCAGAAGGCAGCTGACCAATGATTCTCTCTCATCATTGATATTTCTATCTCCCTCTCCCTTCCTCTCTGAAATTATGACACAGGTCATAATGGATTAGGGTCTACCTTCACTTAATTGCCTCTTTGTTTTAACTGAATTGCCTCTTTAAAGACCTTTTCTCCAAATACAGTCACATCCTGAGGTACCGAGGATTAAGATTTCAACCTGTGGATTTTGGGGGTGGGGGAGAGGCCCAATTCAGTCCATAACATGTGTAGTGAGATACTCATTTGAGCACCCACAATGTGCAGCCATAGAGGCAAATAATATTTATGTGTAATGATAAAAAACGTTAGGGGCACACCATGGTTAGGCACTGTATTATGGGCTTCACAGGTCCTTGAATCTTTGTAGCCACCTATAAGGCAGCTAGTATTAAGGAAAGTGAGGAAACGGAAGCTCCGGGGAGTTAAGGATGTCAGGCTCTGCATTATATGATAGGGCAGTGAAGCATGAAAAAATTGGGAGTTCTATAACCTGCATTCTAATCCTGATGATTCCATCCCTCACTTTTAACCCAGTGACTGGATTCTACTCCCAAGTCCTTTCTATAGCATCATGCCACTTCTCTGTGAAACCAGATATTAACTGGAAACAATAATAGGGGACAGAAAATTTGAAGGGGAGGAACTATGCACTAAATAGCAAACCAGTTTAGAGCTAAGAGGATAAAAAAAAATAAAAACAAGTAGAGGTCAAGTTCTGAGTTGAATCTAGTAGCCACCTCCCTTCTTCTACACTTCAGGATAAATTCCCCCCACAGTCGGAACAGTGCTGGTGGCTTCCAGCCTGGTTTGAGGCTGCCTTTCCAACTCCCACTTCCTAACAGAGTTTCTCCATATTCTGTCTGGTACCATGAGCAGAGAGCGTAGCTTGTTTCCTGTACTGAAAATAGCCTCAGGCCGGGTATGAAATGTACTTACTCCAGTTTCAGTTGGTCTGCAATGCCTCAGTCTCTCACCCTGTCATTCTTGAGCATTCTGATCACTCACATTCTCATTCCAAAACTCACTCCCACTCAAGCACCCACTGCCCCCTTCCTGAAGACCCTTCTGACTGAGCCCTCCCAAACCAAAGGTCTATGGTCAATAAACACCCCTAAACCTCAGCCTATTCAGCAAGCCCTCCTTCCACTTCCTGCTGTGGCTGAGAAGAAGCAGTGCCCCAGAATACCACTTCCCCTTCAGCTCCCTCTGATGGTGGCTGCTCACATCACACACATCTACAGGACAGGGTGGGGGTGGGTGGGTAGAGAATTGGCAACATATTTGGCCCATTGCATCAAACCTTGAGTTCTCAGTCTTCTATAAAAAACCACTTGTCGCCCTAACCGGTTTGGCTCAGTGGATAAAGCATCAGCCTGCGGACTCAAGGGTCCCAGGTTCTATTCTGGTCAAGGGCATGTACCTTGGTTGTAGGCACATCCCCAGTAGGGGGTGTGCAGGAGGCAGCTGATTGATGTTTCTCTCTCATTGATGTTTCTAACTCTCTCTCCCTCTCCCTTCCTCTCTGTAAAAAATCAATAAAATATATTTTAAAATATTAAAAAAACACACACTTGTCTGCCTCTGGATCTGTTTTTGTTCATCAGTTTATGTTGTTCATTATATTCCACAAATAAGTGAGATTATGTGATATTTATCTTTCTCTGACAGGCTTATTTCCCTTAGCATAATGCTCTCCAGTTCCATCCATGCTGTTGCAAATGGAAAGAATCGATCAGTCCTTCAAACCTCAGAGGGAAGGTAGGGGAGGGTGGAGGTAAGGGGGAGAGATCAACCAAAGGACTTGTATGCATGCATATAAGCCTAACCAATGGACATAGACACCAGAGGGGTGAGGGCATGAGTGGGGGGGTGGAGGGGGACAAAGGACACATATGTAATACATTAATCAACAAAGAAAAAAAATCCAGACTAAAAAATAAATAAAAACCACTTGTTATCTGGCTGAACCACCACAGGACCTCACTTGGTGGAGTAATTAACTCAGCTCCTGGTCTTATGTCTTAGTCCAGGCCTGGCTCCTATCCTATCTAATAAAAGAGTAATACGCAAATTGACCATACCTCCGCTACACCCTCAAGCCATGCCCACCAGCCACGCCCACCAGCCAATCAGGAGCGAATATGCCAATAAACCCAACCAAGATGGCTGAGGCCATGGAGAGCAGGAGGGAGGCTTGGGTTTCCCAGGCAATGGAGGAAGCCAAGCTTTCCACCTGCCCTTGCTGGCCCAGGCCTCCACTCAATGCTACAAAGTTTTAATGATAGAAGATAAATAAATCCCAACAAAAATGACGGCAGCCACAGAACTGGAGAGTGCAGGAGGCTTGAGTTGTCCCCGGAGATGGAGGAAGCCAAGCTTTCCACACACCCTGGCCGGCCCAGGCCTACACTCAAGGCTACAAAGTTTCAATTATAGAAGATAAATAAATCCCAACAAAAATGGCAGCAGCCACGGAGCTGGAGAGAGCGGGAGGCTTGAGTTGCCCCCGGAGATGGAGGAAGCCAAGCTTTCCGCCTGCCCAGGCTGGCCTAGGTCTCCACTCCAGGCTACAAAGTTTCAATTATAGAAGATAAATGAATCCCAGATACCAGGGCTTCCGCTTGGGTCACCCGGGGGTGTGGCTGGCCTGCAAAACACCACAGGCTCCTTGCCCAGGCTACTCCATGCCCCAAGGGAACCCCCACCCTGATCCGGGACACCATTCAGGGCAAACCAGCTGGCCCCCACCCATGCACCAGACCTCTATCCTATCTAATCCTATATAATAAAAGAATAATATGCAAATTGACCATCACTCCAACACACAAGATGGCTGCCCCCATGTGGTCAAAGATGCCTGCCCCCATGTGAACACAAGATGGCCACTACAAGATGACCAGCAGGGAGGGCAGTTGGGAGGGACTAGGCCTGCAAGGGAGGGCAGTTGTGGGCAATCAGGCCAGCAGGGGAGGGCAGTTGGGAGGGACCAGGCCTTCAAGGGAGGGCAGTTGGGGGTGATCAAGCCTGTAGGGGAGGGCAGTTAGGGGTGACCAGGCCGGCAGAGGAGGGAAGTTGGGGGAGACCAGGCCTGCAGGGAAGGGCAGTTGGGGGTGACCAGGCCTGCAGGGAAGGGCAGTTGGGGGTGGCCAGGCCTGCAGTGGAGGGCAGTTAGGGGCAAACAGGCTGGCAGGGGAGCAGTTAGGCATCAATCAGGCTGGCAGGGGAGTGGTTAGGGGGTGATCAGGCTGGCAAGCAGAAATGGTTAGGGGCAATCAGGAAGGCAGGCAGGCAAGCAGTTGGGAGCTAGCAGTCCTGGATTGTGAGAGGGATGTCCAACTGCTCGTTTAGGCCCAATCCCAGTAGGGATCTGATTACTCCCAGTAGGATCTGGCCTAAATGGGCAGTCAGACATCCCTCGAGGGGTCCCAGATTGGAGAGGGTGCAGGCTGGGCTGAGAGACACCCTACCCCCCGTGCACGAATTTCATGCACCGGGCCTCTAGTTACATTATAAATCCTTGAGAGCAGGGCTTATGCCTTGTTCAGATATTCAGGCTTGTGTCTCTGTTGCCTACCATATTTCCTGGCACCAAATGCCTACTCAGGGAAACTAATGGAATGAATAATGAATGAATGAGCAAATTGTATAAACAGTGGGAACTAGAACTGGTCCAGTAGAAGTGAACTTCCAGCTTCTCCATAGCACATATTTTATTTATTTTTTTAAATATATCTTTATTGATTTCAGAGAGGAAAGGAGAGGAAAAGAGAGTTAGAAACATCAATGATGAGAGAGAATCATCGATTGGCTACCTCCTGCATGCTCCACACTGGGGATTGAGCCCGCAACCTGGGCATGTGCCCTGACCGGAAATCAAACCATGGCTTCCTGGTTCATAGGTCGATGCTCAACCACTGAGCCATGATTTTAGAATCAGATGGTCCGGAGTTCAAATCCCAGTTTCACAATATACCAACTTTAAGTACCTGGTTCAAATCTCTTCACCTACTGCTCAAGGATGTCTTGAGGAGGAAGTTAAATCATATATGTGCATATCCCTTTGTCTCTAACACAGAGTAAGTGCCCAGTAGTTACTAATCCTCTTCCCTTCTCTCCTTTCCCATAGCTAAAAGCTGCCCACTCTGCTCTTGCTGTTCCTTGAGAGACAGTGAGCTCAAGATCTCAGCTCAGTACAAGAGAGGGGAGTAGACCCCAACCCCGACCCTGGTCAGGACGCACGCAGGAGGCAATCAATCGATGTGTTTCTCTTACATTGATGTTTCTCACTGTCTTTCCCTCTCTTCTTCTACTTTCCCTCAAAGTCAATGGAAAAATATTCTTGGGTGAGGATTAACAAAAAAAGAGACGGGGAGGGGGACTAGAGCTGTCAAGGACAGAGCATGTTTATACATCCTGTGCCGAAGCCACCTGGGGACAAGGACTTGGCTCACCCATTGGGGAGTGAGAGCCAGGACGTGCTCCGTGAAGGTTTATGAATGGAACTGAACTTTTCGAATGCTCCCCAGATGGAGCCAAAAGGAGCCTCGCTAGTGGACGCTGTGCCAGAAGGCAGGGCTCCAGCCACCCACACTGCTTGTGACACTCCAATGCTTGTCTGGACTGCTGGTCTATCGATGTTCTGACTCAACAGTCTCTCCTTATACTAACTTTCCACAAGTCTGGAGCCTGGAAGTCGAGGATGAGCTTCTTTGCAGCTGATCTATCAGGCCAGGGCTTTTCTTCTTCTTTAGCTGGGGACCCCATAATTGAAAAGAAATCTTAAGTGGGAGCTGAAGAGGAGCCACTCTGGCTGAGGAGGACAGGGACTTGCATTAAACACGAGTGAACTAGATCAACTTGCCAAGAGACACCACCGGGCACCCAAATGAAATTTCTGTCCACCTGCTCCTACGCAATCACCCGCCTTGCTCTTGTGGTTGAGGATATATACCGTATTTTGCTTACCCATTCATCAGTTCATGGACATTTGGTTGTTACCACTTTTTGGCTATAGTACTAATGTTATGAACATTCATGTTCAAGTTTTTGTGTGGGTATGTTTTCAATTCTTTTGGGTTTATACCTAGGAGTAGATTTGCTGGGTTATATGGTAACTATGTTTAACTTTTTTAGGAACTTTTTTTTTCATAGTAGTTATACTATTTTATATTCCCATCAGCAATGTATGAGGGTTCTAATGTCTCCACACTCTTGCCAACACTTGTTATTTTTAGATTTATTATAGCTATCTTCATGGGCATGAAGTGTTATCTCACTGTGAATTTGGTTTGCATTTCCCTAAGGACTAATGATGTTGAGCATCTATTTATGTGTCTATTGGCCATCTGTATATCTTTGAAGAAATGTCAATTCAAATCCTCTTTTAAAATTGGATAATCTATATTTTTTTATTATTGAGTTGTATGAGTCTGAGTCCTTTATACCTTTTAGATATTAAGTCCTTTATCAAATATATAATTTGCAAAACTTCTCTCCCATATTGTGGGTTGTCATTTTACTTTTTTATGGTGTTCTTTGAAGCAGAAAAAAAATTAATTTAGAAGTCCAACTTTTCTTTGATTATTTGTGCTTTTTTTCGTTATACTAAGAAACCTAATTCAAAGTCATAAAGATTTATTTCTATGCTGTTTTCTAAGAGTTTTATAGTTTTAGTTCTTACATTTAGGTTTTTGATCTACTTTGTATTAGCTTTTGTAGAAGATGTGAGGTAGAGGTTCAAATTCAGTTTTTTTGTATATAGATACCCAGTTGTCCAAGCATCATTTGTTGAAGACTATTCTTTCCCCCAACAAATGGTCTAGCACCCTTGTCAAAAATTAATCAGCTGTAAATGTAAGGGTTTATTTCTGGACACTCAATTCTATTCTGTCAATCTTATATCTACAGTTATATTAGTATCACACTGTCTTTTTAAAAAATATATTTTTATTGATTTCAGGGAGGAAGGGAGAGGGTGAGAGAGATAGAAACATCAATGATGAGAGAGAGTCATCGATCAGCCGTCTCCTGCACGCCCCTTACTGAGAATTGAGCCCACAACCTGGGCATGTGCCCTTGCCCAGAATCGAACCTGGGACCCTTCAGTCCGCAGGCCAATGCTCTACCCACTGAGCCAAACTGGCCAGGGCAGTATCACACTGTCTTGATTGCTATAGCTTTGTAGTAAGTTTGAAATCAGGAAGTATATTGCCCAGCGAGTGTCGCTCAATGGCTATGAACCAGAAGGTCATGGTTTGATTCCCTGTCAGGGCACATGCCCAGATTGTGGGCTCCATCCCCAGTGTGGGGGATGCAGGAGGCAGCAGATCAACGATTCTCTCTCATCATTGATATTTCTATCTCTCCTCCCTTCATCTCTGAAATCAATAAAAAAAAATTTTTTTTTAAAAAGAAAAGAAAGTGGGGACACTTTCCTTCTTAAAAAAAGAAATCAGGAAGTATAAGTTCTCCAACTTTGTTCTTCTTTTTCAATATTGTTTTGGTTATTCTGGGTCTCTTGTATTTGCATATGAGAGCTTGTTTGGAGGTTCTAGCAGGGGAGCGCAGCTACTCGTATACCCTTGACCGAAGACCGGTCCTCTCCTCTGGGGGGAAGGTCGTCTGCGCAGCTTCGGGAGGGACACGGGAGGGACGCACACGGATCGGTGAGGGAGGAGGATCAGCCAGCCAGATCAGCCGAATCAACCCTGGCGATCAATGGGGTGACAGATGTCGCAGCCAGATCGCCCTCACATCCTGTATTTGCATATGAATGTTAGGATCAGCTTGTCTATTTCTGCCCCCTCACCCCCAAAAGGCAGTTGGAATTTTGATAGGAATTGTATTGAATCTATTGATCAGTTTGGGGAGTAGTGCCATCTTAACAATATTAAGTATTCCAATCCATGAACACAGGATATATTCCATTTAGTTAGGTTATCTTTAATTTCTTTCAACAATGTTTTGTAGTTTTCAGAGAACAAATCTTACACTTTTTTGGTTAAATTTACTCGTAAGTATTTTATTCTTCGTGGTGCTATGTAATTGCAAATGATTTCTTTTTAAAAAAATATTTTTTTTATTCATTTCAGAGAAGAAGGGAGAGGGAGAGACAGAAACATCGATGATGAGAGAGAGTCATTGATTGGCTGCCTCCTGCATGCCCCCTATTGGGCATTCAGCCCACAATCTGGGCATGTGCCCTTGACCGGAATTGAACCTGGGACCCTTCAGTCTGCAGGCCGACACTCTATCAACTGAGCCAAACTGGCTAGGGTGGAATTGTTTTCTTAATTTCATCTTGGATTATTCAAAACAACTGATTTGTTTTTAAAATATGTTTTTATTGCTTCTTTTTTTTTTTTAGATAGAGAGGAAGGGAGAGGGATAGATAGATAGAAACATTGATGAGAGAGAAACATTCAGCAGCTGCTTCCTGCATGCCCCCTGTGGGGGATTGAGCCACAACATGGGCATGTGCCTTGATCGGGAATTGAACTGGGGACCTCTTGGTTCATGGGTTGACAGTCAACCACTGAGCCACACGGGCCAGGCAAAACATATGATTTTTTAATATTAATCTTGTTTCTACAGTCTCACTGAATTTATTACCTCTAGCAGTTTAGTTGTGTGTGTGTATTTTCTATATGTAAAATCCTGTTGTCTGTAAATAGAGATAGTTTACTTCTTCTTTTCCAATATGAATGCTTTTTCTTTTATATCCTCATTAAAGTACAATGTTGAATACAAGTGGCCTCTTTTGTATTTTGCTGGCAGCTTTCTATATATTCATGGTCTAGGAGCCAGGGATAGAGAAATTTGGCAGCTATATCTGAATTTGCCATTTCTGTCAATGAGATGGCAGAGCTAGTACGGAGGGCCAAGTATGAGGCTTTGACTAGCAAATCAATTGGTATGTCTGCTTCTACTTTCAGACTTCATTTATACTACACTTTTAAGCTAGGACAACTGATTTCTCTCTCTCCTCTTCAAGACAAAAAAAAAATGACATGAATTAGGGGATAAGATAAACCTGGACTAGAATTCCAACTATATATTGTTATTTTCAAATTTCAATTCTATAAGCCATGTGACATTGAGTAAGTCACCTCACCTTTCTGAACTTCAGTTTCCTCATCTGTAAAATGGAGATGACACTAATTGCTTCATAGAATTATTGAGAGGATCAAAGAAAATAATGAATGACAAGTACCTAACACAGTGGCTGGAACTTTGAAAAGGTTCAAAAAATGCCCAATCCTTTTGACTTCCTCTCCAGTCCTGAACAAGCCTTCTTTATCTGTAGGTTGGGGGAAATAACTAATTTTATTTATTTTTTACTTATTATTATTATTTTTAATTGATTTTTAGATAGAGAAGGAGAGAGAGAAATAGAAACATCGACCTCCTGCATGCCCCCTACTGGGGATTGAGCTGGAAACCCGAGCATTTCCCTGGATTAGGAAACCAGTGACCTCTTGGTGCATGGGACAATGCTCAATCCACTGAGCCACACTGGCTGGGTGAAAACAACTAATTTTAAAAAGACTTTTTAAATACCCAGGACAGTAGGGTTCTCAGGAAGTAGTGAGCTCCAGGCTCTGGGGGCGTTCAAGAATGTTTGAGATGATGAAAACATAAGGTCAGAAGACTTTTGTAGTTCCTTAGAATCTATCAAGTTATGTGAAGATATTTATTGATTTGTGTGTTACTTGATTTAGTCAGCAATTATTTATTGAATACCTACCATGTACCAGACCCTGTGCTAGGTAATAGGACTGCAAGAGTGAGCCAGAGAAGCAGGTGGAGATGGAAAAGGTAGAGAAAGAGGTTGAGGAGAAGCATGAGGAAGAGAAGGAATAGGAGAAAGAGAAGTCTCCCTGATACCAAAGCAATGTGTTTTGGGGGGAGAAGATAATTAAATTTTTATCTCGAAGTTGTAGATAGCAGGAAATCTTGAAGGCAGGGACCTTGCCTCATTTATTTCTGCATTCCTAATATTTAGTACATAGCATAGGACCTTTGTACTTGTAGGCTGGGACAGGTAACTGAAGCATCTACACATGGCCTCCCCAGCATGGCAACCTCAGAGTAATCAGACTTCACACATAGCTGATCAGAATTTCCAGAAAGTGTTGCAGTGAGCAAAGTGGCTTTTATGACCTAGAAGTCATACTGTATCACTTCCACCATTTTATACCAGCCACCACCAGTAAAAGCAGTCACAACCCAACTCATAGTCAAGGGAAGGGGATGTAGACCCTACCTTTATTTTTTTAATCCTCACCCAAGGATATTTTCCCACTGATTTTTAGAGAGAGTGGAAGAGAGAGGGAAAGATAGGAATATGGATGTGAGAGAAACACAACGAAGCATCGAACAGACCATCGAGCCTTGGAAGGAAGGCAGGGGAGGGTGGGAGAAAGGGGTAAGAGATCAACCAAAGGACTTGTATGCATGCATATAAGCATAACCCATGGACACAGACAGTAGGGAGGCGCGGACATGTGCTGGGGTGGGGGAGAGTGGCCGGGGAGAGGTCAATGGGGGGAAAAGGAGACATATGTAATACTTTCAATGATAAAGAATTTAAATTAAAAAAAATATTTCAAGAAGGAAGTGGTTAACTATGTTGAAAACTTCCTAGAGGTCAAGTAAGGTGAGAATAGAGAAGTGGCAAGCTAGAGATCAATGATAGCTTTGACAAAAGCAGTTTCAGTGGAATGAAGAGGTTAAAAGGCTGATTGGAGCATGCTGAGAGGATGGAAGGTTAAGAAGCAGCAAAAGCAAATATAGAAAACTTTTCCATAAGTTTTGCTATGAGTAGAAGTAAGTGGAATGGTAGTCGAAGAGAAATATGGTGTCAAGGAAAGGTTTTGCTTGTGTGTATGTGTGTTTTAAGATGAGAGATACTAAGGCATGTGTGTTTGATGGTGGAAATGATCCAGTAGAGAAGGAGAAATTGGTAACGCAGCAGAGATAAGCAATTTGATCCTTGGGAAGGCAGATGGATATGGGCTATAGTGCCTATGTGAAAAAGCAAAGAATATGGATCCTGAAGCAGATCAGAAAAGTTGATAGATTAGGTGGGAGGAAGGTGAATCTGAATGCCTCTATTTTCTCAATGAATCATATATTGAGGTCCTATAAAAATGAAGTGGGGGGAGTATGCCGGAGGTTTGAAAGAAGAAGAAAGCGTTATATTGAGTAGTGGAAAACCAAAACTACTGGGAGAGCATAGCAGAATTGCTGGGCAGTATTAAGTGCTCATTTAAAATTTGTAGTCAGAAATTTCATTTAAGAGAACACAGTCGTGGGCTTCTCTCCAGCCATATCCAGCTGCTTAGGTGCAGACATGGACTATTCAGTTAATTGGGTGTGAGAGGATTTGGAATTTTGTCAGTGAGCATAATGAAGAGAAAGTAACAAGAGAATCTACACTAATAAAAGAGAAATATGCAAATTGACTGTACCTTCACAACATCCGCCAGCCAATCAGGACTGAGTATGCAAATTAACCTCATCGCCTCCATGGAGACGACAGCAGGTGCAAAGAGGCCTGCTTGGCCATTGCTGCGGTAACCTGGGATCAAGCAAGCATGGCCACAGGTAGCACCCAGCACGGCCTCAGAGACCCGGGAGCAGTGAAAGGCAGCCTGCAGGCAGCACCCAGCATGGCCTGCTTGGACATTGCCACAGTGACCCAGGAGCAGGCAAGCCTGGCCTGCAGGCAGCTCCCAGCATGGCCTGCTTGTCAGTCACTGTGTTGTGGAGCAGGCAGGCCCCGCAGAGAGCAGAGAACCACGGGGAGCGGGCCTAGCCGTCAGTAGGACATCCCCTTAGGGCTCCCGGATTGGAGAGGGTACAGGTCAGGCTAAGGGACACTCCCCCCTCCCCGTGCATGAATTTCGTGCACTGGGCCTCTAGTCTATATATATATAAAAGGCTAAGCGACCGGCTGACCGACCGGTAGGTATGACGTGCACTGACCACCAGGGGGAAGACGCTCAACGCAGGAGCTGCCGAGCTGCGGTGACTTGGCAGCGGGCGGTTCTCTGGTGATGTACTCCGAAACCGGAGAGGAGGGAGCCCCATTCCGGGATGCGTCACTCGAGAACCACCTTCTCGCAATCCGGGACCCCTTGGGGGATGTCGGAGAGCCGGTTTCGGCCCGATCCCCGCAGGCCAGGCTGAGGGACACCACCTGCCAGAGGGACCCCACTCACTCCACAGATGCCCTTCAAGCAGAGGCACCACCCCAGGTGCAGCCAGCCGGGGAGGGGCTGTGGGAGGTTGGCTCTAGGGCATGTCTGGCCATCTCACCCAGTCCTGCCCTGCCAGCCACCTTCTAATTAATTTCCTTTCAATGTGCAAGAATCTGTGCACTGTTAAGAATATTTACAATATGGTGATTTTGATGTACAATGGACTCTAGACTGGGAAAGAAAAAATGAGAACATGAGGAGCATGAGATAATTAGTGAAAAGTAATGATGCTGGTGGATTAGAGGACTCCATGAAGCTCTGATTCAACAGTAGGAGATCTATTCATATTGTTCCCTACAGCAGTAGAATAAAGGAGGAAAATCATGCAATTATGCTAATAGGTGCTGGAAAAGCATTCAGTAAAATCCCACACTCACTCTTGTTAACACACATGCACTCATACAAATACAACTATTAGCCCTACCCGGTTTGGCTCAGTGGATAGAGCGTCGGCCTGCAGACTGAAAAGTCCCAGGTTCGATTCTGGTCAAGAGCATGTACCTTGGTTGCGGGCACATCCCCAGTAGGTGGTGTGCAGGAGGCAGCTGATCGATGTTTCTCTCTCATTGATGTTTCTAACTCTCTATCCCTCTCCCTTTCTCTCTGTGGAAAATAAATAAAATATATTTTTTTAAAAAATACAACTATTAGTAAACTGCAAAAAGAAGGAAATTTTCTAAATGAGTTATATATAAAGTACTTTTAACAGTAACTAGCACCAAGTAAACATATAACTTTTGCTAGCATCATCATCATCAGCAGCAGCAGCAGCAGCATCATCATCACCACCATAATGTAATAAAAAGCATCTACCAGAAAAAAAAAAAAAAAGGCAAACATTGCATATAGTAGACATTACCTATCAGGGATGCCTATACTATGACTCCCATAAAGGCAATTATCCAGAGCTAAATAAGTACATAAATGTTATATATAGATGTGTTCTATTAAATTAAATGCTTTATGTTAAATACAGATGTAACCTGTTACATGGAACATGCAATATAATATGTACAAGCTGTGCTATCCATGCAAGGAAGGATTATAGAGAGTTACTGAGAAAGTATCTGGGTGGCTACTTAGTTTCCCTGAAACTCACCTTATATAAACTGTTAACATCTTGGTCTCCTGGTCAGGACATATTTATGGGACCAAGGGAGGTCAGCAGCAGATCTCTTCTAGGATGTCTTGATGCCTGTTGACCAAAGCAGCTCTAAGTAAACAGTTTGTTTAGATAATACATTCATGCTTCTGGTAATTGAGAGCCACTCCATCAAATTACTTGTTACAATAAAAATGGTAAACTGCAAACCCCACTAAAATAAAAAACAAGAAAAGCATGCCAATTATTATTTCTACTGGTCAATGTCATATTGGAGTATTTATCGCTGAGAGACAAGAAAAAGAAATGATTATAAATATAGGGAAAAAGACATAATACAAGCATTACCTGAAGATGAAAGATACTTCCTATAAAATCTAAGTGAACCAACTGAAAAATTATAAGAATGAATAAGACAGTTAATAAATTGGTTATATACAAAATTACCACATAGAAATCAATAGTTTCCATATAGACCAGTGATAACTTACCTAGACTATGTCATGAAGAAGAATCAATTCACAATTGCTACAAAATCTATAAAGAAGCAAGAAATGAACTTAACAAGAAACATGAAAGTCCTATATGAAGTTTTACTCTAATATATAAAAGAAAATAAAGACATATGGGAGACCACTTATTTTAAAGATGTCATTTCTAATCCAAATAATTATTTTTTAAATGAAATTTGGCAGGTTGGCCAAAAAATGTAAGAATAGCCAAGAATACTGATCAATTAGGAGGAAGGACTTACCCTTGCAGATATCAAAATGTGCTATGAAGCTACAATTTATTCAAATGAAATATTACTGACCAAAAATATATGAGCATTTTAAAAAACATAAACAAAATAGAGGTCCAAGACCAGATTCTCTCTCTCTCTCTCCCTCTCTCTCTCTTTCTCTCTCTCTCTCTCCATATATATATAATCTATCTATTAGAATTTAGTTAATGAAAAAGATGGCATTTTAAATTAGAAAGGAAAATAATGGCTATAAGAAATGTTGTTTGGGAAAAATAATATTCCAACCCCACAGTATTTGTCTTTCTCTGACTTATTTCACTTAGCATAATACCCTCAATATATTATGAGGTATTAGCATAATACCCTCAACATCCATGTTGTTGCAAATGGCAAGATTTCAGTCTTTTTATGATGAATAGTATTCCATTCTGTATATACATATATTTTTGAATTAGTATTTTCTTTTTTTTTTCAGATAAATACCCAGAAGTGGAATCTCTGGATCATATGATAGTTCTATTTTGAATTTTTTTTTTTCCAGAAACCACTCAGACTGCATCCTCTTCCTCTTACTCTCCCAGTGGAAGAGAAGAGCGATCATCAATGGCTAGTGGCAGCTGCAAAAGCAACACCAAAAGCCAGCTTCATGCTCAGGAGAGAACGCTGCGCCTCCTCCTCCTGGTTTCGGGTGCTCTACACGTTCAGAGAAACTTCTCTAGTGATAAACTATAGAAATGATCCCTGAAAGTGTAGTCTTTTATTTTGAATTTTTGAGGAACCTCCATACTGTTTTCCATAGTGGCTATACCAATTTACAATCCCACCAACAGTGCCCATGGGTTCCCTTTTCTCTACATCCTTGCCAACATATAATCTCTTGTCTTTTTTATAATGGCCATTCTAGCAGGTGTGAGGTGATATCTCATTGTGGTTTTGAGTCTATAGGCTTTTCTCTCGGCATGTTCTGTTTCCCTAGGGAAGATCTTCCAATCTTCAAACTGGGAGAATCTGGCCTTAGTTATCAAATACATACCCTTATGTTGGGAACTCACATCTAACAGCCTCCTAAAAACTTGGCATTTCTAACAGAGTTGATATCTTTTAATAAAATAACAAGGTCACATATATTTAAATACAAAAAAACACACACAAAAAAACCCACCCCAAAACCCCACAAAAAAAACAAAAAACACCCTGGAACAGTGGAAAGAGCACTGGGCTTAGAGTTACAGAGACTAGATTTCAATCCTAGCTCAACTATTATTTAGCTGTGTGATCCTGAATAATAAACCCTTTTTCCTTCTCTGGGTCTTAGTTCCCATCTATAAAAATGGGGATAATAATAGTATTGACGCTGTAGGTTTGTTGTGTTGATTAAATAATATAAAAGAAAGGTCTAATCTACTGCCTGGAATATCAGTTCCTTCAAAAAATAACAGTTGAATCTGATGTCATGTGTTGGGAAAGCTAGAGGTAGCTCAGAGGGGAGAAACTAAAGTATTTTTTTATTCTCTTTTTTGTTTGTTTTAATTCTTACAAACCCTTATGTCAAGGGCTGACTTCCAATAGATCACAGTGAGGGAGCTGCTCTGCTATGTATGAAACCCCAACCAGAAGGACGTCGTCTATGAATGGTTTAGCACCAGGTTCCCCACGTGCATTGCGTGAAGGGCGAGGGGGCGGCCCCCTTGAAATTAAAGTGTTAAGGTAGAAAAAGAATATTAAGACTGGAAGCTCCTTGACATCTTTATTGTTTTTATCTTCTCTGTTCTTTGTATAGAACTAAGTGCTCTACTTAGCAAAAGTTTGTTGATTTGAAATGATCTTGCCAGGCAAGAAGAGCAAGAAAATTATAGCAAACTGTAGTCTAAATGTTGCTTCTAATGTTTGGTGACAGGAAGCGCTTAAGCCCTTGCTTAGGCTTAGACTAGTCTTTCTGCATTCACGCCGTTATTCCATCTTATGGTTTAAGTGTGATGAAAGGAATTAGCACTTATTTAGTGCCTACTGCATGCCACACAGTGAGTCGCCATCTCACTTAATCATTATTTCGATTGGGGGAAATGTACTAGTAATCTTCCCCACAGTTACGTGTTAAATGGATCTCTCTGATGCCGGTGCCCAGACTTGTTCTATTGCACCATGTTGCACCTCTAACTCTTGCCTCACCTGGGCTATAGCAACAATCTCCTCACTGGTGTTCCTGTCTCCAATGTTTCTCTTCCCAGCCCATTCTCCAGACTCCAGTAAGCTAGCTTCCTAAAACATGGCATTGTCTACTTTGACTCAACATTGGTTGGCTTCTCTTTTTATTAATGTGGTGCAAACGATTTGCTTTGCATTTTATGGTGGCAAGAGTCAATTGTTATGTGACCTTAGGAAATCATCTTCTGTTGCAAACTGATCCACGCCAACTTGCTTATTTATTTATTATATTAATAAACATAAACTTGCTCATTATTGAGTGGGTTTTTATTTGGTTGTTATTGCAGGGGTGAAGGGCAGATATCAGCAACCTCCAACAGTGAGAGATGGGTCATATATTCCTTCCCTAAACCTTACTACCAAGTAGTGTGCTACAATGAAAGCAAGCCCCACATTTAAATGTCACATGCTCAAATATTTATGAACAAGCAGGCAAAACCAGTCATACAACTTGCAAGCTCAATGAAGTCCCAGCTCTTGATCTTTTAAGACACTTTGCCAAACACTTTGCATGAAAGGTTTACTTTAGGTAAGTAAGATAATATTCTAGTAAGCAGGATTCTAGTCAGAATATTTGTAATTCACCTGCTAGTTGGAATCAGGTAACAGGATCCTCCACTAAATGGGGAGAAAAAGACTGAATAAATCCTAAGCCCGTAACATCACTCACTAGATTCTCATCTCTTGATCAGGCGTGGAGATGCCTGTACAATACATACAATACTTCTAGCCAAATCACATATCTTGACACCACTCATTTCACCCATGAAAAATCATATCTAACATCTAGCCATATTTAACAGTCTTCTAGTATTGATTGGAGATAGAGATAGCTGAAGTTCTTGTAGCTGCCACTGGAATATGAACTATTGATTACAATTTCTCAGACACTAACAAACCACCCCTAGAGTGTATAATTCTTATTAGAGTACCTAAAGCATTAACTAATAGCCGCCAAGATTTACACTAAAATTAAATAATACACATATATAAAACTTTCTAGTCTGAAATATTTTAATGTATATATACTTAACATATATGTTATATATTATAATATTTAATATAAGTAAATTACAGATAACATAACACATTCTCTGAGGTTCAGTTTATTTTATGAGATAGGATGAGCTGACTTCTAAAGTTTCTTACATGATCTTATACATGGATTTTAATGCCATTATAAAGATATGGGTTAGGATCATGAAAAAATGTACTGATAGTTGCTAGAGGGTCATCAAGCATAAAAACCACCTTTATAAAAAAAACCACAAACTAATATTTTCTTCAAAGGATTTACTTTTCTAAAATAGTTCTTCTCCTTAGCTTCTAGTCATTAACTGTCATCTTCTAATCCCTCTTTTTAAATAAATATTTTAAAAATTATTGAGGTATAATTGACATATAACATTATATTAGTTTCAGGTATACAACAAAATGACTAAATATTTGTAAATATCATGAAATGATCACCACAAGTCTATGTATCACCTGTCACCATACATAGTTACAGAATTTTTTTTCTTGTGATGAGAATTTTTTAAGATTTATTTTTATTGATTTCAGAGAGGAAGGGAGAGGGAAAGCGAGATAGATACATCGATGATGAGAATCATTCATAGGCTGCCTCCTGCACGCCCCACACTGGGGATCGAGCCATAACCCAGGCATGTGTCCTAACCGGGAATCAAACTGTGACCTCCTGGTTCATAGGTCGACGATCAACCCCTGAGCCATGCCAACCGGGCATTGTGATGAGAACTTTTAAGATCTACTCTCTTAGCAACTTTGAAATATGCAACACTGTATTATTAACTACAGACACCACTTTGTACAGTGCTTTCTAATGACTTATTTTATAACTGTAAGTTTATAAAATAAACTTTTTGACCCCCTTCACTCATTTAGCCTATCCTCCACCCTCTGCCTCTGGCAACCACCAAGCTGTTCTTTGTGTCTGTGAGCTCAGTTTGTTTTTTAGATTTCACATGTAAATAAAATCAAGTGGCCTTTGTCTTTATCTGTCTGACTTACTTCACGTAGCACAGTGACTTCAAGGTCCATCCCTGTTTTTGCAAATTGCAAGATTTTATTCTTTTCTCTGGCTGAAAAAAACTAAAATTATATATACAACACATCTTCTTTATTCATTCATCAATTGATGGGTAATTAGGTTGTTTTCATATCTTGGCTATTGTAAATAGTGCTGCAGTGATCATGGGTTGCCTATACCTTTTCAAGTTAATGTTTTCATTTCCTTCTGATAAACACACACAGGTGAAATTGCTGAATCATATGGTAGTTCTAGTTTTAATTTTTTTAAATTTAAAAAAATATATTTTTATTGATTTGAGAGAGGAAGGGAGAGGGAGAGAGAGACAGAAACATCAATGATGAAAATCATTGATGGGCTGCCTCCTGCACACACCCCACTGGGGATCTAGCCCACAACCCAGGCATATGCCCTTGACCGGAATCGAACCCGGGACCCTTCCATCCACAGGCCAATGCTCTATCCACTGAGCCAAACCAACTAGGGCTAGTTTTAATTTTTTTTAGAAACCTCCATACTGTTTTCCATAGTGGCTGCACCAATTCACAATCCTACCAATGGTACAAGGTTAGAAGGTTACCTTTTCTCCACATCCTCACCAACACTTGTTATTTATTATCATTTGATGATAGCCATTCTAACAGGTATGAGGTGATAGATCATTGTGGTTTTGATTTGCATTTTCCTGATGATTAGTGAATTTGAGCATCTTTCCAGGTACCTATTGGACATCTGTATGTTTTCTTTGGAAAGATTTCTATTCAATTCTTCTGCCCATTTTTCAATTGGTTTTTCTTTTGTTATTGAGTTGTCTGAGTTCTTTATATATTTTGGATATTAACCCCTCATCAGATATATTATTTGAAAATATTTTTCCCATTAAGTATTTTGGCTTTTCATTTTGTTGATGGTTTCCTTTGCTATGCAGAAGCTTTTTAGTTTTATATAGACCCACTTATTTATTTTTTCTTTTGTTTCCTTTGCTTTAAGTGTCAGATCCAAAAAAGCATCACCAAGTCTGATGTCAAGGAACTTAACTGCCTGTTTTCTTCTAGGAATTTTATGGTTTCAGGTCTTATGTTCAAGTCTTCAATCCATTTCTAGTTAAATATTTTTGTTAATCCTCACTCCAGCATATATTTTTCCATTGATTTTTAGAGAGTGGAAAGGAGGAAAGGGAGGAGAGAGAGAGAAAAAAAGAGAGAGAGAGAGAGAGACATCAATGTGAGAGAAACATCGATGTGAGAGAGACACATCGAGTGGTTGCCTTCTGCACATGCCCTACGTGGGTCGGGATAGAATCTGCAACCCAGGTACATGCCCTTGACTGGAAATTGAACCCGTGACCATTTGGTATGCGGGTTGATGCTCTAACTACTGGGAAACACAGGTTGGGGCTATTTCGAGTTAATTTTTTGGTACAGTGTATAGTGTACAGTTCCATTCTTATGCATGTAGCTGTCCAGTTTTCCCAACACCATTTATTGAAGACACTGTTCTTTCCCCACTGCATATTCCTAGCTTTTTTTTTTTTTTGTAAGTTAAAGGACCCTTATGAGTTTATTTGTTGGCTTTCCATTCTATTCCACTTATCTATGTGTCTGTTTTTATGCTAATATTATACTGGTTTGATTACTATAGCTTTGTAATATAGTTCAAAATCAGGGAGCATGATGCTTCTAGCTTTGTTCTTTGCTTTGGCTATTTGGGGTGTACCCTCTAACCCCTTAACATTCTTTATTTTTCTTCAAAACACTATCAATACCTGACATTACATATTTATTTTCTTGCTTATTGTCTATCTTCTGCTACAAGAATATAAGAGTAGAAACTTTGTTTAAAACTGTATCCTGCCGAAACCGGTTTGGCTCAGTGGATAGAGCGTCGGCCTGCGGACTGAAAGGTCCCAGGTTCGATTCCGGTCAAGGGCATGTGCCTTGGCTGCGGGCACATCCCCAGTGGGGGTTGTGCAGGAGGCAGCTGATTGATGTTTCTCTCTCATCGATGTTTCTAACTCTCTATCTCTCTCTCTTCCTCTCTGTAAAAAATCAATAAAATATATTTTAAAAAATAATAATAAAATAAAACTGTATCCTCACAGACAATAGGGCGGTGAGGCCTTGGGTGGGGTGGGGTTCGGGTAGAGGGAACAATGGGGGAATAAAAGAGGGACATCTGTAATTCAACAATAAAGATTAGAAAATATAAAATAAAACTGTATCCTCTATGCCTGATCCATAGAGGTGGTTTCAATGGTCTATTGCTGCATAACAAACCACACTAAAATGTAGTGGCTCGTGCATTTGCCCACAATTCTGTGGTTTAGCTGGGCTTCGTTGGACAGTTCTCTGGGTCTCACCTTTGGTCACTCACATGGCTGCATTCACCTGGAGGCTCAGTGTGGCCAAACAGTCCAAGATGGCAGTTAGCTGTTGGCTAAAGTGCTTTGAATCTCCTCTATGTGACTCATCCAACAAGATATCTTGGGTTTCTTAAATGGTGGCGCCAGTGTTCTCAAATAATGAAGGTAAAAGTGGCAAAGCTCCTTAAGGCTTAGTTTCAGAAGCTATATATATACAATGTTACTTTCACTATATTCTGTTGACCAGTGCAAGTAACAAGGACAGCCCAGATTTAAGCGATTGAGAATTAGATTGCAAGTGTAGAAGAATCACATTGAAAAAGCAAGAGGAGCCCTAGTCGGTTTGGCTCAGTGGATAGAACGTCGGCCTGCAGACCTAAGGGTCCTAGGTTCAATTCTGGTCAAGGGCACATACCTGGTTGCAGGCTCCTCCCTGGCCCGGGCCCTGGTGGGGGCTCCTGAAGAAGGCAACTAATCGATGTGCTTCTCTCACATTGATATTTCTCTCTGCCTTGCCCTCTCTCTTCCACTCTCTCTAAAGAATCAATGGAAAAGTATCCTCGGGTGAGGATTTAAAAAAAAAAAAGGCGAGGCCACGGGCCCCTGGAGCCGGGTGAGCCCTGGGCCCCGGGTCCGGGCGAGGCCGCGGGCCCCTGGATCCGGGTGAGCCCTGGGCCCCGGGTCCGGGCGAGGCCGCGGGCCCCTGGATCCGGGTGAGCCCTGGGCCCCGGGTCCGGGCGAGGCCGCGGGCCCCTGGATCCGGGTGAGCCCTGGGCCCCGGGTCCGGGCGAGGCCGCGGGCCCCTGGATCCGGGTGAGCCCTGGGCCCCGGGTCCGGGCGAGGCCGCGGGCCCCTGGATCCGGGTGAGCCTGGGCCCCGGGTCCGGGCGAGGCCGCGGGCCCCTGGATCCGGGTGAGCCTGGCCCCGGGTCCGGCGGGCGAGGCCGCGGGCCCCTGGATCCGGGTGAGCCTGGCCCCGGGTCCAGGTGAAGCCGTGGGCCCCTGGATCCGGGTGAAGCAGTGCCCCTGGGTCCAGCCGAGACCAAACCAGAGGGAGTCGGACCTGCATTACCACCATTTGTCCACCATCCAGAGCTGAGGGGTCAGTGCCGACATGTACTCATAGGGAACCGGTGGACATT